>NC_138196.1:48052089-48652089 GCF_964194105.1 Spermophilus citellus | reverse complement strand
GATCTTACATGGTATGTTCACTAAATTCTATTCAAGTTATCAAAATTCAATATATTACCTAAAATCTGAAGGACTTGTTTTTCCCCCCAAAGAATAAGTACAAACTGAAAAAAATCTAAAGAGATATTTAAAATTTTGACTATTTCTGGGTGACAGGTTAAAAATGGGATACTAAGTAAAACTCAAGACATTCATTTATTTTTCAATAAATAATTGTTTGGCAATTATTATGTCTTGGGGAATTGGTAGAGGATATAAGACAAACTTTTTTTAGTCATGGAACTTCTTTTTCTTTTTGGTGGTACTAGGGATTGAACCCAGGACCTTGTGCATGTGAGGTAAGCACTCTACCAACTGAGCTATAGCCTCAGACTGTGGAGCTTCTTTTTATTGCTTCTTTTATTTATCCATGAAAATAGAAAATACTAAGGCATAATTATAAAAGCATGTAATATGGGGGCTGGGACTGTGGCTCCAGTGGTAGCGCACTTGTCTGGCATATGTGAGGCACTGGGTTCAATTCTCAGCACTGCATGTTAAATAAATAAATAAAGGTCTATCAACAACTAGAGGTAAAAATTAAAATAAAAAACATTTTATTCTAATTCAGTCCCCCAAATTTCCCCTTCCTCCCTCTTCCCTTCACCCCCTGTTCCCTTCCCACTACTCTATTGATGTTTCTGCTACTTACTTATAGTTTTTGTTTTAAATTAGTGTCTTTGGATATACATATGGTGAGATTGACTGTGCTTCATTCATAATTGTATGTAGGAAAGCTAGGTCAGATTCATTCTACTCTTTCTCTATCCATCCTGCCACCTTTCCTTTCATTCCCCTTTGTCTACTCCTCTGATTTTACTTCTGTTCTCATTTTTATCCCCCCCCAACCTTATTCAATCTTTGACTTTGGGGTGACTGGCTTATTTCACTTAACATGATAGTGTCCAGTTCCATCCATTTACTGGCAAATAAATGTCATTCTTCTTTAGAGCTGAATAATAACTCCATTGTGTATACATACCACATTTTCTTTATCAATGCATCTGTTGAGGGGCACCATAGCTTAGCTATTGTGAATTGTGCAGGTATAAATATTGATGTGGCTGCATCGATGTAGTATATTAATTTTAAATATTTTTGATAAATACCAAAGAGTGGGATAGCTAATTCATATGATGGTTCCTTTCCTATTTTTTTGAGGAATCTCCTTATGCTTTTCAGAGTAGTCATACTAATTTTCAGTCCCACCAAAAAATGTATTTTGTACCCTTTTCCTTACATCCTCACCAACATTTACTTGTATTCTTCATAATTGCCTTCCCAAAGAGCATGAAGAGAGAAACTACAGAATTTGAGAAAATCTTCACTACCTGCCTTTCCAATAGGACATTAATATCCAAGATATTCAAATAACTTAACAACTTAACACCAAAAAAAAAAAAACTACAAAAAAGCAAATAAACAAAAACTACAAATAATCAATAAATGGGCAAAGGAACTAAACACACACACTTCTCAAAAGAAGAAATACAAAGCATCAACAAATACATGAAAAAATATTCAACATCTCTAGCAATTAGAGAAATACAAATTAAAAGAAAAAAAACTTTTGAAGTCCCTGGAATTTGAGATTATTTGGAGACTGGAGACAAGAGATTTTTTTTCTTAACTATGTTATTGGTGTGTTAAAAAGACTATAGGATCTTATGGAATACAAATTTGAGTATAATTTAAATAGAAACATTATTTACAGAATAATTACCAGATTCAGACCTTAAACGTTTTAAGAATTATATGAGAATGTTAAGAAGTGTGTTTTTAAGAGAAAACCTTAGTGAGATCAGGTTACAATCAGATCAGATGTCAGAAAATAGAAGACTCTAACAACACTATAAATTACTTGGACATAATAAACATCAAGAACACTCATCATTAGCAGAATACAGATTCTTCTCAAGCAAGTATACATAGGCATTCTCCAAGATAGACCATCTGTTAGGCCATAAAAGAAGCTTCAATAACTTTAAAAAGTTTGAAATATAGTGATGTGTCACCTAATGGTGGGGATACATTCTCAGAAATGCATTATTGGGTGATTTCATCATTATCTGAACATCATAGAGTATACTTGCACAAACCTAGTGGCATAGGTCAATCACTCAACCTAGCTTCTTGCAATCAAGAGACACAGTAAACACAAGATGTATGAGGTTCTGCCAGCATAACCTAGCATACTGCTTTATAGCAAGCTTTGTTTTCAAGTTAAAGGAGTACACTGAAAGTATAAAATATAGAATAAAAAATATATGAGCCAGAAACATAGTCATTTATTATTATTATCAAGTATAATAATAAATGTTCATAATTATAGGTGCTATACTATTTACCCTGGTAGTACAATAGGCTTGTTTACAGCAGCACCACCATACATGGTTATAATGCATTGTGCTATGACACTATTGTGACTGCAACATCATTAGGAGATACTAATTTCTTCTACAATTTTTTATTTATGCATTATAATTGTACAAAATAGTGGGATTTGTTTTCACATTAGTATCTGCACACCATATAACAACATAATTTGGCCAATTCAGTTCTCCAACACTTCCCCACTTCTTCTTCCTCTCCCACTGAATAAAAATAAGAAAACTGAATAAAACTTAATAATACCACATTTTCTGTGTGCATTCAAATCCATTGATGAACACCTGGGCTGGTTCCATAGTTTGGCTATTGTGAATTGTGCTGCTATAAACACAGGTATGCACATATAGATGTTAATAATTTTTCACCTCTATTATTATCTTATAGGACCATAGTCACACATGTGCTCTTTCATTAACTGAAGCATTGCTATGAAGTATGTGATTGTAAAATGAAGTATGTTGTCCAGCAACAATGTGATGGAATTTAACCAGAAGTCAATCACAGAAACAAGTTTGAGAAATTCACAAATACGTGGAATTTAAATACCTTCCTGAATAACCAATAGAACAAAAAAGAAACCACAAGAAAATTTTTAAAAATTAAAAAATACTTTGAGATGAATAAAATCAAAAATTTACAAAATTTATGTATTATAAATGGAATATAAATACAATGTGCATAAGAGAAATTTAAAGTTCTAAGTGCCTATGTTATAGCTCAGACAAGAGATCAGAGAAGATCTATATAGATACTACATAAGAGCATCAGTATACAGGTGAGAGGTGTTTATCCTTGTGGTCTTAGGCTTGAAAGAATTTGTGAACATTCTAAATTTGAATACAAAATTTAGAGTCTGTGTGCTTTTTGTTTGAAAAAAATGCCCTTACTTTTCATCAGAGTCTTAAAGCACTCTATAACCTCCAAATTATTTAAAATATTAAAAACTCCTGAAACATAATAATTGAAGCTATCGGAGTCAACAAAGGTCATTACTTATCTCCACATTTGACCAAGAAAAATGATTAGAAAATAGTACTATAAAGAAGAAATTTTTTTTTCTTCTCCCCTTCATATTTCTCAGCTAGTGATCCTTGCAACAAAAGAGTAATTAACAAAAGAAAAACATACAGAAGTTTACTGATATGAATAATGCATGTATATATGGGAGACACCAGAGAAATGAATAAATCTCAAAGAAGTGGCTTAGAATTTAAGAATCTTCAGGAAGGTATAGTAAATTTTTAGAGAAGCAACAATAGCAAGAAATTTGGGATTCCAGGTGTGGTAATTGATGGGAAGGCCAACTAAGGGGGTTTGTTTTGTGGGTTCCTCTGGTTTCTTCCTGATGGAAAGAGGAGGAGGTATACCTTTGTCTTTGTAAATTTATAACCTGCTTTGAGGAAAACAGAGATATTTCTTGTATCTTCACCTAATTTTTTTTTTTTATGTCAGTGAGGCATACTTTGGGGTGGGTGGCACAGGCAGGTCTCCTACAACACTAAGGCAGATTAATGGAACACACGAAGCTTTAGAGCGGAAAGAGAGGGAGATTTAAAGTAGACATGTTAAAACTGGAGTAAGGGTTCAGCAAGTGGATCCAGTTATCTCAAAATGAAGGAAGAGAACATCAAGACCTCAAAGAGAATGGTCCATACTAAAACCTTCCAGAGTGAAAGAACTTAAGGATGGCAAGTCTAGATTGGAAAATATCCATTGGCTTTACCAACAAGGTGATCATGGAGGTAGCTTGGATGACAGGTATGGAAGTCACACCATAGTATACTGGGGGAAGAGGAAAGTAACAAAGTTGAAATTTGATGATTAATATATTCTTCAAGATGTGTGGTTGAGAAGAGGAGAAAAATAATAAGCAAAAACAAACAAAAAGTTGAATGAGAGCTCATAGCTTACTCTTTAACATTGTCTCATGAGTGGGCAATGGCACCCTTAATAAAATGTTCATCTGTATTTGAGGTACCACCAAGCCCTAAAATTAAGAGCAATTTCCTCATGCTGAGAGTGGAGACTGAGGGGCAGCCCCCCAGCCTACCAGATGCCAAGGAAGCTCAGAGGGGAACTTGCCCCGCCCCATCTGTCTAGCACAGGTTCACAAGCTGTGTATGTACATTTCCCACCTTTTTTCCCACTTCACTGCCTGCTCAGAGATTCTGGAGATGTAAACTTTTTGAAATGTTTCTTCTCTCTTCCCTCAAAACTGGCTTCCAATGAAATATTTTCCTTCTGATTTGACTTCAAATATTTCTGGAGCAGTGAGTGTTGTTGGTTAATCTCTTCCCTGGGCCAGTATCAGTGCCTCCCAGACACATACCTAACTGGGTGACAGAAATAAAAATGACAGAAGTGCCATGATTCCTACCTATTATGGAAATTCTCATCTTCCTTTCTTACATAAAGATGATTACAGCCTTCAAAGCTGGTGAACTTTTACAGAAGAATGTGTTTTATTTTACTTGTCCCTTGAGATGTTTGTGCCACAGAGGAGAAAAAGAAAATTCCACCAATTAAAAATATATATATAGAGAGAATTGTGTCCCCTTTTTAACTTCATTTTACATGTATGAGCCAAAATGTTGCTTTGTCCTAAAAGATATATATGCTGTGGTCTGAATGACCAGTGACCACAGGTCAAGAGGCTTTCCACTCACATTAACTAACAACTTTGAGATTCTCCTGAAATAGATTGAATAATCAGAGTGCTTTGCTTCTCATCACCTCAAATACTTAAAATTTATTCCTCTAACTGAAACATTATGTCCTTTGACCAATCTCTCTATCTCTCTATTCTCCCTATTCCCTGTCTCTGTTAACAATCATTTTGCTCTCTGCTTCTATGAGTTCAATTGATTTGTTTTCCATATATATATATATATATATATATATATATATATATATATATATATATATCATAGCATGTATCATCCATGGAAAAAAAAGGAGGACATTAAAAACACCCTGAGATCCTAAAATGTTTCTTTCTATTCATAATAAGTTAGCTAAGTTGAAGGAACAATGAAAGTGGGTCTGGATTGAGGTGATCAGGTAACTATGACCCTGAAGTACACTGACTCTCTCTCACACACATACCGGTAACTAGGAAAAACTTACATTATCTATAGAAATTGCTTTTGATGCACATATGCCAAAGCAAATGTTCCTTGGAATTCTGGTCATACAATGGAACAAAGCAAGCTAATGGTTTTACTGATTAGGAGACAAAGACTACAAAACCCTGTAGTAACTCAGTATAGAACATAGTACCATGGAGAAAATAAATGCTACTCACCTAGCTGGCTCCTGATGGAAATTTATGGAAAAGCACCCTGAGTAACAGAAGTGCTGTTTATTCATCTTATTGCCACTAAATATCCTGCATAACTAATGTTAATAAACCTTGTGTCTTGCACACCATCTCTGGGTATCTTCTTTGGTTTCTCAGCACACTATTCCAATGAACTAGCACAACTGGGCTGGGAACAGTACATAGAATCACTTTGTACTTTATAAATAAACACAATTATAATTTTCCAACATTTTAATAAGATAAATTGAAAGAGAAAAAATATTTTGGTTTCAGGAATATTTAAAATCTCCTAATTTCCCCTCCCCAAGAATTCAAATGTTTTTCTTTGGTAGGGACCATTGAAATTTTATTTGTAATTATTTCCCTTGGGCTTATTATTTTCTATCCCAATGTCCTTTCAAATTTAACAGAGAGTAGTTGATGAAATATTCTTGCTTGATTCTCTATACTGGAATAGCATGAAAGAACCTTAAAGTAGAACATAAGTGAAATTAGAACTCAACCCAGTAAAGTAGTGGGGACCACAGTAATTTCTCTTAATTCTTAAAGTTCCCAGGGCGAATTATGGCAACAGGTATAAGCATTCTGGAATGAATGAATAAACTAGCATTTGAAACTGATTTTGATTCATATGCATTTAGGTACATTTTTCAGAGGCAATATTGTTAATGACCTAGGAAGGAAGCATTGCAGTTGAACAGCCCAAGTTTAATTCTACTTGGTTCTTTATTTTCTGTGTAATGTTGGTCTGGTTTCTTAAGGTCCCTATATGTCTCAATCATCTTATTTGTAAAATAGAGATAATAATGACATCCACCTCACATGGGTAAAAATAAGTGACGTGAAGATTTGTAACAGCGCCTATGCAAACAAAAAATAACTGGTAACTAATAGGTCACAATTGCATTTAATCTTAGAGCAACCCTCCAATTAGTGCATTTTTATCTGGATGGCACAGGAGGAGACCACAGAGGTACACAAAGACTCCCCTAAAGCTTTGTAGCCTATACATGGCAGAACCAAGACCAAGCCATTCTCGTGCACTTTCTGCTAGATCTCCTTGCCTCACATATGATGAATGTGGCTTGAGCTTACCTGTCTAATTTTGTAGTTCTGATTTATGTCTTTAAGTTTCATGATGAGTTATAAGTTTAAAGAGAGTCAGAAAATTATAGCATCGAAGTAAAGCAAACCAGAAGTGAGGCAGTCAGGTGGATAAGACATATAGCAAGATATTAATGACAATTTAGCTCAACAGTTCTGCAATAGTTCCCCCATTGAGACAGAGCAAAACTTCTCATAGTTAAAAGTTGAAATCCAAGGGATTTCCAATTTATTCCAGTTTTAAAATGAGGGATTTTATCAGTGTCATATCAACATAGGCTGTCGCGACCCCCTTGCCCGCAAGGAAGACGCAACACCGGGAATCTTCTCACAGCTGTTTATTCAGGCTCTGCAGAGTTCTTCCTTCCCCGGAAGCCCCTCCCAGCCTTAATAAAGTATCCGAACACCCAATGTGAAGCTGCCACGTGGAGCTTTCTCATAGGGTGTCAAAGAACCAAGTGCCAACTCTCCCAAAGAAGGAGTTGTTTGTCACAGACCACAACGAGGCCGGCGCCATCTTGTAATGGCGACCGGTCTGAAGAAACGGCTCACCACAGTTCCCCCTTTTGTTTTCTAAAAACAACACAGGCGAGAGTAGAGGTCCTATCCCACTGTGCAGAAGTGGCTGCATAGTATGGCTCAGCACATACTTATATATTTCTTGCAGATAGAATGGAAAGTTACCAGTAGGCGGGAGCAAGGGCGGGGGGAGACAGAAAGTTCTTGTTAACTCATACCAAGCCTTCAACCAGGAACCTTATCGGACCCAAGCAGGTCAAGACGTTCCCACATGACCGTTATAGGCTGAATAATATGAAAACAGACACCACAAGTCCTTCAAGGCCTGGTGAGCTGCCTCAAGGCCTTGTGAGCTGGCCTCTTTGACATGCACAACAAGAAACCAGGGCTGGATCCAAGCCCTGGGGGCCGGGGGGAGTCCGTGCCAGCAGTTCCCCCTCTTTTGTTTGTGGCACGTCAAAGGGAATCAAGTAGCCCCTGTCTTAGGTCGTTCACTGTCCTTACAGTGCTTACCCGTCTTTGGGGAGGCCCCATTCCCCTGTCTTAGGTTGCAGTGCAAGCGTGAAAGTTGCCCGTCTCTGGGTACTACAAGATCAGCTCGTTGTTGCCAAGGCGTTTAGTGGTATCTATTCAGCCAGTCATTATTAGGTCTTTAATTGGTTCCGGTTCAACAGGGCATAGAGTCAGAGGAGAGGAATAATAAAAATAAGGAAGAAAAGGGGGCAAAAGGAGAAAGGCATGAAGCAGGAATCATTGTAGAAAAATCATCTTCGAATTGGTCGGAGACAAACTTCAGTAAGATCATCTTTGGTTTGTAGGCGTTGATAATGGACCTGTATTGGCTTAGAAGTCAGAATGTTAATTTGGTCTTTAATAAATTGTGTCATTCTCTTGACAAGGCAGGGGCCTACAGCAGCTACAAGAAGGAGACCGAAAAGCGGTCCCATTACAGTGGACATCAAAGGAGTCAGCCATGGGGTATTTTTAAACCATTGTTCAAACCATCCTTGTTGTGCTTCAAACTCCTTTTGTCTTTTAGCCAATCTTTCCGTGACCTTTTCCATAGTTTCACGGATTACCCCAGTGTGATCTGCATAAAAACAACACTGGTCCTTTAAGGCTACACATAGTCCTCCTTCCCTTGGGAATAATAAATCTAGTCCCCTCCTATATTGTAACACAACTTCTGAGAGGGAAGTGAGGGACTTTTCCAAAGCAGTAATAGACTTGGCCATGGCTGTTAAATCCTCATTCATAGCCATTTGTAGATTTAATAATTGACCTCCCTGCACATAGGCGGCTGTCCCGGTTCCTATTCCAGTTGTTATTCCACCTATGCCCAATAGGAGGGCAATAGTCATAGTTATGGGTTCTCTGGGGAGCCGAGTATGTCCCTCAAGGCGTCCCAGGACGTAGTCTGACCCATGATAAGATATCCTCGGCCATAGTTGTACCAACACACAGAAATCAGTAGTTGTATTTAAGACTGCCATGGAAACACAGGGAGTTAACCCAGTATTGCAAGCAAAATAGGACCCTTTGGGACCCCACAAATAATCAGATTGAGATTGATTTATTGGTCGGGTGATGTTGTAGAGATGTTGGTGTGAAAGCGGTACCTTTCCCAAGCAAACCCCTTGTCCCATGACCTCCGTGATAGTTAACTTACAGCTGGGCAGAGAATAACATTTAGGATCTGTAGTGGTATTAGAGGATAAATTAGACAGTATTGCTACCCCCTCATAATAGGGCGGCCTGGAGGTCAAGTATAGCCAGCAATCTTGGGTCCTGTTAGGATTAGTGGCCTTGAGAGCGAAAAAAGCTCCTCGGACCAAATTAAGAAGACGATCTCCAGTTCCAGGGTGTATGGGCTCAGGGGTATAATCAAAGGTTTGATAGCCCATAGTTATTGTTTGACCACTGGGGGAAGGTTTTAATGTTGGGGCTATGGGCTGTTTGGGTCTAGATGAGGCCTTTTGGTCTCCGAGCACCTGATTAGGTCCTATTAGACTTCCAGTAGGCTGTTCTGTGGTCAATTTGAGCCGAAAAAGCAGGCCAGGATTGTACTGTCCGGGGGTGTAAATACTCAGCCCCCAGAGATATCCTTAAGTCCAATCTGGTTGTTGTCTTCCATTGGAAGTAAACTGAATAGTAATATTTGTTTGCCAGAAATGGGCATAGTCATTCCTAGGTGAATTCTTAAGTCAATACCCATTACTAGAGGTTTCACATCCCCAGGAGGCACAATAATAGGCCTTAGGTCCCTGGCAGCATCTATATATTTTCCCCTCCTTTATTTTTTGTAGATAAATTTTTAAATGTTGATGGGCTCGTTCCACAATAGCTTGTCCCTGGGGGTTATAAGGAATACCTGTTTTGTGTTCAATCTCCCATTGGGTGCAGAACCGTTGAATTGTTTGGCTTATATATGTGGGTCCATTGTCTGTTGTGAGACAACGTGGACTGCCCATGCAAGAGAAAGCTTTTAAGAGATGTCCAATAACATCTTTGGCCTTTTCTCCAGTGTGTAATGTAACAAAGATATAGCCAAAGTATGTATCAATAGAAACATGTACAAAAGACAGCTTACCAAAACTAGGGAAGTGGGTAACATCAGTTTGTCAGATATCATTGGGGTGTAAGCCTCTAGGATTAACACCCAAACTGGGGAAATGAAGAAATGGAGCACATACTGGGCACAGGGAGACAATTTGTAAAGCTTGATCACGCGAGCATCCTGTGCGGAAGCGTAAAGATTGTGAATTTAGATGGAATTTAGCATGGAGTTGTGAGGCCTCATCATACTTGGTTATAGTGTATACTAGGCCCATATTATGAGTGGCAGCATCTGCTTTAGCATTATCCTCCGCCAGAGGCCCAGGGAGCTCTGAGTGTCCTTGGATATGTCCAATGAATAAAGGATCTCGTCTAGCCCAAACAAGGAGCTGAACTGTTTGTAATTGTTCCATAATAGTAGATTGCCTGCCAATATAAGGGGCTGTTTCAATAACTAAGGCTAAATTGGCAACATAGAGATTATCAGTATACACATTAAGTGGGATGGAATTGTATAGTTTAAGGGCCATAATTAGAGCCTCAACTTCTGATCTTTGGGCAGACAGTTTAGGAACAGGGTGTCAAATTACTTGAGATCCATCAAAAACAACAGCAAACCCCCCTTTTTGCTCCGTCTGTATAAACAGTTTGAGCTCCCGAAATAGGCTCTCTTTTAATAATTTTAGGAAAAATGATAGGACATCTCTTAAGGCCTTCTAGAAGTTTATGTCGGGGAAAGTGATTATCAATTTTACCTTTGAAAGTACAAAGAAAAAGACACCAAAGATCATGTTCTTGTTGTAATTTTAAAATCATATCCTGGGTATAAGGTTGAATGAGAATGTCAAAAGTTTTTCCAAACAATGCATCACCCAAATATTAGGCTTTCCAGATCAGATTTATCACTAGTTTATAAAAGGGAGTTATCACCCGAGAGTTAGAAGCGGGTAAATGGACCCAATAGATGGGACCTGTTTGCCAAAACACTCCAGTAGGAGTTAATTTTGAAGGCAGGATTATAAATGATAGGGGTATAGAATAATCTATCTGGGTAACCTGCATCTCTTGTAAGGCTGTTTCCATTAACCTGAGTGCCTTCAAGGCTTTTGGAGTAGGTTTTCGCAGGGAGGTGGGTGAGGGGCCTCCTCTCAAAAGGTCATACAGGGGTTTAAGTTAGTAGTTTAATATACTTAATGTTTAATCAACAATGTGAATTTATTTACCAAAATTAATCCCTATCTTAAACAGTAAGAATTGTTAGGCAACAAGGATCTTTCTGTAAAGAAATAAACTCACATTCCAATAGGTGTTTGTCATGTCAAAATATGGACAAAATTTTAGCTCACATTAGTATGGTTAAATTAGGAAAATAAACTGAAATATCTTTAAGTTAATTATAGTCAGTTTAGTATATGAAATTTTTTCTCTCTTTTTTGTTTAGATAACAATATAAAAATCTTTTTACTTAGGGAAATGAATAGAAAGACCTTATTTTACCCAAAGATGATTTCTTTCTTCTTCTTAGGATCCATGTGTGCTTTGTCTTTGTTGGAACATCTTGTTCTTTAAAAAAAATACACTTTGGAACAATTTCTGAAAACCTTAGGATCCATAAACAAATTATTATACTTTGATAAGAAATATCAATGAAAATATAGTTAAAACCCTTAGATATTTTGTAGAAATAATTATAATAATTTATCATCTTATGAGTTTAAACAGTAACTTTGAGAAGGAGAAACTACGTGATTGCATTTTCACTTAAAAGCAAATTTACAGTAAACACATTTATCTCAAATATCTGTAACTGAAAAGGCAGAGTATCTGATAAATGTAAATATAAAACATAAATTATGGGTTTCCTGTTGAAGAAAAACAATTAGGCAAATATATATTAATTAATCAATTAGGCATGTGCTAATTAATTTATAGATTAACAAATATAGGTTATTTAAATATCTAAAAAATATATATTAAGAATAAGAACTTAACTTATAATTGTATTAACTTTATGTAACCACGTGGTCTTAAAATATTTGGATCCATGTTAATTTATTTTTAACTAGGAGTGCACTCTTCTATGTGACGTCACTTGATGTACTGAAATAAGATCCTTGAGTATACATTTTTATTTTTATAGTTAGCAATGAAAATAAGGATTTTTTGGTCATCACAGGAACTTTGCCGGCTTGTTCCTGTGGCAAGCAAATGTATCCTCATAACTTCCAAAATTAAAAGTAAAATATAAAGAAGCATATTTGATATCTCTCATCAATAGAACATTATTTAGTAACACAACTACAGAGAAAAGTCAGGTTATTTAACTTGGAACTAGCTTAAATTTAGGACTGTAACATAGAAAGCTGTGGAATTAAATTTTGTCTGAAAAAGATATCTTTTGTTAGCATTGATAGGCAGGCATGTTTCAAAAATATAGGCTCTGAGTAGCTCCGGTAGAAATCTGAAACACAGCAAAACAGGTCAGTGGCTGGAAGGCGGGACTAGAAGTCCTGTCTGAGTGACTGTGGAAGAACCAATCGGCAGCCCCCAAAAGTGTGGGAGGTGGGACCAGGAAGCCGCTCTTCTGGCTAGGCACCCCATGGTTACCATGGTGATGCAAGCAACATGGAGTCCGCTGCTCATTTTGGAGGCAAAAGTTCCCCAAGGTTTCCTAGCCGATTGCATTTTGTTTGATTTTGTCTGCATTTGTCCCCGCCTGGCCAAGATCTTACTGCGGTAGCAGCTTGTTCTGTCTCTGGACCGCCCCGTACACTCTGGCTTCCGGGGCCCGGGGTGGGCCCCTGTTCCCGTTTCCCGGCTGCAGTGGGCGTCCCTGAGCATCAAACTTGGAATTACGCTCGCTGCTGTAGCTATCTGAGCATAGACCCCAGGACCATAATTAATTTGCTGATTTATGATAGCATATTGTCCTGAGCCTGTTAAAATTTCAAGGTTACACTGTGGGAAGCCGGCGTCCTGATTGACTCAGGCTAGCTCACGACACCTCTCTTGATTTTTACTTGTCCACAACAACAACAACAACAACAACAAAAAAAATCCCTCCGGACAATACAGCCCTGCAAAGTTGTTGCCAGTCACTAGGTGTCAGCTGATTGGCAGAGAAAAACTCGAAGAGAGTCAATGTAAAGGGGGCATGGGGTCTGTAATTAGTAATTGCCTCCTTTAGTTGTTTAATGTCCTTAAAGGCTAAAGAAACATACACTCTGGCCGGCTGTCCATCGGCATCCAGGTTTTCAATTACTGGAAAAGTTTGGGATATCTTAGGCTGCCACTGAACACCCCCCCTGCCTTCTGGGGTTGTCCTCGTTCCAATCGGGGTTATAAGGAGGGAGCGCAACAGGGATCGGGGCCGTAGATGCTTTAAATCTTGACTTCTTCATTCGACCCTCCAGTTCCTCTATCTCCCTTTCCAGTTCCTCCTCCTGCCAGCTGTTACCATGGAGCCCAGTTAGTAACTCCCTTATCTTAGAAATGTACTCAGCACTGTGAAGCCCAGCTCAAGGCCAGAGGCCTTGTTACATATTTGTGTGAAAAACTAGTAAGGGAGTGTCTAGCGCCTGGAGTGCTGATCTTTTCAGACAGTAGCCAAATAAAACAGGACACAGCAACAAAAGAAACACAGAAAACAAAAGTGAAAGTACACAGTGCAGCTGCAATAAAATATGAGGCTCTCTCTTTCTTAGTAGAGGAGCTGATTCCGCTTTGGTCGCGGGTCCCACTAACCGGGACTATCAGGTCCCGCCCACCGGGACTATCGGGTCCCACTCACCGGGACTGTGGGGTCCCACTTACCGGGACTGTTCAGTGCACCACCTCTGACGACTTGCAAGTTTTGATTTTCCCGGGTCTCGGCACCACTTGTCGCGACCCCCTTGCCCGCAAGGAAGACGCAACACCGGGAATCTTCTCACAGCTGTTTATTCAGGCTCTGCAGAGTTCTTCCTTCCCCGGAAGCCCCTCCCAGCCTTAATAAAGTATCCGAACACCCAATGTGAAGCTGCCACGTGGAGCTTTCTCATAGGGTGTCAAAGAACCAAGTGCCAACTCTCCCAAAGAAGGAGTTGTTTGTCACAGACCACAACGAGGCCGGCGCCATCTTGTAATGGCGACCGGTCTGAAGAAACGGCTCACCACAATAGGCTATATGGTTACATATATTAATAAATAAAATGGAAAATGCAGCACAGATTTTTTATAAACTATACTTTGTGGGGAAAATAAAATTAAATTAAATTCTCTTAAAAAATTCTTGTGTACTTTGAAATTCAAATTGCATAGTGAGCTTGGATTGCAAAGATTTTTCATACTGTTACTTTCCAAAGTGATAGCTCCTTCCATTCATTATATATAGAAAATGACTATGAAGTCTTAGAAAGTTAAATGCAGGTGCAGAGCTGTTGATCCCAGCCTAGAAGATAAAGTTTATACATTCGTGAAGGCTGTCCAAAAAATTCCAACTGTGACACCACAGTTCTAGAATAGTTTAAGAAAGATAAAGAAAGGGAGTTTCATTTTTTTTTGTATGTACTGCCAATGCTCATGAAGGTTTTAGCTGAGCAAAGCCAACAGAATAAAAATAATTAAGAAGAGATCTGAACCCAGATTTGTCCAACTTGCCTCCCAGAATAGTTAACATTGATTTTATGTTCAGATTCACTTACCTTGGCAAATGCTATGAAAACTAAACCACATAAGCTTTCATAGCCTAACACTTTTCTCTGGGCTGGGAAAAACTGAACCTAAGAAATACTTTAAATTGGGGAGTGCTTCACAGACTATGAGAAACTTAATCTTACACACAAATGCCAAACATTCTCTTTGTGTTGGTAAAAGAACCATTTCAAGAAGTAATCAATTTTAGTAAAATCAGCAACCATAACTACTAAAACCAGGCATCAAATCAATTTATTTTTGAATAAGGTAGTAATATTTAGTGCTTATTTTTGGAAAGAAACAATTTAATACACTATAATGCTGACAGAATCTAAAGTTATTGATTATGAATCAAAAATTCAATGTTTGTCTAAGTATTTATATTTTATCTCTAAGTTTTCTTATTAGAATGCATGTTCTGACACCAGTGTCCAACTGAGTGTACTCAATTCAACTTAATTCTGGCAGTAACTACACAAAGTTGGCTCAGACCCCACCAGTTAAAGGCAAAGTCCCTTCCAAGTCTTCAGACATCAGCGACAAGCTTTGGATGTCCCCAAGCCATCTACGCATGTTCCTATCTAAATGACTCATGGTATTGAGAAAAGTGCTATGTTTAGTGTTACCATTTCATTGTGAAGTATACAAACAGCCAAATAAAGAGGGGATAGGGCACGTTCTGCACACAGGAGTTTTTGTTCCTGTGGAGTCATGATGTGCCACCAATCTGGTTCGTCTATATGTTCACCAACCTGGAAGCTTCTCTCAGTCTCAATGTTCAGAGTTTCATTGGCATTTCACTCACCCAGACATGATTAATTAAACACTTGATGAGATGATTGAATTTAATCTCTAGCATACCTCCTTTCCTTAAGGTTAAGCTGGCACCCATCCGAACCCTCTAATTAAGTAATTGGTCCCTGGTGATTCCCACCCTGAAGAAGCCACATAGTCATCCCCCACCACAACCACCAGGAGTTACCTCCTTAGCATAAGCAAGACCCTCTTATTGCTCAGGAAATTCAAGCTCTGTGTCAGGAAGCAGGGACAAAACTAGATATATCATTTTATTATTCCATAGAGGACCATTTGGTCTTTATCTAGTGAAATAATTGATATAGAGTTTTAATATTTTGTTCTGCCATTTGCACTTTAACATTCTTCCATTTTTTTTAATTGTTGTTGAAATGATTTTCTAAGGTAATAAACTCCTCGTGTAAGGTTCATAAGTTTGAAATGGACAAGAATTATTTTCAGCGGGAGTCTTATCATTCAGTTCTGCCAACGATGGTTGAGAAGTGAGATGATTATGAAACTTGGTGAAGACCAAGATTCCAGGAATCTAAGTCTGTTTCAACCCTTCTGTCTCAGCTGGAAAAGCACAAGATGAAGCACCCTGGGGTGTGTCTGCTGGGCTGCTGGGTTCTTAACACACTGAAATGCTAATTCAGGACCCCATGGAGAGCATTTCAAAGCAGAAGGATGCTCACAGGCTGGCTAGTGAAGCTGGGGGTCAGGGCAAAAGGACAGTCAGTGTAGGTGACAAATGATTGGGTCAGAGAGATGGGGGCTGATTAAGAGGAAATAAAAACCTGATACCTCCAGAGCAAGTTCCTTCCCCTAATCTGTTGTCAAGAATACCCGCCTCCAGGGGATTATTCCTCCCTGTAGGGAGTTGTAGAAGTTGTTACTGCCTCTATCCTGGAAGGCTACTTCCCCAACTTTTGGCTCACCTTTTGGTTATTAGTCACATAGGCAGGATGGGGAGGAGAGAGCATGAGAACAAGGGAAATATAATATCTATAAAAGGGTCAGGATACCCATACTTCTTTGGATACCCAGCTTTGGAGGGCCCCTTTTCTTCAGCAAGATCTCTCTCTCTCTCTCTTCTATCCTTTAAATAAAACTTTTTTTTCTACACTTGCTTCTGCATTTCTCAGGTGTTCAATCTTCACATCAGGGAAACAATACTCTGCCCTGATTCTCATCACCTGTTTCCATAAGAGTGTGGGCTACTTACCAATCAGAGGTATGAACTGCCTGTGGCTAGAACTTCCAGAATAGAAGCCCTCAGTCAATCCCCTGGTAGCAGAGAAGAGGTAGTTTCTTACTGGGCTCTGTACACCTGCAATCTGAAATGTATGAGGACTGACTGATGGACCACTGCCTTCCGTGAAGGCAACTGTTCATTGCCTGGTCTTGTCTGAATCCTTCCTTCCTCTCTTCCTTTCAGTTTTTCCTGATAACTGAAGTCTTCTCTGATCCCCACATTGTCTGATTTCAACTGCCTGGTACATGGTCCTGATATATTCATGACCTACGCCATGGTACATAATTTTAGCTACATATTGGAATCCATGGGTGAGGCATTAAAAATGGACATGTCTGAGTCCACCTCTGCAGCAATTAAATCACAATCCTTGGAAATGAGTGTTGTGTGTGTGTGTGTGTGTGTGTGTGTGTGTGTGTGTGCGCGCGCATGTTTTAAAAGCTCTCTGGTATTTTAATATATGTCACTGTGCTGAAGTGACAAGGTCAAACTTTTCATGTAGTAATTATGAAAACAGCAAAAGTCAATAGCAGTTTTACAGTTAGTTTGCATTTTGTTGCAAGGTACTAAATTTAACCTCACTATTACATCTGCAGCATTTGAGAATTGAATGACCAGAAATCATCTTTTGAAAAGAACTGGATAATCTCCAAGTTGAAAATTTTTCCTTCCTTAAATTTAGGTAAAGCTATACAACATTATTTAAATCACTCTCATAAGATGTTTTATTGATGATAGGAGCAGAGAACATTTTCAGATGCCCCTACATTGCATAAATTAGTACAAAATCAACAAAGAAGAAAAGAATTAGAGCAACAGAATTATAGTTGTTAAGATCAGAGAGTCTTTATGTTATTCTGAATGATTTTTTAACAGGACCAAGACATAGAATGTTTCTCAATTTTTTGTATCATCTCTGTTAGAAAGTTGAACCAGTTTTGTAAGGTAGGAACTGGATAGGCCAATCAGGGATAGATCAAGAAAGAATGCAGATTGATTCATTAATCTTATTAATTATTCATTCATTTGAACATCTTTATTGAGTGCTTTCTGTTCCAGGGTGATATTCGTTAGCATTCTAGGCAGTGAGCATGTAATGGTTAAGATTGGAGACAGAGTCCCTGACCTTGTGGAATCTACATTCTTTTATGAAAGTTAGCTGAGAAACAAAGAATGTGAAATATAATGTTAAGTTGCAAAAAATAATATGAAAAAAAGAAAATTAAAGGGTAAAGAACAATGGAAGTAAGTGCTAATTTAGACAAGCAACTACATCTGAGCTCTACCTCTCCCAGGAGATGATAATTTAGACGCTAAAGCAGAACTGCCCAATCAATGTTCAATAGAGACCTAATTTAAATAAGAGTAACCATACAAGTAGCCAACAGAAAAGCATGTGGAGCATAAAAAGCTGTAAGTGCAAAGGTCTTAAGGGGGAATGAGCTTGGAGTAGTTAAAGGGCAACAGAACTCTGTGACTAAAATGTAGTGAGCAAGGTGGAGATTGCAAGACGTAGTTTGAGAAATAGGCGAAGGTCTTTGGGACCACATAAACCCTAAGAAAAGAAGAAAGGGATTTAGAGAATAATCAAACTCAAAGTGACTCATTTTTAATATCATTTTTATCAATTTTAATAAATACTGTGCAGTAAAAATAAATACGTGGTCAAACAGATCCAAGAAGTACTAGGTTAAAAAACATCAAGCATATATATTGTAGAACATTCTACAATCTGATTTGTGATTAATCTATAACAGTTATTGTAGTCATAATTTTTCAAACTTATTGTCCATGATAACCTTTTATTGTAGAATATTTCCCAGGATTCAAGTTCCTCATGACACCCTTAGAAATAATTGTTCTTGGCCACACACTGTATAAAGATCTGTGTAACGTGAAATGAGTAACTCACACCAAAACTAGAACTTCAGTTTCTATGTCATTCATCACCATCAAAGGAAATTACAGAGACAAGGGCACTTAGAAACTAAATTAGATTATTCAGAGGGAAGTTGGGTAAGGAGACAGGCTCTAAAGGAACTACCTTGCCAAGCAAAACAGTTCAACAGGTATTTAGCTCTTCAAATGAAATATTCTGTCCTTCTTTCTCTGGGCTTTTGATTGTATGTGTATTAGACTGTTTGGAATTATCTCACAAATTTTGGATACAGTACCCTCCCACACAATTACGGTTTTACTTTCTGCAGCTTCAGTTACCTGCCATCAACTATGGTATAAAATATTAAATAGAAAATTTCAGAAATAAACAATTTATAAGTTTTAAATTGCATGCTGTTCAGAATACCAGGTTCTACTCTGTCCCATCTGGATATAAAGCTTTACCTTGTCCAGTGTATCTGTGTTGCATACACTACCTACCTGTTAGTCATTTAGTAGCAGTCTGCTTATTAGATCAACTTCTATGGTGTTACAGTGTATATAGAGAGGGTTTGGTATTATCTGCAGTTTCAGCCTTCTTGGAAATATATCTCCCATGGATAAAGAAGGATTATTGTACTCTGTTTTATTTATTTTCTCCCTCTTTGAGGGTAATTTCTGGGATCTTTTCAAGTTTACTAATTATTTTTTAGCCATTTAACCCCCTTAATGACTAATCTTTATTTCTTTTTAGATTTTCATTTGTAGTATCTCCATTTGATTTTTTCCCCTTAAAGTCTTTACTTTTCCACTAAAATTACCCAACTGGTCTTGCATGTTATTTTTTCATTTGAGCTGTAAACAAATTAATCACAGTTATGAAATTCCTTTGTCAGATATCCCAAGATGTGTGGTATAACTAAGTCTAGCTTGAATGATTGCTTATTTCCTTGGGAGAGTTTAATTTTGTCTTGTTGCTTTCAGTGCTTACTAATCTGGGTGGACAGCAGGAGAAGAAAGTCAGACATCTCCTCTCGGGCTATGTAAATTGAAGTGATTTTTAATGCTAGGAGATAGTCATGATTTTTTCTTGTAGGTCTTTGGTGTGGAGAGATGAGTTAATCCAGCTAGGACTTGAATTGGCTTTATTTTATTGTACTATAGTTACATTTAGTTACCAGAAATATAAATTTTCTCTAGAGATACATTTTGTTTAGGGGGACAGCATGTTTATCAGAGGTCTTTTTTTTTTTAACTGTTTACTCTCTTGCTTTTGATTTTCCTGTGAGCTACAGTACAGAGAGAATCAGTCTTGATTTTGCAATTTCCACATTGCTAGACTTCTGCTAACCTGGTAAGTGGTATGCACAGGTACGTGTAATAATATTTGTTGTTCTGAACTAAGTTGACATCACATTCCTGTGTCTTGGGGTTGTAATCCTCAGTGCTTCTCCTCCAGCTGCTCTGTGTGCATCCTGCACACCTACTCCTTCCCAGCCACCAACACACAAAAATCTCTTATTCCAGAAAGTGGATAAGAAATACCTCACTTCCACAGTGGTGGCTGCATTCCTTCCCCTGACTCATCTAAGGGGCTACATCTGGACCTGGTAAGATGGTGCTGGCATTTCATATCTCCCAGCAGGTGCCTGTTTCTTCTTAAGATTTTAGGGCAGTTTGCTGTCTAGCTCAGCTCAACAATACTCTTTTGAGTTAAAGCAACACCCATTTCTGCACTGAATATGCTTATGTGATACCACTCAGCAGGCAAGGAAAGATTAAACATTGATAAGGTTACTAAGGTTCTTCCTAATTTTCTCATGGCAACAAGGCAATAGATTTTTTCATATGATCAATATTTCTGGAAGTGTCATATCATAATCATTATTGCAAAATTCAAGAATAAAGTCATTCATTTTCTTTATGGAGTCAGTATTGACAGGACTGATAGATCCAGGCCTCATCTATTTTGTGGACTAAAGCTAGGCAAGTTGACAATTTGCTTAGCTACCAGCACCTAGTAGGTTCCCCACTGCTAGCTGCGAGATGTGATGTCACATTTACTTAATTAAAGCAGGAGAAGGCAAAACATTTACTTTGACACACTTCTTGCTTCTATATAAGTCTGTGTTTTTATTGAAGATGATTTTTTAATTAACTGTTCTTATTTTATTAAGAAGTGTTAAATTCAGTTCCCTACAATCCACCCTTTCTTTCTGTTTCTAATGGGCTACAAAATATTCTGTTCAGGTTTTAAAGAAAGAGACCTATTATGGTTTAGATATGAGATATTCCCCAAATGCTTATACAGTATAAGAAATTTTAGATGTGAAGTGATTGGGTTTTGAGCCTTAACCTAATCAGTATATTACTCTAATGAATAAATTAACTGGGTGGTAACTGTTGGCAGTGGGGTGTGGCTGGAGGAGCTGGGTGATGGAGGGGAATGCCTTTGGAGTATATATTTTGTCTCTGGAGAATGGAGCTGTCTCTCTCTCTGCTTCTTGGTGGATATGTCCCTACTGCTTTCCTCTGTCATGCCCTTCTGTCATGAGATTCTTCCTCACCTCTGGCTCAGAGCAATGGATTTTCCCATCTATGGACTGACACCTCTGAAAGTGTGAGTGCCAAATAAACTTTTTCTCCTCTAAAATTGTTCTCATCAGGGCTTATGGCCACAGCTGCAGAAATACCTGATTCCTCATCATCAATCTTGAATCTACCTAAAACTGGGAAGAAAGATAAGCAGGTCAGCCTATTTATAAAGTCTCTTTGTCTCAGCTTTTCCATCCATAAGAACATTCCCAACCCATTCATTAATGAATTTCTTTATGTGGTCACAGAACTTCTCAGTGGTTAGATGCATACACTTCAAGCCTCCAGGGCAGCAGCTCTCATTAACAGAGACAGTATTTGCAGAGGCTGCATCTGCTTTTCTGTCCCACAGGCATATATGAGGCAGGCTAGAGTCCTCTTTATCTCTTCTCTATGAAAAGTCCCACCTACCAAATGCATTGTGCACTACCTCCCTCCCATTCACATCTGCTTCTTCCTTCATGGTGCATTTCTTGTTTTATGTTTTCTTTTGTACCTGTCCCATGATCTCCACCTTTCCTGACCTTCAGCAGCACTTGTTTCCTCTAATGCATCCTATGACACTTGATTATATCCTGTCTTATATCTTTCTCTAAATATTTCATGGATCATGTCTTTCCAAAATTACCAGATTCCCTAAGGGACGAAGCATGTCAGTCTTATTTTGTGTCCTCAGATTCGCATGCTCCCTTGCACACTGACAGACATAGAGCAAGCATGTGACAAATAGAAACAAGTTGGCATTTCTTTTTTGAAGAGAGAGAGGAGTGAGGCTTTGGTGACAGGTGTGGCTATCCTTTGAATATTTTTGCCTTCCCAAACTCATACTAAGTTTAGTCGGTATTGTAACAGTAGTAGAAGTTGGGGACCTTTAAGAGATGATTAGGACATGAGAACTATGCTATCATGGGCAGGATTAATGACATTGTTGTGGGGTAGGTTTGCATGTGCTTGTTCTCTCATTTTCTCTCCCTTTGTCTCCTCTCCCATCATGTGATGATGTAGCAAAAATACACTAATTACAGGCTGGAAGCTTGATATTGGGCTTCCCAGGCTCCAGAACCAGGACTCCATAAATTTGTCTTCATTGTAAATAACTCAGTGTGTGGCATCCTGTTATAGTAACACAAAACCAACTGAGACAGGTTTCAATTACATCAAGTATAATGTGGGAGGTGAACCTGCAGACTGTCAGCATTTTGGAGTTAGACTGGATTATCTGAAATTCCCCTAAGATTCCCCACCTCTGATTTCCATGCTCCAGGGTCACCTGTCTGCCATTCTGATTTCCAGAAGTCAAGGTCGTCACTGTACATTACTGATCCTGTGCTTCAGTGTCTCGTCCTCATTTCTGCGCTGCTAGTTATTGTCACAGAGCTGCTACATGTTCCTTTTCCCATCAAATCTTTCACCAGTGCTCCCTTGATGCAACAGACACCTTTACAGGGTACATAGAGCCAAGCAGAATCAACTTCAAGTGCATAATTCCATCACCAGGGAATCAACAGGCTTCCAGAAGCATTCCGTTGGTGAATGTATTCTACTATTCGATGGTAAATGTGACTCACCAATGATATGTTGGAACTGTTTGAAATGACAGATGTGACATCTGCAGCAGATCCCACCACACAGCTGTCAGTGTCATATCAGTCCAGGATGCTCTTGTGGCCAGCCTGGCACCCTATGATGCCCACCTATTAAATAACACAGTGGTTTTATCAGGTTTACTGCTTCCTGTTTCAATCAGTGCTTTATTAGACAGCATGTCCCTATGATAGTAGAAGCTGATGATAGCTTTTGACACTCTTCTGCCAGTGAACATATGTTAGTATAATGGAGGATTTGCGTATTGTAAATTGCTACATGACCTCAGGCTTCTGCAGGTTTATGATTGTTCCTAAAGTGATTCTCACAGCAATGTGGCTCAAAATTGCTGGGTGGGTAAAGTGAACATGCAGTTCTTGTCCAACACTCTTCCATGGACTACTGCTAAAATACCAGCTGATATCACAGCCCCAAACACTGAAGAGTAAAAAGTGTTATGAAATAGTAGCTATTTATCGAGGTAAGTGACCTTTTCGTTGCATATAAGAAGAAAACAAAGCTAGATCTAATTTATACCTGGCTTCGGTTTATTGACCAGAACATTATCAAGTATATTTTGATAAACAAAATCATCCATCCTTTTCAAAATATCTCTGACAAAGAAAGAAACAAAACAAAATAAACCAAAACAACAAAGAAACCTACCTGTAGCTACCAGATTTTAGGTCTAGTGCTTTTTATTAAAAGATGTGAAATTTGGCCAACTGAAACTAGATTGCATTAGTATGTATTGGAAAGAATAAAATAAATATTTCTGGTAAAAATTTGGATATGATTAATTTTAAATTGAGCCACAATTATAATACAACAACTTCAATTGAATTTTTAAGAGTCCCTAATATTTTTTGCTATTTTAAACAAATCTCCAAATATTCGTATTTTAAATAAGGTATACAATTAAATATAACAGTTCCCCAAAGAAAATGTCAGCAAGCCAAATCTTTGAAATTCGTAACATATGGTGTTTTTGAGTAGTTATAGTAGTCAGCATGTAAAAGTAATTTATGATTTCCATTAAAGCAATTTGAAATTTACTTGTTTGACACTAATATCCACATTCAGGAAATTTTAAGCCTGGAGAATAAATTATTCTTTTTCCAAAACCTCGGGCTATTGACAACCCTGCTCTACTGCAGCCATTGCTGTTATTCCATCCCTAGTGGGTGGCTGGGATGCCAAGTAGACCTTTCTTCTCGGCACACTCACTCCTTGTTGAGTCTCCTGCTTTCTGTGCAGTGGCTTTTTCTAGAGGATTCTTTCTTCCTCTTCTCCCCTCTCTTCCTATTCTTTTCTTCATATGCCCATATGTTTATTTCTGTAAATTTCATTTCATTCATTCTTTCTTAACAATATACTAAAACTCTCTCTGCTTCTACAAATGCTGTGTTATTTTCATTCACTTCATCTGCAGGACTGTGTTCCACTGAATGGAGGTGCATAATTTAGTTGCTGTTCTTTATGGAATAAACATGTTTGCATTTGTAAAGTAATGCATATTCTTAGTAAAAAGAATACTGACTATACAAGAGGAAAATGGAAAGCAATAATTTTCACTGCCAGCTGTACTTTTCAGAGACAACAAACAGTGTTAACAGTGTTTAGGTTTTATGGTAGTCAGTACTATAATAGAAACAATTACACCTGTTCATCTGTTTCCTCATTTGTCAAACTTATGCAGTATCTGTTCACCTTCAACAGACCCTACCGGGACGAGGGATTTAACACATTCACTACCTCCAGTCTCTTTCTTCTGCCTCCTGAATTTTTGCCTTTGTTATTATTATCATCATCATATTTAGTGCTTGGTTTAAGACTTTAAATTGCCCATTTAATCACTTCTGCTTGAATTATCAAATTATCTAGTGTGTTTTTCCATTAAGACAACAGTAGCTATTATTAGAGGCAAATCCCAAAACTTAGTGACTTATTACAATACAAGTTCACTTTTCACTCCCATCATTGGACAGCTCTCCTGAAAGGCATTTTTTTTCTTCTCTTTTTTGCTTTTCTATTTTATATCACAGTGTTGAAAGTTCATGATAATTTCTGTAGGAATCTTCTTTGTCTCTTGAGAGTCTTTTTTTTTTCTTTCTTCAATGGAAGCCTGTATCTTCCTTCCACTTGAGAAATATTTTTCCTGTTATTTAAAATTATTTCTTGTATTAACTCTATTTTCATTTTTACAATTTCTTGTAATTCTGGATTTTCTAAGTTTGATGGTCTTATTTTTTCTAGGTTAGTACTTTGCAAGTTTACTAAAATTTAGTTTATAAATTCAGAATTTTTAAAATAGTTTCAGAAATTGCACTTGTAAATTTTAAGTAACCGTTTTCTGACCTTTGCGTATAGTATCTCCGTTGATGTATAAAACACCCTTCTCGATCTCTGAATTGCATACTTTAAAAAATTGCTTCTTAATCTCTCATTTGTCTGATTCTTTTGGATGCAGTTTTTCTGGTGGCTTCTGGTGAATGTTCCTCACAGATCTACTTTTTTTTTTTTCTGGAATATCTGTTGATTCTCATAGTTGTACTTGCACCAGTATGAATTAAAATAACTAGATTAGTATCTATGGATTATGCTACTTACCCCCATTCTTGGGAAGTCTTAGTTTCCCAATAAACCTCTTCTTTTAAATGGGAGAAACAATCAGAAAATTAAGGTAAATGTTTTATAAAGTATGTGGCCACGGCACACTGTAAGTAAGTTTCTCATAAAGCCAATGCTGACACATAACCATGAGAAACTTTGAGGATTTCTTTTAAGATCAACTCCTGTGGGAGAAGGGGGGGGGGCAGAGCCAGAATGGGGAAGGAGGAGAAGTTGGGCCATGATACAGTCAACATAAAGCCTCGGTCAATCCCACGGCGTTTTAAAGCTAAACAGGCCCTTCACAGTTGCCTAACTTGACTAAAAGGATGAGGCTTTATACCCTTGCGGGCACCAGTTATTGGAGGAGGCGGGCTCCTGGAGGAAGGGAGATGTGACTTTATTTATTGTCTGTCTTCAATCAAATGTGATTTCTAAAAGTCCTGACAGCTGAGGGCTAATCCTGGTTAATACTTCCAGCACTGGAGGTCTAAGTCCTTCAGTCCAGAAGGGATTGTGTTAAACATGGTGTCCATGAAAGGAGCATGCAGGCTATTTGGGAGCTTTGGTATTGCCAGGAAAGGAGGGCTGGGCTGGGGATGTGGCTCAAGCGGTAGCGTGCTCTCCTGGCATGCTCTCGGCGCTGGGTTCCATCCTCAGCACCACATACAAACATACAAATAACAAAAAAATGTTGTGTCCACCGAAAAAACTAAAAATAAACATTAAAAACTCTCTCTCTCTCTCTCTCTCTCTCTCTCTCTCTCTCTCTCTTTCTCTCAAAAAAAAAAAAAAAGAGGGCTTTGGTTTGGTGTGAAACTTTTCTTTTTCTTTCCATTTATTCTGAGGAGAACTAGAGCTTTGTTAGGCTCTGCCTGTTTCTTGGGACCCATTATCTTCAGTTGGGATCTTCCTGGACAGGTAGCCTCCTTTCTTTAGACAACAAGTACTGGGCTCCTTTCTTGAGGTACTAAGCACAGCCCATCAACTATACATTCCTGGTACATGGAGAAAAGGGAGACAACTGTCTCTTTATTAAACCATCCTGTGATCACCCCCATGTCCCTCTTGCTCCTTTTAATGATTGACTCCAGAATGGGAGAAAGACGCTTTATTGCTTTTGTTTTGTGTTTGCTAATGACTTGGCTACACTGTCATCTTTTCTTTAAACATCAATCTCATCTACTTTGTCAGCTATTTTTCCTGGAAACTTTGAAAACATATAGGCTATTCCTAACACCTTTTCTTGTTTTTGTGATGATTTTTACTTTGAAACCTATATTTTCTTCTTGAGCAGGAAGCTTATGTATTAAGTTCTGACCTTGGTTGCAAATGCCAAGTCAGTCTGGTAAAATGGCATGGACACTGGTTAAGGCTTCAGGCATAAATCCCACCAAAGTCTTCAACACACCATCTGTGTGACTTAAGGTCAATAATATGTCCTCTCTGAGCCTCAGTTCTTTTTAAAGTGGAAATCATACTATGTACTGTATAGATGTAAAAATCCTTTATGGAGACATAAAAAATGCTTAGCACAATCATGGCACATAACCAGCACACACACAAAAAAATGATTGTTCTTTTATTTTGTTCACATTTTTCTTGTATTCTCATGAAAAGGCACAAGTTTGATACTTTAACAAAATCCAAAATTAATCAGGAAACTAGAGCGCAAAGAATGTTGAAGGGTGCAGTGAGGCCTAGAATATTTTTAAAGTGGTTTAGCAATATGACAGCTTAGGAAATGATGCATATAATAGTATCACCGCTGAGTACTACCTTGAGATTTTACAAAATGTCATCTGTGATGGTGACAGCATTTTACATTATATCTTCCTTGTTCAACACCTTTGCTTTTAATAATGTTTTAGCTTTTATTCTTTATAAAATTGATTGACTAAAGTAAAGATAAACTAGTTATTATCTTGAAGCAAGAGGTCAATCACAGAATACTATAAGATGTATTGAATTCAATTAGTTACTCAGTCACTGAGTTTCCTGGCATGAAGGAAGTATAATAGGGCAAGGCCTTCTATGTGCCAGATTTGACCTTGGGTTGAGCCACTTACTTTAACCTCTAGCCTCAGTGACCTCGGCAATAATAACCTTACTTCCTGTATTTTCTTCTTAGGGCCGCCATAACATAGATCCACAAATTGGATGCTTTCAACAACACAAACATATTCTCATGCAGTTGTACAGAATATGTCTAGTAACCAAGACGTTAGCATGGTCTGCTCCTTCTGGAAGCTCTGAGGGAGCATCATGCCTTATCAGCCTCCCAGCTTCCAGTGATCGCTGGCTATCCTGGTGTTCTTTGGCTTCTGGATGCTTTGCTACAGCCTCTGTCTTTGCCCTCAGATTTCTGTCCTCTCTCTGAGACTCGACTCTGTGTTTACATGGCACTCTCCTCTCTGTTTGTTCAGGTCCTACTTTCCCTCATCTCAGACAGATACTAGATGTTGGATTAGGACCCATCTTCAGTCAGTATGACATCAGCACAATTTGATGGCAAAGACCTTGTTCCCAAATTAGCATCACAGTCACAGACACTGGGGATTAGAACTTGAGCATATCTTTTTGAAGAACAGAATTTAACCCATAATGTTTCCTAAACTTTGATGTTTTTACAGTTATGGTAGTTAAGATGTTTTTGTTCATGTATCAGAAACCCGCATGAATGAAAGGTGAATTATCTTTGGAAGAATTCTGGAACATCCTGGAGTTGAGTTGAACATGCTGAACAAAAAGAAACAGATAGCAATGTTGCAGGGAGTTGGGGAGCATTTATCTTCTCATCTCTGCTCAGCTATGCGCTTCTGCTCTATTTTTCTCTCTAGTTGCAAACTAAATTTGGTTTTCATTTTGTGCAAGTTAAAATGGCTACCCACATCTTCTCAGTCCTGAAGAGAAATGTCAGTCAGAAAGGTATCTATGTGAATCCCTTCTTAGATAGGGTAGGGATGGGAAAGTAGAGAAGCCCCAGGAAACCTAGGGAACCCTGCTCACTGACCTTATTTTTTATCAGTGGAGGAAGCTGGCTTATTTTTAACAAGAAAAGAGATTAAGATGGCATTAAAAAAAGGTCAGTCATCAAGAGCTGTGGAAGTTGTTCTGGGGAAGAAACAGTATGGATGGTAGGATGATAAAGTATATATGATATATATGCTAGAATTAAGAGTGTCCTAGGCCCCAGACTGAGCCTGACATGTTTGGTGGTTGGATTCATATTCTCTTTGTATGGTTTTTATCAGCAATTGTCAGTAACTCCAATGTATCTTATGATTCTAAATTAGTGTAATAACTATCAAATGAGTCAGCATCCTTCCAGAAATAATTTGGAGGACATTTCAAGTCCATTAAGCTTGCCTGCCTTAGAATATTTTTATGGTAAAAAGGTTCATTACAAAGCTGATATATACAACTTTATCAATTTTTTTTTCACTTTTGTTTGTAGATATTTTTAACCCTTATCTTTTAAAGAAAACCAACATTATTTGTTTTGGTTTTTGTTTTGATGTCAGGGCTTCTGAGTAAATGCATTTTGAGGTAGTGATTTTACAACTTGAAATCACACAAGAAAAGTACCTCTTTAGTTTCTAAATATGGGTTTGTGTGCTTATTTCATCATTGGAGAAAATTAGGCGAAGATCTTTTGCTTTTTTATAAATCTGCTGACTTCTGCAGAATCATTCAGAGCAGGAAGTAGCTCAAATTTGCCTCACTAGTTCATTATTTTTAAAGAAGATATTTAAAAGTTACTTTCTGCCACATTGAGAAGTACTTTCTTACCAAAACTTTAGGGTTTCTTCTTCCTCCCTTTTTGTTTGTTTGATCTTTTTCAGTGGACACTCTAAATAGAATAAGGCTTAAAAATCAATTTGAAGAAAGCAGGGACATTGTAAAAATACTTTCCTTATGACCCTATCTTCTACCTCTTCTTCTTGCTTATTTTTTCTCTTCCCCTGAATGAACTCTTCTCCTCTTAAGATTTTTTTAACCTACCTACTTTGATACCATCTCCTTTTTTTCCAACGTTTCCTCTTTTTCATTCCCCAAATGGAGCTAGTTTGAGGAACATTCTTTGCAAAAGCTCTCCCACAAGTAGGTAATAAAAATCGTAGAGTTTCCTGTCTTCCTTTTCAGTGGGTATTGGTGTGATCACTGACAGTGAAAACAGTTCCCTGTTCAATGTAGTTGTTGGGAATGGAGAGTTGGAGGAACACTGTCCATTTGATAAATAGTTTTCATTGTTTTTTATTTATGTTCCCTAAAGCAGTGTTCTCCAGGCAGAATATTTGATTGCAAAACCAGGAGACTTGCATTCTTCTCCTAGATTTACATTGATTTCTTGTTCTGCTTGAGGGTTTTGTATTTATGAATATAAAAAAAAATTTAAGAGGGGCTGGGAATGTTACTCAGTGGCAGAATGCTTGCAGAGTGAGGCCCTGGGTTCAATTACCAGCAAGGAAAAAAAATATTTTAAGAAAATCTGCCTTTATTTTATATGATTATTTTGTGTCTGCCTCTTGTGACAGTTGCCTGTTTTATAGGACAGAGTTTGGATGTAGTCTCCACTTATAATTATACATGCTAAGCTTCTTAAGAAGTCCTCAGCCTAAGGATATTAAATGGAGTTATAATCATGGGAATTACTGGATTTCATTTGCCTGTGATCATAGTTTGCAGGTGCTGGAATTTTATGTAATTGTGGTCAGCTGTCATGCTACCTGTCCCGTGATATGCACCATTTCTTTTCTTCTCTTCCAGCCATTCATTAGTCACTAGATACCACTGTGTCCTCACAAAATACAACTGTTCCCTGCATTGGCCATGACTCCAGCTGCTTAAGCTGCAAAGTGTGGCAATGTGTTTGGGGAAAGTGAGGGAAGAGCCTACATTTCTTCCCTGTGTTTCTGTCAGAGCACCCTCAGTAAGGTGGCTAGGGGACCAGTATCACAGAGTGTTCTGGGACATCTGCTTTAGGTTTTTATTGGTGGCATCTCACCATCTCCCTGACCTGTCAGACCTCTATATCAAATACTGCTACAGTTTAAATAAGGTTCATCCCAATCAAAACTTACATTGAGACTCCATACCTAATGTAACAGTGTAGGGAGGTGGTGAGACCTGTAAGAGGTAATGCAGGAGGAGATTAATATAGTTCCTGCAGGAGTGTGTGAGTTATCACAAGAGCTGGTTGCTATAAAGGGAAGTTGGCACTCTTTTCTAAACTGTGACACACATGCTTCTCTCTTGCACATGCTCACATGATTTTTCCACCATGAAGCTGTCATCAGAGAACCCAAGTAGATTCTGGCATCATGCTTTTGGACTTACAGAACAATGAGCTAAAATAAACCTCTTTTATTTTAAAATTACAGTCTCAGGTATTTTGTTTTAGCAATAGGAAACAAGACGAAGACATACACCATTCTACATTCAGAATCCCTTCACAGTTTCACTTGTTAAAACTTTGTATCACTCTAAGGTTTGCATGTGCTTAGGATAAGTTATCCTCTAAAATGCTTCATAATCTCATGATATAATTTGTCTAACAGTCAAAACAGGTATCTCTTTTGTTATTGTCATATGTACAATGCTGATTATTATTAGGGGAAAATAAAAATAAATGTAAACATTTATATTGTGAATGGGTTTCCAAAATATGGTGTCCAACAGAAAATGGAAATGTTTTATTTGAAAACGATATCAAACTTATAAAGAAGATTTAAAAGAAAAAACTATATACATTTGTCTATTTTTAAAGTCTTCAACTATCATAGTGGATTCATGTATATCTCCTTGTGATTTTATTAGTTTTTACCTCTGTATCTTGATTCTCTGTTGTTAAGCACATACATGTTCAGCATTATTACATCTTCCTGAAAAACTGACCCATTTATCATTATCTAATATCTTTCTCTATCATCTCTGACAACTTCTCTTGCTCTGCAGTCTGTCCTGTCTGATTGTAACATGGCCACTCCTGGTTTCTTGGATTAGTGCTAGTAGATCTTTCTCCACCCATTCACTTTTTTCCCTCCATAGGCATAAGCAGAGGTTAATTTACGAAAGCAGACACATGTTCAAGGAAGAGTGGGGGCAATTTCAAGACAGATGCCTTTGGTGGTAAAGCAAGGAATACATATTCAAGGGAGACTGTGGGCCATTTCTAGAGGGAAAGACATCCTCTACTCACTTACTTTTAATCTACATGTGTCTACTTAAAGGAGGTTTCTTGTAGACAACATACATTTTGGGTCTTGTATTATTTTTCCCAATCTGACAATCTGGCTTTAAATTGGTGCATTCAGCTACTGATTTTCAAAGTGATTAAAGATATGGTGGGATAGATATCACCCTACTTTTACTGTTTTCTATGTTTCCTGTTTTTTTTATTTACTCTATTCTTTTTCTAACTTTCATGGTTTTAATTGATTATTTTATATGAGTATATTTTATCTCCTTCAAGTTTGCAATATATATTCACAACTGATGCATGTCTATCTTCAAACAGCACTATTCTATCTCATGGATATTGTGAGCACCTTATAACAAAATATCCTTAAATCTTTCTTTGATTCCTACATCATATGTGATTCAATTCAATTATGTGCATACATGGTCTTATGCATATGAATAACATAGATGCAGGAGAATACATTCTAAAATGCATTACTGCTATTGTTATTTTGAACAAATTTTCATTTTTGGATGAAATTAAAATTAAAAAATTAAAATTTTTCATTTGAATAGTAAGTATTCAAGATACCTAAAGCTTCTCTCAATTTGTATTTCTCTGAGAAAGTCTCCATTTTTCCTTCACTTCTGAAGGGTAATTTAAAAACATACAGAAGTCTAAATTGGTGATTTATCTCTCAATTTTCTTTAAATATGTCACTCCATTCTCTTCTTTCTTTCATGGCTTCTGAAAGGACGTTGATTTAATTCTCATCTTTGGTCTCTATAGGTAGGCATTTTCCCTCTGGCTTCTTTTCAAAATCTCTCTTCATCTTTGATTTTCAGTGATTTTTCTCAAATGATATGCCTATATGTTGTTTTGGGTTTTATATCTGTTTGTTTGTTTGTTTGTTTACATAATCCTACTCGTTGTTCTCTGAGTTTCTTCTATCTGCAATTTGGTTCCTGACATTAATTTGGGGGAGAATCTCAGTCACTATTATTTCTTTTTTTCCCTATCTCTTCTCCTGGTTTGTGTTTTTATTATAAATTTGCTACACTCTTTGTAGTTATCCCACAGTTCTTGGATATTTTGTTCTTTTTAACTTATCACTCTTGGTTTTCTTTTCTTTTTAGTTTTGAAGGCTTCTATTAATATACCCTCAAGTTTTGGAATTTTCTCCCGAGCTGTTTCAAGTCCTCTAATAGACCCATCAATGTCATCTTTCATTTCTGTCTCAGTGATCTTGATCTCGAGCATTTCTTTTTGGTTCTTGGGATTTCTATCTTTGTGCTTTCATTACTCGTCTCTTCTTTCAGGCTGTCTATTCATGAACTGTCTTAGCACACTCTTCATAATTTTTTAAAAGTTTGAAAGTTAGTTTTTACTTTTGTTTTGTTTTACTTTGTTTGTTTTAAGGTAGTCAGACATGATGTCCTGAGTATAAGAGCTTCTGTAAATGACCTTTAACATATTATGTCATGGTGTTCAGGGAGAAGCAGTGTTTTATAGTCCAATGATTAGGTCTCAGTGCTTGGGGTGAGCTTATGCTTCTAGACTATAGACTTCAAAAGTATTTCTAAGTGTTCTTTCCACCTCTGAGGAGACAGAGAGGCAAGAATGAGCTGGAGTTGGGCATTTATTTCTTCCCTGTGGAAGTCCAGGGTGAGTGGAGTTGAGCATGTCCTCTCCCCTAAGTCAATTAGGCCCTAATAAAACCCCACAAAGTTAGAATGTAGTTAACTTGTTTCTCATAGGTAGAACACAGTGTTATGGGATATTGTAAAATAATTCCTTTTCCCCTACCCCTGCTGGAAGTTTGAGAGTAAATTTTTCTCCAATATTTACTCTGAGAACCTGATCTATAGCCTGGAGGTAAAACACAGCGGAGGCTCCTCATGTCTGGGGCCCCTGGAATCTTGACACAATCATCCACACCTGCCCTCCAGCAATTCATTAATTATAGTTTAAGTTTTCTTTCTTTGAAAATAGTTGCTGCAAAGAATTTGCTCCAGTATATTGTGATTCTCTTTCTCTGCCATCTGTCTCCAATTTGGAGGCTCTGGTTTGACCTGTGATTTTATTTCCCTTGTAGATTTAAACATGGGTGTTGACTTTTCAATTTTTTTAAATCTTTTTACTTGTTATTAGAATAAAATGGTGACTTCCAAATGTTTTTTATGTGGAATCAATGGTTTATCTTGTTTTAATCATTTTCATTTTCCATTTTGTTCTTCTTTCTCTCTGAATATATGCATAATGTATATTTTATAGCACCCAAGAAGTTCTCTAACTGAACCAGCTTGTACTTCTCAACATCAGAAAACTTAGCATTAGTATGATATTTTAGCTTAATCCACTATCTGTCTTAGTCCATTTTCCATTGGTATAACAAGATACCTAAGGCTTGGTAATTCATAAAGAAAACAGGCTTATTTAGCTGTTAGTTCTGGAGCTCAAAAGCATGGTATCAGCCTCTGCTTAGCCCTGATGAAGGTATCACAGTAGGTGGCATCATGGAGGAATGGGTATGAGACAGATCACATGGCAAGAGTGTGGCCAGAGTCTTATTCTTTTATAACAGCACTGTAGTGAAAACTAGGTCATAAAATTTACATTTATTCCTTCAGAAGGCAATGCCCCCATTGACTTTCCAGGAGAGTTCACCTGTTAAAGGCTTTGCTACCTCTCACATCACCACTTTTGGACCAAGCTTCCTGGACAAGAACATTTGAGGAACACACTCAAATCATACTCCCCAAATAGCATCTATTCTAATTTTGGCAAATGACCTGTGAATGTAATTTGTGGTATTTTTCCTCTCCCTTATGAAATCTAATCTACGACCAGATATTATTATTGTTAGTTTTCACATCTCTTTACTCTCCTTTAATCTAGAATAATTAAGAATATTTCGGGGCTGGGGATGTGGCTCAAGTGGTAGCATGCTCGCCTGGCATGTGTGAGGCCCGGGTTCGATCCTCAGCACCACATACAAACAGAGATGTTGTGTCCGCCGATAACTAAAAAATAAATATTAAAAAATTCTCTCTCTCTCTCTCTCTCTCTCTCTCTCTCTCTCTTCGCTCTCTCACTCTATCTTTTAAAAAAAAGAATATTTCCACAGAATTATTTGTGTCCCATGCCTTTAGCTACTTAAAAATAGAATGTTTCTTTGGGTTTGTCCAGTGCCTTTTCATATTAGATTCAGACTATGAATTCCTGGCCATTATCAAATCTAGAGACAGATGATGTCCACATGTGCCTCATTAGTGATATTACCATTCATTACTTTATCAAGATGCTATCCCATCTCTCCACTGTGCATTATGTTTTCCCATTCAGCTAATAAGGAATCCATATGAGTATACTTTAAGCACATGCAAATACCTACTTCTCATAAAAATTGTCCTGGATTTAATATCTATTGATGATTCATGTCTTAACTAATCTTAAATGATTGTTATAAAAGGATTTTTCAGTCCAGAAATTCTTATACATTGACTAGCTGACACTCAACATCTTATTGTAAGCAAAATATGGACCTTAAATCAACTCATGTTATTGTACTGAAATGTTTGTTTACATACAAACACATATGCAAAAATGCATGTTAAAGAATTATATATCATTAATGGATATTTATATAGAGAAATGTACACATATCTATTTATACTGATAAGACTTTAATTTTTTTGGATTATATGTGGAGAACTTCTTTGTTCTTATATTGCTGTTTTGAAAATCTCAGAACATTCCTCCCAGCAGATTGACTCTAATCTTAGAAAATACTCAATAATGAAACTCTTGTGAAATTTTTATTCTTAAAACACATTAATTTTTAAAAGTTCATTCAGTTGTGGAAATGAGTTGTGGGCAGAAAAAAAATGATTAGAACTTAGATTCATCTGTCACCAGAACTAAAGAAAAAATGGCAAAAAAAAAGGTTTGTCTCTGCATCACATTCACATGAGACATAAACATGACTAATATTTGGGAGAACATTGCATAAAAAATGTAGCACTTGAAGTTGTAAAATTCTCATAAGTCAACATTCTTTTATTCATCAACTTAATTTATATTGGATCTACATGAAGGAATTTAAAGACTGATTTTAGCATTAAGTGTGTACAAGAAGAGGTGGGAAAATTACCACTAAATTAAAGGAAGTATTTCAAGTACTTGGATATATAGTGACCTCTCTCTTTTTGGTTGATGACATATAGATTTGCCTTCTGTCTTTTATCTTGTTCTTTTTTCTGTTTACCAGTCATTGAATTAAAATCAAAAGGAGGCTCTTAGTTCTACTTAATTCTATTGAATGTTTTGCCTTCTGACAGCTCAATGTCTCAAAAGACTATAAAGCATTAAGTTTTTAGCTCCTCCTGTATAACTCTTATAGCTCCAAATGGTCTCCTGTCTTATGCACATGAGTCACATAAAAATCATTGTCACAGAGACAAAAAGGAAGAAAACCCTTTTCTCTGTACATATTAGAGTTGTTTACTAATTTGAAAGTGCTTGATACCATAACTGTTTTAAAGCCAAAGAGAGAAAACATGGTGTAAAGTTACTAAAATAATCTTCATGAATAATTTAGCTAACTAGCTTAGTGGAAGTTTGGACAGTTATCACAGAATTGTACAGAAGCTCATACTCTGCATATGGTGGTGTTTTAACAGAGCACAACTGATTTTGCCTAAAGTGAGAACATGAATTCTTACTAAAAGGCAACAAGATATCTGAATCCAGTGCTATGGGAATGGGAGAAGTCAGGCAGAAGATTATGGTGAGAGCATCAGTTGCCATGAATGAGCAGCTGCATCTCTTGCCTGGTTCCAGCAAGCCGGGGAGGTTCTACAGCTGCAGAAGCCCCTGCAGCAACCTATAAGCACTGGCGGAGGAAGTAAGGAATGCTAAAGCTATTCTTGGACTTGAACAGGACAGAGGTTCTTTGTTCTCTAGCTGAACTCCATTTTCACACTGTAAAGCTGACTCTGTCCTCAGAACTCCTCAGAATGGGATCCAAGGTTTACCTTGTGTAGTTGTTGGGTAGATTCGAAAGTGTATAGTGAGCTCTCTATTAAGGCACTGTCTGCCAAGCCTGAGTTTTCACTTCTAGGCAAGTTGCTTGGTTCTTGCAGATGTTGCTAAAAGCAAGAGAAGTTTGCTCTCAGCTCACTGAGCTTGAGTTCTGATGAACTATGGCCTTAAAGATTTTTAAACATTAACATGGTTGCAGAAAAAAAAAAGAAGAAGATGATGATGATAATTTCTATGTTACAAGAGTCAAAGACTTGAAGAGAGCTTTGAAGAGAAGATTCTGCTTTTGAGGGAGTAGAGGGATGTGCCCCATGACCAAGTCCACGGGTATGCATATATACCTTAGAGACCACAACAAAAAAGGCATCTTTCTGAAATTCTCTGGTCTCAAGGAAGAAATTGCTCTGTGTAATAATAATAGAAAACAGTGTATGTGTATCCCACTGAGCTTCATTTCATTCCATTCCCTTAAGAGAGCTTTTATTTTTTCAAAAGTAAGGATTGAAATTGTTCTGAGTCTGAAAAGGGTGTTTTGAAGACATGTATTCTTTTTCTGTCAGTTGCATATAAGTGATTGGGAACAGGGGCCTGAAGATAAAGGCTCTATTTTTATGAGCACCTGTAAAACTCTGGTATTAGAAGTTCTGGGCCAGGCCCTGGTGATGAAGGCAGGCCCAAGCCCAGGGTGGGACAGCTTCATGGCATAGAAGCCATCCCCCTGGGTACCCACGATGGCCCTGGGGTCACTGCCTGCAAAAACATCACTGATCCTGCTTCTGCTGAGCATCTTCATAAAAAGTAAATATCAAACAGATGAGGACAGAACAAAAGAGTAACATAGAGGGCTTCTGCCCAGAACAAGTGTCGCAAAAATCCTGGGGACTCTAGCAATTTCAACAAAGGCACCTGAGGGCTTGAAGGCATTATAACCCAGATGTGGTGGGATTCCCACTTCCTCATTCATTAGCCTAATGCTTAAAAAGTTTCTTCTAAATGTGAACGCTTTGTCAATGTGACACCCAGAGTGAAACGGTTTACTTTAAAATTGATGCTTTGTCAACATAAGTCAGGTACCTGCTGTTTTAAACAAGTTTAAAAGTTTGGTTGAGCTATAACCTAAGAGAACTCCCAATGGATGGGACATAAAATAAATTATAAGGGAAATTAAGGAATGTTGAGGAAGAAGCAGGGAAAATATGAGAATGAAAATCAGGGTACTACAGTGAGGGAACGTCAGTGTCATAACTAAGGATTCATGTGGCAAATTAGAAAACCGAGTGGGGGAGGTTTAATTATAATATTTGGTCTTTGACTAATTTGGAATTTACAGCCACCATTAGTTTTTGAGAAAAATTCACATTTGACATAAATAAAAAACTAATGAAAATAAAGAAGGCCCCATCCACTGTAAACCTTGCAATATTTCAGTTAAAACTTAGTTCAAAGTCAAAGACACGAATATGCCTTCAGAGATATGGCCCTGCTAAAGCAGGGCAGGGGCCAAAGTGATGCTGATGCTTATGGCAGCTGAGGTGATGTTGATGGGCTTTTTGAAAGAGATTGCCTTGCTGGATCAGACCCCTGCCAGCCATAATTTAAAGGGACAGAAGTCATTAGTTTTCAATGTTACTCTCTTTGTACCAGTAAAACTTGTATTTGCCTTTCTTCGCAAGACTCATCGCTCTGTAACTCAGTGTCAGTCCGTGAGTGAGACCTGTCTTAGTCACGGTGACAACTGCAAATTTTAGCAGCATGAATATGATACACATGCATCTGGTCTTCTTAAGGATAATTAAATTGGGGCTGTTTTCCAAACTGTGCCTTTATTCTCAGTTCTGTTTGAGAAAGACAAAATATTGATGTTCTTTTATAATCCAGAAAGTTTAGACTATTTATGTTTTTTAAATAAAAGCCATCCTAAATTTAACTCAAAAAAAAAGTGAAGGTGAAGCTATAGACTCTTATTTGACCGAATCAATGATTTGAAATTAGATCACAAAGCAATCAAGCAAATCTTCCATGGATTTGTTGAGATTTAATTTAGCCATCATCTGCTAAAACCCTGGACTTTGGAGAAGAAGTTATTTTAGCTTAAAATGACTGGTTCCACAGCTTGCGCATACCTAATGGTCTCATCATGAGTTCTGTGAATCACAATGGACAAAATTTCCAAGGTCCATTTCGCCTGACTCTTGGGACTTTGGGTGTTGTTTCTGTTATATCTGATAGAACCATAATGAGAAAAAAATATTCATTAAAAAATCCACCTTCAACAAGCATTCGATGAAATCTGTGTACTTTACCAAGAGTAACACAGTACCTGATGTTCAGAGGACTCACACTGTACATACCCCTGTCATTCAGTGTCCTGATACTCTTCTGTTTTTTCTTGCCCTGTGAGAACCTTTGTCCTCACCTCTCTTTCCCTTCCCTCCCTTCTTCTTGTAAAAAACAAAATAAAATCTGTTCTCAATAATAATGCATAGAGTCCAGTAATCACCTCTTAAGATCTGAGCATTCAGTTCAGATCTCACTCTTCTTCTGATGGCTGATAAAAATATTTCACACCAAGAGCTAAACATCATGAGCCAAGGCAAATCTCTTTCCTAAGATATCCTAAAAAGCCAGTTAAGAAAATTAAATTTTCCACCTTCATATTTATATAATAATTCATATTAATTCAGTACTTGACACATTATAAAATTCTTTATATAATCTTATTTAGTCATCATAACCACCCTGTGAAGGAGATTTATTTTAGAGCTGGAGAAAAGAAAGTTTAAAGTTTAAAGCGTTGAAGTCTTTGCTTGAAATTGCCCATACAGTGGAATAATTGGACTTGGTGCCCTGTGTTTGATCTCTAAGTTCTGTGTTCTCTTTTCTGTGCCACCTGCCTCTTGTGTTATCATGGACATCACTGTTGTGCCACATATATGTGGCCACAACCCCTTCTCAGCTCACCCTATCAAGAAATGAAAAACACTTCTCTACCCCTTAAATTTGGGTTGTTCTTATAAATTGTTTTGTTATCTGCATATTTCATGATTTCCAAGTTTCAGTATCAGGATGTGTCTTCCTATTTCATGTTCTTGGAATGTTGGAATTTTATGACAGTTTATGAAGGACCCTAGAATGAAAGATGAGAGAGAGAGAGAGAGAGAGAGAGAGAGAGAGAGAGAGAGAGAGAGAGATATTAAACTGTTTCAGCCCAGCCTTCAAACAGACTCAGAAATAGGACAGTAACTCACGGAGGGCCTTCCCTTTCAACTATGATTGCTGCTCTGCTGCAGTAAGCCCAGGTGAGACCAGCCGAAGTGTGTGTTGGAACCACTGGAATTAAAAAAAAAACAAAACAACAACAAATATATATATATATATATATACACACACACAAACACATACACACATATATGGATGTATAAACATATATATATACATATATATATATGTATATATATATATATATATATGTGATATAATTTGTTACACAGCAATAGATATCTGATATAGCAATGTTATTATAAATCACTGCAGGAATGCATAGGTATATTTAAAATTTATTATACTGAAAGAAAAGAAAATTCATGTTGAAGTAGAGGAATTTTGGGTTAAGAAAGGTTATTTCATATGTTCAAGTATTATTACTTTTGTTTCCTGAATGCTATATGAATCATATTATGGGTCATAGTTTTAATAAGGTCAAAAATAACTTATTTTTCTAATATTTCAAACCACACATAATTTTGGACTAAGATAGGATTTCAGCTGCATTATAAGAATTTACCAAGTCCTATAGAATGGTTTTCTATTAATTTTCTACTGTAACTTACCATAGCTATTCTATTAGTATGAATAGCATGCATTCTTTAGAAGATTGAAACTAATAGGAAAGCACTTGGAAAATGAGAAACCAATTTTGTAAATAGCTCAAGCTTTATGCAGTTAACTGTTTTCAGTGTGATTTCAGTGCCTGTCTGACCTGGGTTCAAATCATGGCTCTAGCAGTCATTAACTTTGTGATCTTTGGCAAATTGTTTAACCTCTCTGAGGCTTGATTTTCTTAAGTGTAAATTTCTTAGTATAATGTCAAACCAGTGAGATTTATTTTTATTTAATGTATCTCTTATTTTAAAACATCTACATACCAGTGTCTCAAAAATAAAATAGTGCCAAAACCCAATCTTGGCAGTTAAGATCATAAAAGAGAAAATATTTTGCTTTGTATATAGAGGTTTCCATTATTCTCTTGGTTTTCAAAGTAAATACCAAAGTTATTTTCAAGTAATATGAATTTATTTCTTCTTTTCTAATTGTCATACTTGTTATCTTACTATGATGCTACCAAGTTATGGCTTTGATTACAATTCAAGTTTTTTAATGGTAGCTACAATGATGAGAAGAGCTTAGAAGTGGAATATCTAGAAAAATGATTATCTGAATCAAAAATCTAACTGTGAGATAATGGCAATATTTCAGGAATGAGGAGCTGTGACATGATGATGGTGACAAGTGGAAATTACTTAAGATATTCTGTTGGGCTGCCTCTGACCCACTTGACAAAAATCTTAGGTTTTTCCAGATGCAAACTATAGATATTCTAATGCACTAGTTTTGGATGGGCTTTGAAATCTGTATTTTAAAAAGCTTCTCAGATAATTCTTTGTTCAGCTCAGCTGGAAACCAGTGGTCTACTTGGCAATGGCCAGGGAACAGACAATCACTTTCGTAAATATTGAACTGCATTTTATCTTTAGTTTAAAAAGGATCCCATTTACTGTTCTCTATATGAAAAAGTTCTAATAATATGAATTCAAGAAAAATTATCCCAGGGTTTTATTTCTACATTGCTCCCTGATTTGAAAAAAAAAACTAAATGTGTATAAAATATGTTAAATATTTGTTCATCAGGTTTGAAGTTTACAGAATAACCCTACCTATGGTTTTTGATCTGCTCTTTACAGAAGCTCTCAGGAAAGAAGAGAAATGCATAGCAGTGTTCTAGTATTTTGCAGCTGGCAATGCCCCTTGACTTCCTTGACCCGTTCAATCTCATATTGTCATAATTTGTTCTCTCACAGTTCAAAATACACACTGTTTCTAGTTGCCCGGGTGTACGATGTTGAATTACATTTTTGTGTTTTTTTTCATGCTATCAGTCCCTCTGCTGAGAATTTCAGTCCTGGTCTTATTCTCATAAATAAAGACTCATCTGATAGTTTTCATGGTTTAATTGATGAGCAGAACAAACAGGGAGCCAACCACTGGGTCATGCTGCCTCCTCCAATGTCTAGGAAAGAATTTGACAGTAGTCAAGTACAAAGTATCTATACTCACCACCCCCCTCTTCCTCTGTATGGGAGGTTTCTTTATCATATTGCAAAGGAATGAAGGACTTCAACTTGACATAGAGGTCAATTTGCATTTTTAAAAAACTGATAAATTTCTTTTAAATGTTCTAGGCTTGTGCCTGGTTCTTTTGATGCTGGCACAAACTCTATCCATTTTGCCCTCTCTCTGTGTGCCCCCAAATATGTCAGTGACCATGAGTTACTTCCTAGGAACATCTTAAAATTCTCCTTTAATTAATAATTTCTAAAAAGTAAAGCACTAGCAAATTTCAGCACTTCAAATATTACTAGTGACAAATTCTTTGCTACCTCATCTTAGATCTCACAATAAGTCAGGACACCCCGGTGTGTTGTGTCAACTCACATCCCTTAGCAGTCCTTTATTCCAGATGGAGCCAGGAAAGGGCAGGCCAGCCACATTACAGGCTGCAGCTTGGGGCATTAGTTCAATGACTTAAGAACACCTCATGCAGAGTGCACCAGTTAGACTAACAATTAGTGATGGATATAAAAATAGTTGCTTTTCTCCCTGCACTGAGGTGAGGACACTAATGTCATCTAGACGGGGGCATCTAAAGATGCTATCAATGTAACTTCTGTTAAGTCATATTTCCCCTTCTCTAGAGCTTTCTCATCTGTGAAATGGAGATATATCATCATGTCAATGTGTTTTCATGATGATAAAAATCACTCTTGAGGGTAGCATACAGCTGCTCAATCTTGCTGTACTATAAATAATCAGGTCAGATGTTCCTGTTCATGTAATACTAAAAACACCTACTAATTTTATTTTCATTTTTTTATTGACAATATTAAAAAAACATTTGGTTATTTTTACTGGTTTCAATATTTGGATCCTCCTATTTTAAATTTCCATGGGGGATTCTAAATTTTATACAACACGTCACAGTATTAAATAGTATCAAATATTTCAGGATAAAGTTCATTTTCTAATTTAATAAGACCACCTTAAATGTTTTTATTTGTATAGGTTTTGTGATTGAATTGGAACAAACATAGATTCCTGTTAAATAGCACATGAGACATTTTGCCCTGAGATGTGAAAGGAATTCTTTCCTTGCTGTCCATAAGTGTTGGTGCAGCCTGCATGTGAGATGGCTAGTGGTAAACTGAGTACCTTAAATAGCTTCAGGATGAGGCTGGTCACCAGAGAGATCAAGGCACAGTAAGAAAGATGAGAATTTCATTCCCATTCCCCTAATCTCAAGGAATGGAAGGGATGTCACAGGTTGAGTGATTGCCAATGGCCAATGATGTAATCAATTAAGGCTATGTAAAGACACCTCCATAAAAACCCAAAGAATGGGGATTGGAGAGAATTCAGATGGTTAAACACTTGGAGGGGCCCAGTGAGTGGCATGCCCCTCGAGGACACCGTGGTTCCACATCCCATCTCACATGCCATGCCCTATGCATCACCTCCATCTGGCTATTCATCTGTATCCTTTGTAATACATGGGTCTATTAATTCGAGTGTTTCCCTAAGTTCTGTGAGCCAGCCTACCAAATAATTGACCCAGAAGAGATCATCATGGGAACCCCAAGTTACAGCCAGTACATCAAAAGCACAGATCCCAATTGGAGCTGTGACTAGAACCTGGAAGGCAGGATGACAATTTCTGAGACTGAGTCCTTAACCTGTGGGGTCTGATTCTATCTCCAGGTAGATAGTCTCCTGATTGAATTGAATTAGAGGATAGCTAGGCTAAAGAGTCAATTGGCCATTGGTGAGAAAAAGCCCTCACGTACATTTTGATGATCAGAGATTAAGTACTCAGGGTTGTGTGTTGTGTGTAAGAGTAAAGAAAACAGTTCATCTTTTCTTATAATTCTAGAAAACAGAGACTCCTTAAGTCTCCTAAAATTTCTGGGGTAAGTACATTAACTAAACAGCTTTATTTGATCCATCTGGTACAATGTGGCACTAACCCCAAGTAAACTATTTCAATTAAAAGTGGTGTGGTATTTTGAGCATGTTAGGGGGGAAGAGGGGAATCTCAGGACATCTTTGATAAAATAACACTTTACACTTTGGCAGGGTAACATTTGGGGAAAATTGTGGAAAAGAGGCATCCTCAGGCCACCAGGAACACTTTTCAGGCAGATTTATTGTACCAGTTTTCAAGGTAAACCAGTTTTTGTAGCTAAACAATTTGTGCAAACATATGCCCACAAAAACATGTGCCTACTGTTTATGCAGTATGTGGGATACTGAGATAAAAACAAACAAACAATAACAATCACACAATATGGTCGGCACACTGAAGGGATACATTTTATTCCCCTTTGTTGAGAATAAATGGCTTTCTCAATGCAGCCCAAACAATGGATCTTTTTATTTACACCTTATTCCTGGTCACTACTTTGAGGGCTGACTAGAGACTTGGGACTCTCTTAGGTGGAATTAAAGTTTACAACAGTCCACATTTCACCTGTCTTATAAGGAAGTCAAGAAAAAGTGGTCTTCATTAGAAACTAGCCCTAATTCCTAGAGAAATAAGTCCCCCCAAAGCAGATAAACAGAATACAGGAAGATAAAAGAGCATGAAGACGTGAGACTACTTTTTTCTAAGCTTGCTAATTTAGAGCTTGTTCTGGTATCTTATCATTGTGTTCTCCACCCTACATTCTCTCTCTCCTTTATAAAATTACATAGCATCTCTCTCTTCAGACCTCCTCTCCCACCCAACACTCCTCTCAACTCCATTTCTCCAGAGAAAATATTTTGAAGTGTAAAAGTAAATAGAAAATATACTTCAAGTTTCTTCTCCATTCAATGGTGCCTTTCATTGAACTATTATGTGGGATAGAAAACAAAATTAATGGTGTTAGGTTAGAAAGAGAGTGACCTTTCTCAGCTCTGGCAGGCCCTTCCTTTTGATAGACATTTGCTGGCTGATTCAGAAGGTATCTTATCTGGTGACTGTTGCCATTGAAATGTTCAGAGTAGAAGATCAATAAGTTGCCGAAGAAAAATGCTTGCATCCAGATTCCAGAATGTACAGGATGACATTTAAAGTAAAAAAGAGTCTTCCTGTTGGATGGTGGCTTTTTAAAGTGAGATGACACTTAGAGGTGGTTTGATACAATTTAAAAAGAGCATTACTTGCTATGTCTGTCTCCTAAGAAGGGAAATTGTAGAGACCAATAGTATCTTAGCTTTTCCATTAAGATTCAGGTGCTACTTGTTTCCTTATCTGGTTATTTGTGACCAAAGTCTCAAATTCATTCAGTAAAGAATGAATCTATTCATTTTGGGCCCTCAACATTATTTGGCTGTATGTGACTATGGCTTCTATCCAGGGTGGAAAGTCAATGTTTCTTCTTGTCTCATTATCTCAATTACACGACTAAAAATTTAAGTGAGTGGATGGAACTTTTGCCTTTTGGATTCTTATCATGGCTTAATTTTTCAATACCTCTCATGTATAGAAAATAGCATATCTATTTAAATTGCATTATAATGTATTAAAATTAAATTTCCTATCAAAATTTTGTCAAATATTAAAATTACTGAAGCTAAAACAATAGGGTTAACACTTATTTTTCTCTGTTGTTTAAAAGCAAAAATCTTAACTCATTTCATCATCTCCAACTTAATTATAAAACATGGACATTTATGTACAAAAAAATGCTTAAGCAGCATTTGGAAACAATCTAAATGTTTTTTTTTAATGGAGGTATAATTACAGGACCAGACATTTATTATTTTTAATAAGGAATACAATAAAAATCACATAGTCAGTGATAATGTTTTGGTGGTCATTTTTTTTCCTAATAACTTCAAAAAATTTTATTTTTGAAAAAATATCCACACAAATATAAACTATTAGACAATTGAGATAATGGTACATGGGGGTGGTATTTTACATTTTTTAGAAAACCTTCACTCTCTCTTCTAAATTTCTCCTTTCATCAATTAACATTTACCAGGTAGCTAGTGTAGATGATTCCTGGCTTATCATGGCTCAACTTAGGCTTTTTCAACATTTCAATAATAGGAAAGTGATATGCATCATAGAAACTGTATAAAATCAGAATGCTACAGAGTGCTGGGTTCCTGAATTAGGATGTTTTTTAGGTTATGTGAATTAAATGCACTTTTGACTTAAAGTATTTCAAGTTGTGTTGGTTAATTGTGTGCAACCTCACTGCATGTTGAGGAGCACCTGTGTTGTCAACTAATTGTGATTCTTTTCTTTCCCCATGCCAACATAGTCCTAAGAGTAAAATGTTAAATCAAAGATATATATATATATATATATATATATATATATATATATAAAAAAGATATATATATATATATATATATATATATATTATTTTAATAAACATTAATTGCATTTCAAAGCAACCAGTAGAATGCATTTTCTCAGAAAAGAGAATGTCTTTCAGTCCTCACTAAAAGTAAATATTTTTCTATTTAATGTTGCATAATCTAATGCATGGGATAATAACAACGATTATATTTGAGGATCCTTTCAAATATATACTAGAAATTAATTTTTCTAGTTTCTATGTTCTTATTTGTATCATTTTAATTTTTCTGTAGTATTCTGAGTTTTTGTTAAAATTTGTGAGATTAATCTTTATTTTAATATAAAAAATTTAGAGAAAAATATTTTACCCTTGTATCCTTGGTATCCCAGAATATAAAATTTTATATATACAATGAAAGCATTTTTCTATGCAAAAAAATTAATATTGTGTGAAAATTGCATATTACTCTTGGAAATTGAATTTTATCAGGAAGTAATAGGAACAACTTCTTAAAGATAGGAAAGAAGATGTGGCAATCACAATTTAAGAAATTTGGAAATACATCAAGATTGTCCAAAGTGAGACTCTAGAACTGAAGTAAGGGAAACATTTTTGAATGGTTTGTCCTGCATTCATAATAATATAACAAAGATTTTTTTCCTTGAATTGTAAATATAGGAAGAGCTTTCATTTATTATTTAGCATAGAATTTTTTTTTCTCCTGCAACAAGCTGAAGTTTCTTCCTTGACTAAATTCTTGAGATAAATATATCATGGTACCTCAAAGAAAAAACGAGATGCCTTTCAGCTAACCTTACTGAAGAATATCAGTGAGGAGGCCGTATACAGGTGGTACAATTTTACCCTTTAAACACTGTCCTTAATGTACCTATAGAACCATTGTACTTAATGTACTTAGAAAGAAAACGTGGGAAAACCACACAAATCACAGTTGTTGTTTTTTTCATTCCAGGCAGCAAACAAATGGTGCTTCAACAGTCCTTCTAAAAGACAGTTTCCATGAGGAGATTAAAGTCCAGGGCCATGAGGCTGTTATAAAGGCTTCATAATTTCTGACACCTATACATTTCTGAAGAAATGTACTTTTTAAAAAAGTAACAGTTATTAGTCTGATTTTTCTATTTAGGATCCCTGATTTATGGCTGGTAGGGGTAGTATACATTTATGTAAAGAGCCCTAGAATCTATTGGGAGAAAAGGAAAAGAAAGTCACCTTCTATAAAGACCATGACCCTATTTTTCTAGCATCTCTAGTACTTCAGTGCTTCTAGGATCAGGCAGCTATTTCTGCCTTTGCCTAATATTATATTTTCCTGCAGAAACGCTGTCATATTTAATGCTATGACTATGTGTAGAAGATAGTAGGTTCTCAATAAATGCATCTAGAATAAATAAATGAACAGATTGTCACATTAACTTATTTATTGAGTTAAAAAAAAAAAAGCTCAAGCCAAAGAATTTCTTATAAACTGAATTACAGATAGAAGAAAATTCTGGAAGACAAGAGTCATACCCAGGCATTATACCCTCACTAAAATAATTTAACAAATTTCTTCTACTTTTTAGCTCAGGATTATTATTTTGGACTTTCATAGTTTATAGTCTAGGCCTTCATTTCATATTACTAGAAATACATTTCATATTACTAGAAATACATTTCATATTACTAGAAATACATGTTCCTTAAGTCTCTCAAAATTTTTTAACTGATAAATTCCAGATATTACATCAGCCATATTTTAAGGTCCTCCTCATATATTTGTATTTTCCTCATATTATTTGCTAGTTTTTACAGTTGAATAGCCCAGATGCCATACTCTTATAAGGTTTCAGAATCTTTATGGTTTTAAAATATTTATTCAACTAATATTTTTGCTTGCATATTATATCTTAAATACCAAAGACATTGACATATTTACAAAATTAAAAGTAGTTTTTTGTACATTTAAATTTACCCCTAAATTCCCACTTTGCATGTCGTGTATTTTTTACTTTTATTTTTAAATGTATTTTAAACTTTAAATGGTTCTATATATTAAAACTTTTTAATAGTTTTACTTATTAAAAGTAACTTAGGTCTCATGTCTTCATAAGCCTTTTGAAAAAATTAAGAAATAAATTGCTATTTTTGTTTTTTTGAAGTCAATCAAGAGCAGATAGATAAATTTTATCAATTTTATGGAGCTAATTTTTTAAAGATCAACCGTATTTAATAATGCAGTATCAAAATTGCCATAGAATGCAGTCTTAGGGACTGGTTTGTCTTGTTTTTCTAGGCTTGGTTATTTTATCTTAGCTATTTTTGGAAAGCTGAAGAAATCCCTGTGAAAAACTATATCTATTGATTATGATTCCTACATCTTAAATTTCCCATAGGGATCTTATAATCTAGTTATGAAACCTCATCTTTCTTATTCACCTGGTCCTTGAGGACTCAAAAGCAGTCAATTTCCAGCAATTTATAGCCAAGTCTTATTGCACTTGGCTCGACAACTGTTAGCTCAGGATGTTTCCCAGAGGCATAGAAACCAACTATAGAAAATCCCAATGAGCCAAGGCAGAAGGTTATTGGAATTCAACCACTTAACTTCCCATTTCTTAAGTAAGATTTTTATTGAGCCCAATTCATAAAGTGAACTTTGTGATTGAGATAACCAAAATTAAATCAGGTTGGCTGTACTGGAAACCATGTTCATTTGCAGAAGGCAAGACAAGATTTCTGTGTGGTAGTTGTCATGCTACACCATAAAAGATGCACTTTGCAAATTTTTATTTAATATAGACTTAAAATCTGAGGCTTTAGGGCTGGGGTTGTCGCTCAGTGGCAGAGCGCTTGCCTAGCATGTGTGAGGCACTGGGTTTGATCCTTAGCACCACATAAAAATAAACAAATAAAATAAAATCATTCTCTCCATCAACAACTAAAATTTTTTTTAAAACATCTGGAGGTTTAATATATTTTAAATTACTACAGAAGCAAAGTACTGAGTCATAATAAATTTCCTGTCTTTGAAAAACATAGCATGAGCTACTTTCAGACCAAGTGTTTAATGATTAAAAAAATGAAATTAAATTTGGCAAAGAAAAATTGTACCCTTACAAAATGAGATGGTTGTTTGTGCTACTACAATCAGGAATTAAAAACTTTTATCTGAAAGCTGTAGGTATCTATTTATCTACCTACCTATCTACCCATGATTTTGTTTTCACATGTCAGAATCATTTGCTCAAGAAACTTCTTAGAACCTTGTTAAACTCCACTAAAAACAACAACAACAAAACACCTTGGGAAACATTTAAAATGCATTAAATTAGAAAATATTCCTATAGACTGCTAAGAATGAGCAGTCACGTAAAGGCAAACAGTTTAAACATCTTTTGTGTCTCCAAGAGAGCATGTTGGTGTTAAACCTTTAATTATTTCTAGAAAACCCTTTATACATTGTATTCTGTGTATTAACCCTTATGTAGACTTTATTTAAAGTTGTCATAATACTAGAGTTTAAATTATTTTAAAAGTCAACAAGAAATTTTAAATTTAATGTTTTATTTTTTTTCTTTTTATTGGATCTTTTTAGTTACCCATAACATTCAGATTTATTTTCCCATATTTATAAAATAATGAAATATAATTTGTTCTAGTTCAGTCCCCAGTACTTCCCTTCCCCACCCCCACCCCCATTCCTTCTCCTCTACTCTATGGACCTTTTGCTATTATAAGTTTTATTTTTTTTTAAATTAGTGTCTTATGGATGTACATGGTGGTGAGATTCACTGCAGTATATTCATATTGGTACATAGGAAAGTTAGGTCAGATTCATTCCACTGTCTTTTCCTTTCCCATCCTTCTTTCCTTCTCTTCATTCCCTTTCATCTACTTACCTGATCTTTCTTCTGTTTTGATGGAATTCTCATCTTTTCTTTTCTTTCAATTTATTTCAGATTAGCTGCATATAAAAGAAAGCATTCAACTTTAACTTTCTGGGTCTGACTTATTTCACATAGCATAACAGTCTCCAGTTCCACCCATTTATGGGCAAATGCCACGATTTAATTCTTCTTTATGGCTGAGTAGTACTCCACTGTGTATATATACTACATTTTCTTTATCTATTTAACCTGTTGAAGGACACCTCTGTTGATTTCATAGCTAGGCTATTGTGAATTGTGTTACTATAAATATGGATATGGCTGTATTCCTATAGTATGCTGATTTTAGACACTTTTGATATAATACTGAGGAGAGGATAGCTGGGTCATATAGTGGTTCCATTCCTAGTTTTTGAGGAATCTCAATGCTTCTTTCTAGCATGGTCATACTAGTTTGTAGTCCCATCAACAATATATGAGTGTACATTTTTCCTCAGATCCTCACCAACACTTATTATTTGTATTATTGATAATTGCCATTCTGACTGGAGTGAGATAAAATCTCACTTAGTTTTGATTTACATTTCTCCAGTTATTAGAGATGTTGGACATTTTTTTCATATATTTGAAGGTCTTTTGTATTTCTTCTTTAGAGAATTGCCTGTTTAGTTCTTTTGCCCATCTGTTCTATGGGTTGTTGTTGTTATTATTATTATTATTACTATTATTATTATTTGGTATTTAAGTTTTTGGAGTAGGTGACAAAGATTTTCTCTCTTTATGTACGCTCTAGCTTCATGCTCTTGTTTCCTTTGACATGCAGAAGCTTTTTAATTTGATGGCATCTCACTTATTAATTTTTGGTTTTATTTCTTAAACTTTGGGAGCATTATTTATCAACTCCTATGCCAATATATTAAAATATTGAGCCTACATTTTCTTCTAGCAGTTGCAGAATTTCTGATCCAATTTCTAGATCTTTGATCCTCTTTGAGTTGACTTTGCTTCAGGATGAGAGATAGGGGTCAAATTTCATTCATCCACATATGGATTTCCAATTTTCCTAGCACCATTTGTTAAAAAGCCATCATTTCTCCATTGTATGTTTTGGCACCTCTATCTCGTATCAGTTGACTGGATTTGTGTGGGTTTGTCTCTGTGTCTTCTATTATAGTTCATTGGTCTTCATGTCTGCTTTTGTGCCAGTACCATGCTGTTCTTTTTAGCTGTACCTCTGTAGTTATTTGAAGTTGGGTATTGTGATGCTTCCAGCATCACCACCGCCCCACCAACATTTTTTTTTTTTTTTTTTTTGGTACCAGGGTTTGAACTCAAGGGCACTCAACCACTGAGCCACATCCCCAGGCCTTTTTTTGTATTTTATTTAGAGAAAGGGTCTCACTGAGTTGCTTAATGCCTCTCTAAGTTGCTAAGTATGGCTTTGAACTCAAGATCCTTCTGCCTCAGCCTCCTGAGCCACTGGGATTCCATGCATGCACCACCGCACCTGCAGCATCACTCTTATTGTTCAGGATTACTTTCACTCTTCTGGGTCTTTTAATTTTCCAAAGAAATTTTAGAACTGCTTTTTCTAGTTCTGTAAAGAATATTATTGATATCTTGATGGAATTACATTGCACCTCTATAACACTTTTAGTAGTATGATCTTTTTGACAATGTCAATTCTACCTTTCTATAAGGTTTTGTGAATGGGATAGTTTTCTTACTTTCTTTTTCAGCAGAGTATAGCAGAGTGATTGATTTATGTATGTTGATCTTGTTTCCTGCCACTTTACTAAATTTGTTATGAGATCTAAAAGTTGTTTAATGGAGTTTTTTGGGGACTTCTCAATATAAGATCCTGTCATCAACAAACAGAGATCATTTGACCTCTTATTTTCCTATTTCCATTATTCTATTAATTTTCTTCTCTTGCCTGATTGCTCTTGCTAAAGTTTCAAGGACTGTATTGAATAGAAGCAGTGAGAATGGGTATTCTTTTCTTGTTACTGTTTTGAGAGGAAATGCTTTCATTTTTTCCCATTCAGTATGATGTCAACTTTAGGTTTGTCATATAGAACTTTTACAATGTTGAGGTAAGTTCCTTCTATCCCTAGTTTCTCTAATGTTTCCAACATGATTTTTTTTTTTTTTTTTGGTATTGACTGTCAAATGCCTTTTCTGCATCTGCTGATATAATCATGTGAATCTTATTTTTAACTCTATTTATATGGTGAATTACATTTATTGATTTCTGTATGATGAACCAAACTTGTATCCCTGAGATAAAACCCACTTGATCATGGTGCACTAACTTTTTATTGTGTTTTAGTATATGATTTGCCAATATTTTATTGAGAATTTTGTGTCTATGTTCATCAAGGATATTGGCTTGAAGTTTTTTCTCCTTGATGTCTCACTATCTGGTTTGGTGTCAGGGTGACACTGGCTTCATAGAATAAATTTGTCAGTATTTCCTCCTTTTCTATTTCATGGAATAATTTGAGGAGGATTGACATTAGTTCTTTAACGGTCTGGTAGAATTCAGCTAAGAATCCATTTGATCCTGGACTTTTCTCTGTTGGAAGACTTTTTGATAGCTCCTTCAATTTCATTACTTGATATTGATCTGTTTAAGTTTTCTATATCCTTCTATTTCAACTTGACTAGCTCATAGGTCTCTAAAAATTTGTCAATATCTTCATGATTTTTTAGTTTATTAGAGTATAAATTCTCAAAATAGTTTTTAATGATTTCAGTAATGTTTGTGGTTATATTTCCTTTTATATCTTGTTTATGCTTTCAAAGAACCAATTCTTCGTTTCATTGATCCTTTGTATTTTTTTAAATTCTCAATTTCATTGATCTCAGCTCTAATTTTAATAATATTTTTTTCTACTGATTTTGGTGTTAGTTTGTTCTTCTTTTCCTAGGACCCAGAGGTGTAATGTTAAATGATTTATATGTTATCTTTCTATATTTTTGATATATAAACTCAGTGCTATAAACTTTCTTCTTAAAAAAATGTTTTCATACTATCCCAGAGATTTTGACATGCTGTATCATTATTCTAATTTGTGTTTAAGAATTTTTAAAATTTCACCCTTGATTGCTTCTGGAATCCATTAATCATTTCAAATTGTATTACTTGACATCTACAGATGTTGGAGTGATTTTGTTGTTGTTTATCTTGTCATTGATTTCTAATCTCATTTCATTTTGATCTGATGGTATCCAAGGATTTATCTCTATTTTTTTTGCTTTGTTACCTAAATATAATTTCTTAAAATTTGCTTTGTTATCTAAATATAATTTCTTCTAGAAAGTGAATTCAGTTGTCAAAAGATGAAATATTCCATAGATGTATGTTAGATACAATTGATAATTAGTGTTTTTTTAGTTGTCAAGGATTTTACTTAATATATGTCTGGATAACCTATCTAGTGGCGCAAGAGGTGTGTTGACATCACCCAGCATTATTTCATTGTGATCTACTTGATTCTTAATATAGAGAAGGGTTTGTTTTATGTGTGTAGATGCACCATTTTTGAGGACACAAATATTTACAATCATTATATCTTATTGTTGGATGATATTTTTAACCAGTATGATATGACCTTCTTTGTCTCTTCAAATAAATGTTGGCTTAAGTTCCACTTTGCTTAATATAAGGTAGCTATCCCTGCATACTTATGGCTACCATTTATATGACATATATTTTCCTATCCTTTTACTCTCAATCTGTAGTTATCTTTGTCTTTAACACGAGTCTCTTGCAAAACATGTTATTTGATATATTTTTTTTTGTAATCCAATTCGTCAATCTATGTTTTTTGATTGAAGAGTTTAGACTGTTTACATCCAATGTTATTACAGAGAATATTTTTACTTCCTGCCATCTTGATTTATTTCTAATGTTTAATTCAAACTTGATTTTCCTTTAATTGATTGGTCTTCTAGTGTAATTAATCCCTATGCTGGTTTTCATTTTTATTTTTATTTCTTCTTTATGAAATATTCCATTAAGTATGTTTTCTAATGCAGGCTTTGTGGTTATAAATTCTTTTAGTTTCTACTTCTCATGTTAAGTTTTTATTCTATCTTCAATCTGAAGCCTACTTTTGCAGGGTATAGTAATCTTTGTTGGCACCCATTTTCTTTCAGAGCTAGGTATATATTATTCCAAGTCCTCCTGGCTTTTAGAGTCTGGGTTAAAAGATCAATTGAATTCTGAATTGGTTTACCTCTAAATATACCTGCTATATTTCTCCTGAACCTTTTAACATTCTATCCTTATTCTGTATATTAGGCATTTTTATTATACTATGTCTTGGAGATCTATTCTGATTCTATTTGGAGATTTGTGTGAATCTTATATTTGAATTTACATCACATTCTTATGATTTGGCAAATTATTAGCTATTATTTTATTGAAAAGGTGTTTCTTAATTTTGTATTTCAGAGTTTTCATGTACCCCAATGATTCTTAAATTTGGTCTCTGGATGGTATCCCAGCTTTCTTGAATATTCTGGTCATGGTCCCTTAACATCTTTTTTTATGGTTAGCTTTATTTTTAAGATTATATATTTTGTACTCAAGGCAAGAAAATCCATCATCAATGTGACATGATCTATTGGTGATGCTTTCCACTGGATTCTTAATTTAGTTTATTGAGTCTTTCATTTCCAGTGTTTTCATTTGGTTCACTTTCAGAATCTCCATTTCTTTCTTAAAATGAACTTTCACTTCCTGTATTTTCTCTCGAATTTCACTACTTACATCTTCCTTTAGATCCTTGAACATTTTAACTATGAATTTTCTAAATTCTTTCTCAGATGTTTCCTCCACTGTGATATCAATGGAGTTACTTATTCAAGTGTTATGGGCAGTTTGGAGTATGTGTTCCCTTGATTTTTCATATTAACTTATGTCTACCCATCTACTGGGATGATTATCAGTTTTTCTTTTATGTAAGGGACTTTTCATGAGCCTCTTTCTCTTAAGAGCCCGGAGATGGGTGAATATCCAGGTATCAATAGTTTAACTCGATATTTGGCTTCTATTGTTCCCAGTATTAGCACCACTTTGAGAGAAATCACTGAACCCAATTACTTCAATCACTTCAGAGCCATGCCACATACTATTCAACCTTATGAAAAGTGAAAAACTTGTTGATAATGTTCTACACAGTTTTTCTTATCTACATATAAACTTGTAGTAAAGTTCTAAATAGGTCAAAATCAGTTTTAAACACAGTAAAATTGCTCTAACATTATGTGGGGGCTGAAAAGGGAAAGAGAGAAAAATTGGGCAAAAGAGAGAGAGAAAAAAGAAAAACCAGAAAATAATGATACACACCAAGGTAAAAAGAAGAAAAGGATGGATGGGGAGGAACTGAGTTAGTAGAAGATAATGTGAGAGGGACAAAAGAGAGCAGGAGGAGTAAGTATAAACCTGAGTTAGAAAAACAAAGAGGGAATGATTCCAAATAATACTTTAAACTACTGGAAGAAATACATTCAAATGCTTTGAGGTAATAATGTGGGCTATTAAGGTAACAACTATCAAATCAAGAAAAATGTTATTTATGATTAAAGTTAATGTTAGAGTTTTTTAAAATAATAAACCATGCCAAGGAGAAGAAAATGTTTACTGAATCTTGGTTTGGATTTCATTAGGATTTGGGACATTCAGAAGATGTCTGTCATTCTTTGGCTTTGGATGCCTCTAGAGGTGCTGAGGCACAGGAAAAACCCCTCTAATTTCTATGAACCTTCTGCCAGCAGATTCTGGTTTGTCATCTCAGGGGCCCAGGTCTCACTGCTCAGAGGGTTATGAAGTTGTGTCCATCGGTTGTGGAATTTGGGATGCAAGGCTCTGGGCAGTCAACTGTGATTGCTTCTCTTGCTGACTGTGACTGAGGTAGTTTCTAGCCAGTATCCAAACTGTGTCCAAATATTCACCAGCTGTGACCATAAGTCAGGCTGGGTGCCATTGGTCTCTGTTTTCTTGGGTCCAGGCAACCTTCTTCTTGACCAACCTCTTGCTGGATATATTCATGATGCCAGCACTTTCCTGGAACTCCTGCAACTTATCATGACCTGCCTTCTGCTGGCTGCTGCCATGATCTGGGTACCATCCTTTTATGACCCTGGGAATAAAGGGTAGATTCCCCTGGGGGCAGACACCATGCAGACTGCTGCCACAGTCAGGAAGAAAGTCTCTCTAGGCTCCCTTCTACAAACATCAGCTGTAGCAATGATCTTGATAGCTTCCCTTTCTTCTGCTTGGGACCAAAACTGCCTTCCTGCTTGGATCCAGGGTCTCCTTTCACACTGCTGTGAATGGCAGGCATCTGTTCCATGTCAGCCTCCTGCAGAGCTGTGTGGAGTGCTGCATTAGGTAAGCACTTTCTGGGTAAGTGCTGCTACACCCCACCACTCTGGTTATGGCATGAGGGGAGGGAGGGGTCAGTGACTTTGGGCTAGTAGCAATCCCTCTACAAATCCTTTCTAGATGGATTCTTAAGAGATCTCTCTGCAAGGATTCTCCCTCTGGTTTAATTTGTTGCTGTCTGTGGATGGTAAGATTTCATGTTCATTTAAGGGGGTGACTGCTCAGCTGTGGGCTCCAAAAAAATGGCTGTGGAGCCTGGCATGGCTTTCTATTCATGATTTAATTTTAAACTGATTGATCCACTTCAAAGACACTGCTGTTCCTAACACTTTAATTTTCTCTATTTTTCTTTCCAGTTGTTGTTAAGGGGATGAGCTTATGTGTCTCTCTCCCGCCTCTTGCTCTCTCTTATTTTGTTGTCTCTTCCCTCTTTCCTCACTCTGGTCCAAGTCTGGAGTTGGGAAACTCTGGACTTATTTTTTTTACTCCAGTATTCAAACTTCAACTCTCTTCCAGGTCTCAAATTTTGCAATATTACATCACATCATAGAGTGTTTATTCTGGCACCCTCCTCTCAGTTCAGCTGTTCCATTACCACCTCCTTTCCCTGTTGTGGGGAGACTGGGAATCTCTACCTAGCTCTGTTCTGCCATCTTCCTCTAACTTAACATGTTTTTAAAAATGTGTATGGCTGAGTATTTCTTGCTCTTAATATATTTACAACATAATATATAATTTTTAACACTCAAAGAGGAGACTATTTCTTACCTAGGCACTGAAAATAAGGTGGTCCCCCACCCCCGCCAAAGTTTTAGCAAGTCTACATTTGAATGATTTTAAAGGGGAAAAAAAATGGAGAAGAGGCGATAGCATCTCTTAACCAGTATTAGAAGCAGTTCTGTGTTCTAAGAAATTTCAAAACTTATTTGATATGGAGGGAACAACCCGGCTCTGGCTTTTCTCTTGACTTTTATTTATCTTTTAATACTAATCAAATTTAGTGCCAAAATAGTCTAAGTAAGTCAGCCTTTATCCTATACTCATTCCATACTAAATATCAAATATTTACAAGCTAAGACAAAACTTTGACCATGTCTACAAGGCCGAAATGAATGTAGCATCTTGGAGTCAAGTTGGGTTGCCTGTCTTAATGTGGCTTTGCACTATTTTACCTTTAATGCTGGCCAGTAAGTATTTGGCTGCAAAAACACCTTTGATATCCAATAGTCTCTTTAGGCTCTGCTTCTTCCTCTCTTTGTTCTATTTGTCCTTTTTTTCTGTTCTTTTTCTTTCTTTAACTAGATTACACATTCACATTTTACAGGTTTCACAAGTGAAAATGAGATCTCAATCCTGACCTCCACATGTAAACATACCAGAAGATAAATTTCAAAATGTAAATTTCAAAACCCTGGACTAAATGCATATACATTCTAACTCTTATAGATGTTGTTGAATGTCCCCATATAAGATCTACTAATTTATATTCCTGTCAATAAATTATAAAACTGCTATCTTCTACACTCTTCAAGGCAAGTTATTTATTTTTTTAAGAGAGAGTGAGAGAGGAAAGAGAGAGAGAGAGAGAGAGAGAGAGAGAGAGAGAGAGAGAGAGAGAGAAAGAGAGAGAGAATTTTTAATATTTATTTTTTAGTTCTCGGCGGACATAACATCTTTGTTGGTATGTGGTGCTGAGGATCTAACCCGGGCCGCACGCATGCCAGGTGAGCGCGCTACCGCTTGAGCCACAACCCCAGCCCTTCAAGGCAAGTTATTAACAAACATTTTGGTGTTTGCCTAACAGACAAGTGAAAATTTTTCTTATATTATTATTTTGCTTTCTTGTTATAATCAGTGAGATTGAGCAGTTTTCCATATCCTCTCATTCTATTTGCATGCTTCAATATTTTTTTAAATTCAGTATCATGGAACATACTTAACTTCTCTTTAATCCCCAAAGAATCATTGGGCAGCAATTCAACTACATGACTTCTTTTTTTTTCCCCCCTTTTTTTCCTCTTAATGAAATGAATGCACTGGCCATTATGGTTTGGTACAATCCATTAACTTTCTAATTTACATTACTTTATTAATTTGATTTCTTGCAGACTATTCCATTGTCTGAGACCACAGAATATTTGCTTTCTTAAATGTACTGCTAGTTCTAAGAAACATATCTATCTCTGTGAAGATGTTGTTTTGCAGAGCCTTATGTGATGGGGAGTGGAAAGAGAAGTCAAAAGAATAAAAGTGCAAAGAAAAACTCTGATATAAAGTCAGTGGTTAGCAAATGGTATATGCCAACATATTTTACTTAAATATTTTAGAAATGACTCCACAGAGTCTTCTTGATTAACAGACATAGACACTTAGGCACTGAGGCTTGAAGGGTCTGCCAAGTGCAATCGGCTGTTTGAAATCGAAGCAAGGAAAAAGGCCGCCTTCTCCACATACTCACCCACAGATTTATGCTGATTTACAACTGAAATAGTAAACTTTAACAATACAACCTGGAGAGGTCAAAGCCTTAACATAGATTGAAAGGTAAACTATAGGAAAATTATTTTACATGTAATTCCTTCATATAATTGATTATATCACATAGTTACAAAAGTAGACAGCTTTCAAATTTTATTATGATGAGTAACTACTGATTAAACTGCATGAATCATAGCTGCAACTGAAAATGAACTATATACTATCCTATTCTTATAGGTAATTGTGTTGAAAATAAGAGAAGTGTTTCAATATTCCAATACTTATTTTTTAAGGGGTGGTAATATTACAACAGACTAAAGATTTGAACAACATGAAATTGCAACATTTCAGAGTTGTTCTGCCTGGGAAAGTGAGTCCTCTGGAACATAGTATCATGTCCAGGGAACTGAATTTGGAAAAGGTCATGAGCTGGAAATGTATCTTTTATCAATAAAAGTTCAGGAAAGTGAAATACTTTTCCACTAATATGGATCATAATTGTAGAATTACATTACTGACATTAAAAGAAATCCTCATTATAAAAATATAATCTGTATCTAAAAATTTCCTATAACCAAAGACTCAATTAATATAAATATTCTAAATGATTGTAAAAAAATGAAATAATAATCAAACTCCAGATTTGATAGTTTGAATTGGAAAAATTGTACTTGAAAAATAGAATTTTGAGGAACAACTTTTAACTCTTAAACATCATTTGTTACAATTATCTAATATTGTTTTTACCTTTCATATTTTTAAGTTCTTTCTTTCTAAGGTCTACTTGTTTCTTTTGGTCAAAAGGAAATTCTGCTTAGCCTTGAAAATTTCTGCTATTTAAAAGAATCTTTGATAAGAAGGGAAAAACTTTCCTTTTTTCTCAAGAACTGCTGGAAAAGTACTACTTAATATATATTAGCTACTTATCAGAGCAAACCAGTATATTGCTCTTCATGCTTCCTAGAAAAGTACTCAACAGATCAATCATCCAAAGGTTGTTATGATCTCTTCCTATTCCTTCTCAATAGCTGCTCTTAGAGAATAGAGCAATAATTTGGGGGTATCAAGTATATGTCAGAGCTAGATTTTATTGAAATGGGTAAAAGCTCTACTTTATCCTATGCTATATATGAAATAAAATGTAAGGATTAAAAATGTTTAGAAAATATTAAAATTTATATGTATTTTTGAAAACTATTATTTTACCTTTCAAATTACCAGAATGGCATTATTTATAATTTTGGCATAATCTATAATATAATACCCAGAAAATAAATAATTTTATTGTTTTATTATGAAGAAATATTTTTATGATGAAATGAATTTCTTTCAACTTATAAAAGTGAACTCTATTGTTATCTTTAAAAACAATAAATTGCAAATTTTGTAAACATAAAAACAAATTGGAGTTCCAAGGGCTATTTCAAAATTTCTGCTTCTGTTCTGATGGATGATATTATCAATATTAACATAAATAAAAACAAACTTTTCAAATAAATTGTTCACAACTGCAAGACAGATGAAGTCTAATTTTAATTTTTAAATACTCCTATATCTTTTGGAATTATATTAAAAATTAATCCAAAAACCATAGTAGTTTCTAAGACTGCAATCCATGCCCTACATTTACATGCTAACAAAAATATGTTAAAGTGAATCTTTTCATTTGAAAAACTTAACTTTGCTTACATGAAGTTATTCATTTGAACATATATAGAAGATACTAGAAGTTCAATGGTAGAATAAATCTATAAAACAGTATTACATCACAAACTTTTGGAAAAGACACATATTTTCAACGGCATCAGAAGTTACATAATGTTTAAACAATATGTCTGTATCTATGTGTATCTGTTCAACTTTTTAATGTGGACTTTTACTTCATTACTCATCTTATTCCTCATTTCTAAAATGGTAATGATATTCATTCACACCTCTGAGTAAGGATTAATTGAGTTATCACATTTTGAATAATGCCTGGCATATAAGAAGTACTCAAGAAAGATTTGGTGCTGTAAATATTATTTATAACATGATAAAAGAGTTCTCAAATCAATAGTGAGGATGGAGTTTCTCAAATCAACATTATAATTAAATGCATGTCAACATTTAGGCTTCTTCAAACTGCTTTACATGTGAGAAAGAAATAGCTGTATTCTTTCAGTGGTGGATTTTACTCACCACATTCAGTGACTTTCCATTGTAAGGGAAATAGCATGGATTTTTGCACAAGAAAATACAACATGTCCTCAAGATCTAGCATGCCTTGTTGCATTTTCTCAAACGCACCTAATGAAGGAGAATATGATAATGTGAAAGACATTTCACGCTTTGTAAACATCTTAAAGTGGATTTTACAGGAAGGGCTGCATGTTAAATCAAAAACAGTCATTTGAATCAGCAACCACTCAGTGAGCCATTCTAGGTGGAAAAAAAATAATTTTTGGGAAAGGCTTTGCTATGACTAATGGAGAGCACTAATGTGAGAACAAAGCATTCTCTACTTTATGATATATATATTTTAAAAGGTGTTAATATTATAGACAAGTGGCTCTTTTATAACTGTTGTCAATGCTGATAGGAACTTGGCCATATTCACTTAGATACGCTGCATTAGGGAAGTAATTCATGAGCTTTGGGATAAAAGTTGAAATTATTTGCTTTATGAAATTTTTTTAAATATGGTTTTAATAAGACATAATTTTCATGTAATAACATTTATCCATATACCATTTCATGGATTTTAAAAGTGTAAAATATGTCAAAGGAATTCTGTATTCTGGACATTGCACACAGTGAAATTATGCTATAGGTGGGCTTTTGTGACTGTTTTCTTAGCATAACATTTTAAATGTTTTTCTAAATAGTAGCATGCACTTATACTTCCTTATTTTCATTACCAAATAATATTTGGTTGTATAAATATTCCACATTTTATTTACTATTTTATTACTTATTTTATTATTACTTATTTTTTACTTATTATTTATTCCTTATTTTATTATTTTTTTACTATTAAGTAATAGTTGATGGACATTTGGGTTGTTTCCATGTTGTGCCTGTTATAAATAATTTTTATTTCTTTTGGGTGAACACCTAGGAGTGGAATTGCTGGATCATATCATAACTCTATGTTTAATCATTTAAGGAATTTGCAGAATATGCTCCAAAGTGACCACACAGATTTGTATGAGCACCAGCACTGTCTGAGGGATCCAATTTTCCATCCTCACCAACAGTTTTAAATCTTTTAAATGATTGTCACTGCAGTGGGTGTGAAGGAGTATTTTATTGTGTGTTTGATTTGCCTTTCCCTAATTACTAATGATGTCGAGCATCCTCCTCAGTGCTTTTTGGTCATTTGTATATCATGTTTAGAAAAATACCTGTTCAAAAAATACTTTGTCCATTTTATTGGGTTATTTTTCCTTCATTGTTGAATTAAAAAAAATTATATGTGGTACAAAAATTTTTTAAAAATAAGATACATGATATCAATGACAAACCCTCTGAAAGGGAAATCAGGACACCACCTCATTCACAATATCCTCAAAAAAATTAAATTTTGGGAATCAACCTAACAAAAGAGGTTTAAAGACCTTTACAATGAAAACTACAGAACCCTAAAGAGGGAAATAGAAGAAGGCCTTAGAAGATGGAAAGGTATACCTTGTTCATGGATACGCAGAATTAATAGCATTAAAATGGCCATACTACCAAAAGTACTCTATAGGTTTAATGCAATACCAATCAAAATCCCAATGGCATTCCTCGCAGAAATAGAAAAAGCAATCATGAAATTCATCTGGAGAAATAAAAGACCTAGAATAGCTAAAGCAATTCTAAGCAGGAAGAGTGAAACTGGTGGTTTAGCGATACCAGATTTCAAACTATACTATAGAGCAATAGTAACAAAAACAGCAAATTACTGGTACCAAAACAGGTGGGTAGACCAATGGTGAAGAATAGAGGACACAGAGACCAATCCACAAAATTACAACTACCTTATATTAGACAAAGGTTCTAAAAGCATGCAATGGAGAAAGGATAGCATCTTCAACAAATGGTGCTGGGAGAACTGGAAATCCATATGCAACAAAATGAAATTGAATCCCTTTCTTTCACCATGCACAAAAGTTAACTCAAAATGGATCAAGGAGCTAGGAATCAAACCAGAGAGTCTGCATCTAATAGAAGAAAAAGTTGGCCCTAATCTCCATCTCGTGGGGTTGGGCTCCAAATTCCTTAATAGGACACCTATAGCACAAGAGTTAAAATCAAGAATCAACTAATAGGACATATTCAAACTAATTTTTTTTTTCTCAGCAAGAGAAATAATAAGTGAGGTAAATAGGGAGCCTACAACCTGCAAACAAATTTTTACCTCTCACACTTCAGATAGAGTGCTAATCTCCAGAGTATATAAAGAACTCAAAAAGCTAAACAACAAAAATACAAATAACCCAATCAACAAATGGGCCAAAGATCTAAACAGACACTTCACAGAGGAGGATATACAATCAATCAACAAGTACATGAAAAAATGCTCACTATCTCTAGCAATCAGAGAAATGCAAATTAAAACCACTCTAAGATACCATCTCACTCCAGTAAAAATGGCAGCCATTATGAATTCAAACAATAACAAGTGCTTGTGAGCATGTGGGGAAAAGGATACACTTGTACATTGCTGGTAGGACTGCAAATTTTTGCAGCCAGTTTGGAGGGCAGTATGGAGATTCCTTGGAAAGCTGGGAATGGAACCACCATTTGACCCAGCTATTCCCCTTCTCAGACTATACCCAAAAGACCTAAAAAGAGCATACTACAGGGACACAGCTACATCAATGTTCACAGCAGCACAATTCACAATAACTAGACTGTGGAACCAACCCAGATGCCTTTCAACAGATGAATGGATAAAAAAAATGTGGCATTTATACACAATGGAGTATTACTCAGCACTAAAAAATAACAAATTCATGGCATTTGCAGGGAAATGGATGGCACTAGAACAGATTATGCTAAGCGAAGTTAGCCAATCCCTAAAAAACAAATGCCGAATGTCTTCTCTGATATAAGGGAGATGACTCAAAACAGAATAGGAAGGAAGAGCATGAGAAGAAGATTACCACGAAAAAGGAAAAGAGGTGGGAGGGAAAGGGAGGGAGAAGAGGAATTGTACAGAAGATGGAAGGAGACCCTCATGGGTTCACAAAATACATATATGATTGTGTGAGGGGGAAGGGAAGAAGAGAGAGAGAGAGAGAGAGAGAGAGAGAGAAGTGTCACAGTAGAATGGGTAGAGAGTAGTGATGGGAGGGGAGGGGAGGAAGAGGAGATAGGGAGGGCAGCAGAATACAACTGACATTGCTGTATGTATACACATAGATGTATAACCAATGTGATCCTGCAATTTGTACAAGTGGAAAAATGAGAATTCATACCCTATTTGAATCAAATGTATGATATGTCAAGATCATTGTATTGTCTTGAGCAACTAATACAAAAAATAAAATAAAAAAATTTAAAAAATAAGATACATGATTTGAAAATATTTTCTCCCATTTTGGGGTTTTATTAATGTTTTTGTATGTAGCACAAAAGTTTTTAATGAATTAATTTATATTTTGCTTGTGTCTTAATGTGATATTAAAAAATAAATATTTCTTAATCCAAGGTCAAGAAGACTTCTACCCAGATTCTTTTATTTCTAAGTTTTTTTATATTTTTAACTTTTACATTTAGTTCTTAGATCTGATTTAATTTTTCTATATAGTGTTATGTAAAATTTAACATCATCTTTTGCATGTGGCTATCCAGGTTATGTCACGTCATTTATTAAAAACAAAAAAGACCTTTTTTCCCCCCAATAGAGGCCCTGGTATCTACACTGCTATCTGCTGTTTTGATTATTATAATTGTGTTTCTCTCTCTTTCTCTCTTTCTCTACTGGAGGGATTGAATCCAGGGCTTCATGCATTCCAGGCAAGTGTTCTACCACTGATCTAAACTCTCAGCCCACTGAGTAGTAATTTTTAAAATGAGTACTGTGACTCTGCTAACTTAATTCTTCTGGCAGATAGTTGAAGCTATTTTAGGTCCCTTACACCTCGATATGAATTTTAATATCAGTTTATCAATATGTGAAAAAAGGAAGTGGGATTTTGATAGAGATTGGATGGATCAGCAGATGAATTAGAAACAATATCCAGGCACCCATGAACACATGTTGTCTTTTCATTTATTTAGAACTTGATTCTGTTTCCTTGTTGAACCGTCTTGTTATTCTGTCTATTGTTGAAGTGGGGTATGGAAGCCTCCGAAAAGCCTACTTCACATGACGTACATATTTTCTCTACACTAGAAGAAGCTACAAATTTTCATAAAAGGTTTCATGTTAATGCTAATACTTTACAAAAGCATTTTAAAATAACTAAGGAACAAGCCAGGCATATAATAAAACAATGTCAAAATTGTGTGACCTTTTTACCACAAGTTAATCTTGGAGTCAATCCTACAGGACTGATACCTAACCATATTTGGCAGATGGACGTCACACACTTGCCAGAATTTGGAAAATTAAAATATTTACATGTTACAGTTGATACTTCTTCTGGATTTTTGATGGGCTCCCTTCATGCCGGAGAAAAAACTAAAGATGTTATAGCTCATTGCTTACAAAATTTTGCCACTGTGGGCATTCCAAAACAGTTAAAAACAGATAATGGTCCTGGTTATACATCTGCCTCTTTTAAACAATTTTGCTCATCTTTTGGCATTACTCATATAACAGGAATCCCATATAATCCACAGGGACAAGGCATAGTTGAAAGAGCTCATCAAACTATTAAAATGTACTTATTAAAGCAAAAAGAGGGAATTGGAAAGGGGTATATATCCCCCAAAGATAAACTTAAAATAACCCTTTTTACTCTAAACTTTCTAAATTTGGATTCATCAGGACTTAGTGCTGCGGAAAGACATATGTATCCGAAAAATGTACATAAGCCTAAGGTACTTTGGAAAGATATTCTAACAGGACAATGGAAAGGTCCCGACCCAGTTATTGTCTGGAGTCGGGGTTCCGTTTGTGTTTTTCCACAGGGAGAACAGCAGCCAATTTGGATTCCAGAGAGATTAACTAAAGCAATTTCTACAGAAAAAGAAGATGATTTGACTCAAATCCATAACAGCTGATATCCAGAGCTCCAGCTTGGCTATTCTTACATCTGCAACAGTGATTAACCAGGGTGCTTTTTTCAATATCTATTTTATTATTGCATTTTTTCCACATCATAAAGTTATATTTTATTTTTGAGCGCATACAAACCTAGGTTAATGTTTTTCTGATCAGTTTTATTTTTTGACTGGAGTTTTTAAACATTGCAATGGAGATTTCACCTAGGTAAAACTACAAGGCCTTTATCATTGTCTTATGTGTTGTACGTTTGTGTGCACATTTGTGTTTTGTGTTGTATGTCTGTATGTGTGTATGTCCATATTTCTTATATGAGGAGTGCTCATGAAAAAATGGATCCTTTAATTTTCTTAACCCTCCAACAACTTTTACAGTTTGTTTTTTTGCTATTCAACCCTACTGAGCTTTCCTCAAGTTTAGCACATGAGTCTTGTTGATTTTTCTGCTATCATAGTTAATTTAACATGCATATACTCTTGTAACTAATTATAGGAAGAATTCTTGGAAAAATTATAATATAGTGTTTTATTTTAGAGGCACTATGTTGTTTTTTCTTCCAATAACTCTAAATGTATAAATTATTTATTTTTCAGTTTACCTTCTCTCTTTGAAATGTCATAGTTTTCACTTATTATTATTTTTATTTATTCTCATTTTGCTCTGCTTTTCCCCTTTAAAACTTTCCTCAAAACCTGGAGGGTTTTGGTCCTCGGTTTATATTTAAGAATGGGATAATGAAACAACAAAAACAAATGTGAACTTTGAGTGTAAGGGAGAGGCTCATAGAAGGATGAACTTTTGTATAAAGAATTTGGGAAAGTTTATACCATTGTGTTTTTGAAATCACAACTGGAACTATCTGTATTTTCTCTTGGACACGCTAATTTATTAAAGTTAAATATTTTTTCTTCTAGTATGGGGTCCTGAGTGTGGCTTCAGATACTTACTGTCCACAGGAATAATTAACTAAGTCCTCCTCAAATTTCTAATCCATCTGGCTCCAGCCCTTGAGAGAATACATTTCCAATCTTCCATGGATGTAGTTTGGTACTAGATGTCTATGAAGGAGGATAGGGATTGAGAACTCTAACTGTCTCCATAAATTTTTGAAATATTCAACTTATTCAATTCAATGAATATTCTGTGTCCAAGGTAAGGGCTCTTCCATTGTCTAAGTCCTGCTGTGATGTGAAATGGACTGGGCCAGCATCCTGGATTTCCACCTCCTCTTTTCCATTTGTTTCACCTTCTTCAGGCTTGCCAAATAAGTTACTATTTCCAACTGTTATTGTTTTATAGGTTTTATTTTTTGTACCTTCTTTCTTTCTGTCCTTATAAGGTTATTTTTTTTTTCACATTTTTGTTATAATTTCAGTAAGCTTTGATGGCTCAAAGGTAATGTGTGAGTCCAATCTGTGTTTATTACAAGTTCCTCACACTAGTATTTAACCATTCAAAAATATTTGCTATCATGCATTGAACTATTGAATTGGAATATCTTTAACTAGTAATCTAGGAAGAAGACACATGCAACTAAAATATTAGTTTACCTACAATTACTATTATTAGGAATAATACTGTTATCTTATGTGAGCTGGACGTGATTCAAAGTGATTTAAAAAATATTTAATAATTTGCCCAGATGGTACAAAGGTTTAGCATCATGTTACTCATATTACTTAAAACCTCTCTGCCTCAGTTTTCCCATTTGTATGTTTGGAGTTATTAGTAGTTCCTGCATTAAATGACTTTTAGTGATTATTATAAACTTCCTAAAGTTAATAAACTTAGGGAAATCAAACAATGTCTGATAAAGATAGAACACACATTCATTAAAAAAGAACAAAATAGATTGGGATTTTTGTTTTATTGGTTGTGGAGGCCAGGGTCTGTGACTGGGGTCCCTGATGACTTCATGGCTGTGGCATACTTGGTGACTGGGAAAGTTTCTGTGCAAAGGCATAGGATGCCTGGTTTTACTATGGAGATGTCCTCCATGCTAGAGTTTAATCAGCCTCGACCTTATTCTCAGGCACAGCAGCTCCTGCCAATGAAGGAACTTCCTCGCTAAGATAACAGCAATGTTTCACCAGTTCTGCTGCTCCTGAATCTGCCCACAAATTAGTAACTTTAAACAATGGACTTTCTTGAGAGCTGCAAGATGCTCCTAACATTGCACATTGCAACTGTAGAATGTAACTGAGGAAATAGCTGCATACTGTTGCTAACTCTGTACCTTTCATGAATGCAAAGAATAATGCTTGCATACTCTTTAATCTGATTTAGAGACATATATAATAAAGACTGCTGGTGTAATTCTTTAAACCTGCTTCTACATCAGAGAGCAGCACTCCATCCAACCCCATCTTTATCTTCAAGATCTGTGTAGGTTGATTCTTTATTTCTTCCAATCTCCTATCACCCCCAGCAGAACCTGCTAGTTTGGCCACACTGGTAGCAGCAATTGGTATTAAGTTCTTTATATATCCTGGAAATTAATGCTCTATCTTAAGTTCAGGTGGCAAAGATTTTTCTCCCATTCTGTAGACTGTCCCTTCACTATCTTAATTGTTTCTGTTGCTGTGTTGAAGCTTTTTAGTTTGATACGGTCTCATTTATTGATTCTTGATTTTACTTCTTGTGTTTTAGGAGTGTTGTTGAGGAAGTCAGTTCTTAAGCTGACATAATGGAGTGTTAGGCTGACATATGGATGATCAACAAATAAATGAAAAAATGTACAACATCTCCAGCAATTAAAGAAATGAAAATTAAAACTACGTTGATATTCCATCTCACTCCAGTCAGAATGGCAATTATCAAGAATACAAGTAACAATAAATGTTGATGAGGATGTGGGAGAAAAGGCACACTCATACATTGCTGGTGGAACTGCAAATTGGTGCAGCCACTCTGGAAAGCAGTATAAAAATTTCTCAGAAAATGTTGATTGGAACTAACATTTGACCCTGTTATCCTACTCCTTGGAATATACCCAAAGGACTTAAAATCAGCATACCACAGTGACACAGCCACATCAATGTTTATAGAAGCTCAATTTACAATAGTAAGCTATGGTACCAAACTATATGCCCTCAAGATATAAACAAATAAAGAAAATATGGTATATATACACAATAGAATATTACTCAGACACAAAAAAAGAATAACTTTATGACTTTTGCCAGTAAATGGATGGATCTGGGAACTATCATGTTAAGTGAAATAAGCCAATTCCATAAAACCAAAGGTTAAATGTTCTCTTTGATTTGTCAATGCTAACACACAATGGAGGCAGAGGGCAAGTAGTAAAATTCAGTGGATTAGACAAAGGCGAAGTGAATAGAAGGGAGAGATGACAGGCATAAGAAAGATAGTATAATGACTCTAACATAATTTTCCTATGTTCATATATGAATACACCACCAGTAAAACTCCAATCATATACAATCACAAGAATGGGATACTAATTAGTATAAGTCATAGACCATGTATGTATAATGTATCAGGATATACTCTACTGTCATGTATATTAAAAAGAACAAATAAAAATTTTTATAAAAAAAATAGAACAAATAGAAACACAAATACACAAAGTCCTACTGAGACCCCTGGGAAAACCATTTTATAGTAACCTAAAGGATAAAAGCACTCATACCTTCTCCTCAATAGTGCTACTCATTCAATGTGTTTGAAAAGATTGAATTCAACATTTCCTAGCTCTTTTCTCTTGCCTCCTTATTAACCTCATCATATCAATTATTTTATTTATATTTTAACATATAGGTATTACTTTCATTTAATCAATAAGAAACTGAAGCCCTGAGATGTTATGTGTCTGGTTCAGTATCACAAAGAGAAAACAGGATATGCATTTGTAATATTGAGATCAATTATTATTATTTAAGTACTTAACTGTAGAAAACAACCTAAAAATCACCAATACTTAGGGAAAACTAACATTGTTTCAAATGCATCAAACATGATAAAAAGAATCAGAAGCAGAAAAGACATAAGGAGGGAAAATGAAACCATTAGAAGAAATTACCTACCTACAGTTGGGGTAATTAACTGAAAAACTTGCAGAACTTAAAGAAGTTAGACAAATATTACATTAACATGTACAAACAAATAATTTCTTCTATTTGAACAAATTAATTGGGTAACATGATGAAACATTATCCCACTCACTAGAGGAATCAAGATTTTTTAAAAAATGACAATAAGCCTAACATAAAACATACCAGATAATAGAAAAAATTATGAGCACTACAAAAATCATATACATTATTGAAAGGAAAACTAACAAAAGACATTCCAAAATGCTTGGATAAATAGAGAAACAACTATTTTCTAGTTGAGAAGAAACTGTCACATCTTTACAAATTGAAATATAAATTCAGTGCAAAATGAAGGTGAAGTCCCAACAGAATATTTTATGGAACTTGACAAGCTGATTCTAACACTTATTCAGAAAATAACAAAAAGTAATGATTTTTAAAGCAGTCCAGTGAGTGAGTAATGACCCTACACGTTATTAGATTATACTCCAATAATTAAAGCAGTTGGCTTAGGTGCATAAATGTAGAAGTAGATCAAAACAATAGAACGTAAAAAAGAAACAGCAAACAAAGAAATTTCAACTAAAAGGTTTCTGAGAACTTTTTGAACCCCCTGAAGTATGTGTGCCTTGGCAGTTCAGAAGTTACATAGAAGAACTTATTTATTATTGGAAGAGCACAAAACTCAAAGAAATAGCTTCTTGTCTTGACATTTAATACTAGTGACCCTGAATTGGTCATGTAACTTCTTAGTTCTACTAGTTTTATTAAAAAATAAGAATCAATTTTTTAAAGTCTAGAGTTTTTTTCCAAATTTTCAATGTTTTAGGCAGATCAAATAAAATCTTCTATTACAATATTTTAGGATACAAAATATTAACTTCTCATATAAACAAGAAAACTGGGAGTGCATGAGAAGTAAAGATGCTATAGGAGATCATTGGCATTTGCAAGGTAAAAGTAGTTACATTTTTGTAAGCTTCCTAATCTATATATAGTGGTATGAAGTTATTTTTTTTCCAAATATGCAAGTTATTTATATATACTATTTGGGAGAGTAAAGGTAAGGCAGTTAAGAGCATATTAAGGGGCATATTAAGATTGAGACTTCTTTGGGACAACAAAGTAAAATGTTGAGAAAGAAAGTGGATATAAAACTTTAAATTAGAGATGAAATACAGTTTGAAGATATGACATTTAGGATTTATTAATATATAAGTTGGGATTGGAAGAAAACATCTAGGAAGTGAGTGTCAATAGAGAAGGAAAGATGTTGGAGGACAGAGATATAATATTTAGAAGTTGAGAGGGAAGAGATGAACCAGCAAAGAGGAAACTAATTATCCCTTAAGGTGAGAGGTAAACCAAGGAGTTGTGAATACCAGAACGGCAAATTTAAAAAATGGTTTCATAAGGGAGATCAGTAGAGTCTAAATTGGAGGACCAAGTGGGAGAAAAGATGAGAGAAAAAGGGGAACAGCTGGGTAATTAAGTTGACCAAATTCTGCTCTGTATATATATATATGGATATATCACAATGCATTCCAATTTTATATATAATCATAATGAATAAATAAGTAAGTAAGTAAATAAATAAAAGATCAATATAATAGAGGAAGGGGACCAGGGGAGAAAGGAGGAGAGGGACAGAGGAAGTAATGGGGATTGAAATGGAACAAACTGTTCTATGGTTTCACTGTGACAGAAATCATTGCTGAGTCAACTGTTGCTTTTACTACTTATGACTTGGATAAGATAATGAGGCCAAAAAAGATCTTTGACCTAGAAGGAGGCACTTTGATATGCTCACCCTTACAATTGAGGATGCTATATTTAAGATCCAGTTTACAGCTATATACACTCACTTTAGTGGGTAATCTAATTATTGATCACATTATCACCAAGTTCAAGTGTAAATTGCAAGAGAGCATCTCTGACACAGCAATGATTCTCACTTTTGTGCAGTATATAAACATGTAAACATATTTACATTCAGACTGCTATTGAGACAGATTTCCCCTCTGCATAAATCTATGCATTCTGTAGATTTCAAAACTGATTTGAACACTGGGACCAGGGACTTTATTTAAAGAAGGCTTCCTGCTTGACACATCATAGAGACAGGGTATTTTGCACATTCAGAAATTTCTGCAGGACTTCTTTGAAGGCAAATAATTAAACAAGGGCATAAATCCTAATAAGATGTGTGGATAGATCAGCTGATCAGGGGATAAATAAGAAAATGTTAGACTTTTCTGTCTCTGGGTGTCACTCATCCTTCTCTTGGTACTAAAATTAATAATGAAGATGTAGTTGCTCTGATTAAGAATAATGTCCCATTTTTCACCAAGAGAGACAGGCTTTTACTCTCCACCTGACACCCATTTGGATTTGTGAAGATGAGGAAACAAGGATGAAGGGTAAACCATGTTTTGGAAAGTTGGACATCTCAGGCTTCATTTCTCATAAGCCACATGGCAGTCTGCAGATTGAAATCACTCTTGATGCTAATACCTGTGGCAACCTTAAAGTGTCTATTGAGGATCACAGCACAGGAAATAAATCAAGAATTATAATCACTACTGACAAAGTCGGCTGGAGTAGGTAAAACATTGAGTGGATGAATAATCAAGGAGGTTGAGAAGTACAGCCACTAAATATGAGAAGCACAGAGATGAGGTAACTTCCAAGCCCTGATTGAATCTTACATATTCAATATGAAGGCCACAGGGCAAAATGTGAACTCTCAAGAAAAGAGCAATGATGAGAATCAGGAAAAGATGTTTGACAAATGCACTAAATTATCAACTCTCTGGACAAATATCAAACTTCAGCGAAGGATGAATATTAACACGAGAATGACCTGATAAAGGTCTGCAAACCTGTGATTATCAAGCAGTTTCAAATTCGGAGAATAGGTCAGGAAAGATATTTAGCAGTTTCCTTGGGAACAGAGCTCCTTCTAGTTAACTCTCTGGATCCTTTATTGATGATGACACGACAGTGTGAAAGTAGTTCTGGGAATGAGGAAATTTAGGAAGAGCAAAAAGCAGATTTATCTCTGCTTTTTAAAATAATAACATATATTTTTGGTTGGAAAAATAAATGCTTTCTACAAGCACTCCTGCAACATAATTTAATTTTTAAGAACAGCAATTACTGAGATTAAGTTATTAAAGAGAGTTAAATCAAGTTAAATACCTGTCTAGAAACTATCATGATAAATGGATGTAATATTTTCTTTCTTTTTAAGTATCAAGGAATAAAACGCATACTGTTTATTTGATACTTTCTAAAAACTATCAAGCTACATGAATGTGAAATTTACTCTTTTCAAGTATTAAAGAACACAATAATGCATACCATTTATTTGGTAGTTATTTATGGCCATCAGGTTTTGGACTTTAAAGCATCACTTAGTTTAGTCTTAACAACCTGAAGAGCTGGCTTCAAGTATGATTTCTATTTTTGAGGTGAGCACACTAAGACAAAGATTATGTGGTGCTTGATGAAAGTAACAGCTAAGAAGGATTAGTTTTATTTTTTAATTAATTTTCATTTATTTTTAATTGAAATATGAATATTGTACATTTTTATGGGGTATGAAATGTTAGCTTTAGAACATAAAATCAGGCCGCTTCATTTCCAAGTGTATACTTAATCAATTTTCTTCATTATTTCTTTTTATATCATAGCATACTTAAAAGGAGTTTTCAATAGTCTGCTGTTATTTAAAAACAGATGTTACATGATGAACATTACTATTATGGTTTGGATCTCAGGGGTCCCCCCAAAAGCTCCTTTATTGATGCAGGAATATTCAGAAATAAAATGAATGGATTATGAGAGCTGTAACCCAATCAACCATCGTAGATTATATGGACTTAATGGGTGGTAATTGTAGGCAGGTGGCATGTGGTTGGAGGTGGGTCTCTGGGGGCATCCCCTAGAAGAATTCATTTTTCCCTGTGGCCCCTTCTCCTCATTCTCTGCTTCCCAGATACTATAAATTGAGTAGCTTTCCTCTGTCACACACGGTGATGCTTCACTTCATCTCAGCCCTAGAGCAATGGAACTGGTGGACCATGAACTGAACATCAGCAACCTGAGTCAAAAACTTTTCTTCCTCTAAGTGGTTCTTGTCTGGTATTTTGGTCACAGGGACAAAAAACTGACTGATACAATTGCATTTACATAACATAAACATCTGCCATTTTTTAGATAATAAAATTGCTTACAAATCTTCAGTAGATTCATCTATGATAGTACTACTAACTACAATATAATCCAACTGATAGGCAATCACGGTTCCCTCTAAATTATTAAAAATCAAAATATCATCTTTTATACTAATGTTCTTTAAAAAGTGAGTCATGTCACATTCAAATGTACTTTATGATGACATAACCCTTATAATTTTTCAAGACATTCTTGAGAAACAGACAAGACTGAAATTAGATTTTTCCAGCAGCTCCATCCTATCTTAAGCTTGTAAGTGAAATCAAAATCATTAAATAAGTTCATGTTTCTACTGTTATTTGGAAAGACATTTTTTGTTGTTTTAATTTTTTAAAAAATTTTTAGTATGGCACAATATCACAGGATTAATAAAAACACCATGGTGAATAAAATGTTTGGAAATAATAAAAAAGATGCTCTGAATCTTAGGGAGGATTCACAGGACAATCGAGGGGCTGTCTTTTGGATAAGATTTGTAATTGAGGTCTGAACACTCTTCATTAAATAACCCTCATCAGCTATTGAACAATGTTGTCACTATTTTCATACATTTACCTAAAAAACTATGTGTATGGATGATAATATAATATCTGCCATGAGAGACATATCCTTTAGCTCACATTAAGATTAACACTCTAAATAATAAATCTACCAAGAGATGTGATTTACATGCCCAATACCTTGGGCATTATGCAGTTTTCTTTCTTCCTATGTTCTTGGATGTGAAATTAAAGTGCAAAGATATTTCCAATAAATAAGTAAACACTGCATAATGAAAACTCAAAATGTTATTTCATGTCTCGGGACTATTTTATGAAAAAAATACAAGAAACTACACAAAATTCTCAGATAAAATCATTCACTGCAAATATCAGTTATTATTAATGCAATGAAAATATTCTGGATTAAAAGATGATAATGATTGCTAGAGCTGTAGAAAATCAATGTATATATGCAATTTAAATGTAAATAGGGCACACACTTGGGACCTGTCCAGGGATACTGACTTTGTGAAAATCTGTCACTGGCTTTAAAGAAAATATGCTAGATATGGTAATGGTGAAGGTATCATCCAAGCATTTGATTTTAGGCTTTTCACAATCTATTAATTCTGAATACGGTTTAGCAAAGGAAAATGGTAATAATATCAGTATTAATGCTAATGAGGGTTTCTTTAAAGGTGACAAAAATTGCTTGAAGTTGAAAGTCTTGCTTTGTGGGTATGGCAATTAATTTATTTGAAATTACAAGAAAGATTTTCTGATAACACTAAGGACCCATATTGAATCTTTGGAAAATAAAACTGCCATTTTAGAGAATGGTCTGCTTTTAAGGGCTATTCTCTTTCACTTAGTTACCATGCATATCAATTTATTTATCTTCTAGACTTAAATGTTTTAAAATTATCTGCATTTGAAAAAATATGCTTATTGATTATATCAAGTTTTGATTAATTCTACTTAATTTCATATTTGTGTTCCTACTCATCCAATTCATTTTTGAATGGCTTCCTTTTTTTTCTTAGAACTTAGAAAGGTTTGTTTTTAAATTATCTGGGCAAATAAAATAATAATATATAATTTTAATAAAATTAACTATCACAGTTGCATTATCATTAGCTTTCAAAATTTCCCTAAAGAAGGGTCTGTCTCACACATGTAAATCCATCAGTATTGGGATTATGCCTACTTAATGGATCATAAGGTCTTACAGACTCAGACCTTATTTCTTAAAGGCTAATCAGTACTCTGCAATAAGTGTCTCTATCAACCAGACTTTGTATCTGTGGGAAATTTCAGAATGTAGAAAAAAACATGTAGCAGTAAAATAATATCATTTTTTCCTTTCTAATTAATAGTAATTTGTTTCATAAACTTAAAAGATAGCATCTTTAATAAATCAAAATGCACTCTGCTGTCATGTACAACTAATGATAACAAAAAAGTTTTCAACTGCTATAGAAGAAATATACAGATAAGCAAGAGAAAAGGGCTATAATAATCTAAATTCTTAAAATTTTTATTGCAATGAAATTTAAATACCTCATATGCAAAGACCTTAATGTTCATTTGGCTAAATTTAGATAAATATATAAAATCATGCAATCAGCAATCCAATCAAGAAGCAGAGCAGTTTTATCACCAGAGAAAGGTCCTTAATGCCCCTACTTGTCAATTTCCATCAAAGCAGCCATAGCTTTGATTTTTCTCACCACAGATTTGTTTTGCTGATTCTTACCTTCATTCAATCAGCATCAAAAATATAAGGCAATTGCTTTGAAAATAAGTTTTGTAGTTCCATTTGTCCATATTACTGAGAAATATTCCCTTGTATGAAGTACAACTATGTCTAGATAGTCTTCTATTTATCAATTTTGCAACCACTTTTAAAAAACATGAATAAAACTACTATAAACAGTCTTGAACGATTTTTTATTTTTTGAGTATCTGTATATTACTTCCTTTTGGATCAGTACCTAGGAATAGAATTGTAGGATCACAAACTAGGTATATATTTAACCATAAGAGACTACTTGCTTTCTACAGTGATTTTACCATATTATTTTCTCACCAGGAAAGTGTGACAGTACCTGCTGCTTTGTATTCACACAGCTTTTGGGGTTTTTAGACATTAGTCTTTAGTTATACTAGTGAGTGTAATATGATGTATTTACAGATTAATTCTTCGTTTGGACATTTTTAGAACAACCCACTTTAGGTTGCTATTGTGATCAGCTAGAAATATGAAATTTTATCATATCATATTGGTTTAAAAGTTTAAAGTGATAGCTAGACTTTATATTATGAATACTTTATGAAGATTTTAAATTCAAAGAATTTAAAAATTTATGCAAATAAATTTTAGGAAAATATTTAAGGACAAAAAACAACAAGGAAATTAAATGAAATAGAAACAATTGTACCCTGACTTTGAGGACATTTCCATAAATTGTGGTCTTGATAGACCAGAATTGAGGAATAAGCATGAATGAAACATTTCTGAAACAACATGAAATATAAGCCAAAGATCAGATGGGAAAAGGAAGGAACTGCAGAATGAAATTGACAGAATTATGCTATGTACCTATATGAATAAACCGCAGTGAATTCCACCTTTATGTATATCTGTAAAGCACCAATTTAGAAAAAAAAAAGTAAAGAAATAGAAGAAAGACCAGAGGAAGGGAAAAATGGGGTGAGAGGAGCGCTGAGAAAAAGGAAGTACTAGGAACTACAGTGAAGCAAATTATATTCTAAGCATGTTCATCAAAATGAACCTTTATGTTACATATAATTCACTAATAAAAAAAATTATAAATAAATAAAATAAAAATATAAACCAAGATCAGAAAATTCAGTATTCATATATGAAGAATTTCCTAAGTCCAGAAGAACTACTCTAGATGGATGCTGGTGGACAAGAAAAATGAAACAGAAGTGGGCCTGGCATTCTGAACTTGAGGTCTGGCCTAAGATGCTAAATATTGCAAAAGCTAAGTGAACTGTGAGCACAACACAGGATATTAACAGTTGACTAAAACGTGTTGTGAATAACTCACTTCCCCCCTTCGCCCCGAATGAGTATAGAAGAGAATAAATCAGCCTCTCAGCTTTTGCCATCTATTATAGAAAAAAAGTAGGAGTATCTTCAATACTCAAAGAAGCTAATATATCTAAAATATATTTTCTACAAGAAAAAGGAAAGGAATGAGAATGAGAAGAAGTTATTGTTCAGAAATCATCTGAATTACACAAGCTTCAAAAGAAACCCTTCTTACCGCTATCAAGAAGAATGAAAAAATGGTCTGAGACATATTGAGAGTCTGAATTGCCTATTAAAAATAACAGGTGGGCTGGGGTTATAGCTCAATTGGCAAAGTGCTTGCCTTGCATGCACAAGGCCCTGGGATCGATCCCCAGCACCACCAAAAAGAAAACAAAAAAAGCATGACTTTTTGGGGGCAGGGATTGTGGCTCAGCTGTAGAGTGCTCGCCTGGGGTTCGATCCTTAGCATCACATAAAAATAAATAAGTGAAATAAAGGTATTGTGTCCAACTACAAGTAAAAAAAATAAATATTTAAAAAAATAAAAATAATAGGCATTATAGGAAAATCAAAGGAGGAAAAGAAAAAAGTTTGAAGGTAATAAGAGGGCTATTATACATAAAATCAAGAGAACTGATCATGCAAAAAATCTAGTGGTTTATCAATAAACCCAGAGAAGAGCCAAAAGAGTGAACTATGTCCTAAATTATGAGATTTAGTTTCTGTTACCTGTCTGACTTCACCTTCTATGAGTCTAGTATTTTCTCTTTTTTTTTTTTTTCCTGATTTGTTAACTATGCTCTCGCCTCAGTGCATTTACATGCTGTTCATTCTGCCTTAGATACCCTCTTGCCGGATAATCCCACTGCTGAGTTCCTCATTCTTACCAGTTTTCACTCAGATTTTTTCCTTCGTTATTTCTTAAAAATCTCTAGAAATCACAGGCATCCCACATACATGCCATTTTAATTTTTTTTCTTTTTGCCTTAGTTCTTACCACTGTCTAGTAGACCTAATATTTTATTTTTTTTTATTGTCTGATGGAACCACAGTGTCTATGAGGGTAGAAATTTTCATCCTTAGTTCCTAGAAGTGAATCTGACACACAGTAGGTATTCATTAAATAAATATCAAGGAGTGGATCAATAATAATACAAGGACCCTAAACATGAATAGTAAAAACTAGAAATAATTAACTCACTCATTGGAATGTTTCTACATTCAAATATGCTTTTTGTTCTAACATTTCTTCCTCTTGCTCTATGAATCATATTCTGAAAGGAATTACGCTCTTACTAGGGGTGCTTTCATAGTAATTCCAAGCAGCAAAATTCCCGAATCATGGTCACTTCTTCCTATCCTTAAAACTGTTTGAGAAGCACTGGAAGTATGTTCTCCTCCAAAGTATCAAGGTCCAGGCCTTGTAGACACTATTAAAATAACTAAGAATATGTCCTAAATTTGTAATAATATTTTATATTGTAAGACACTGAAAGTATTCATTATGTATGGTTTACTTGGAAACTATAGCAGCAGTTAAATGCATTCGAAATTGTGTCTCATTTCATTTTTTCTCAAGCCAACTGTGTCATCCTCCACAAACTTATTCTAATCTCTCGTCATTGTATTTGTGACTGTGCATGTGTGACACAGAGAAAAAAGGAGAGAGAAAGACAGGTTGAGAAGAAACCACGCTACCAGTTGTAATTTATTCTTATAAGATTTTGTTCTCTAAGAAGCTAGTAGCATATCTCTAGGAAATCAAACATTTAAGGTTAGTTATTCAAGGGACTACTTTCAATTCTAAAATGTTAAGTATTCATATATATCTAAAATGTTTGGCCTGGCATTGAAAGCCCACATAGCAGGAGAAAAGAAGTTGAAGAGCAAGACTACTTATGGGTCACTCCTACTGTTTAAAGATTATTATTCTTTTGTACATTATGATGGTGGAATGTGATGATCATTATTATCCAAATTATCTGTATGAAGACGCAAATTGGTGTGAATATACTTTGTATACAACAAGAGATACAAAAAATTGTGCTCTATATGTGTAATAAGAATTGTAATGTATTTCACTGTCATATATAAATAAAAAATTTACACAAATATACATAAGTGAGATCATATATTGAAAAAAGAAATTTTAAAGTAGGAAAATAATCTTCAAACAAAGCATTTGCAAAATAGTAAACAGGTATTGTAGTTTGAAGAGTTCATTTTAAATGCTCAGTAACCTAAATGTATGAAATTTCAAAAAGAAATTTTAAGAGCACCATCTGAGTAACTAACATTGAAAGTTTTATTTCTTACAATTAAGTTAACAGCTTCACAGAGAACATGACCTTGTAAAAATAAATTGCAATGGATGGTATCAATCTCCCTCCCTCTCTCTCTCTCTCTCTCTCTCTCTCTCTCTCTCTCACACACACACACACACACACACACACACATTGAGAGACTGACCAACAAACACAAGAACGAAACACTAGAATAGGTTATATGGAAACTTCTTTCTTAGTACAATCCTTAAAATTTATTCTTAAGCAGATACAAGAATATAATATGTGACTTTCTGTATTACATTTACTAAAAAATCTCTAATGCAAAATGAGATACAAACTTCTTACTGAGTGGTGGTATCAAATAAGATGGAATAATTTTCAACTAGCAGAAAGACCTAACACATCATAGTTTAAATACTATGGAGAATTTATTGGTTCAGAAAACTGACAAGTCCAGAGGTTATTGTAATCTTCAAATGTGGATTAATTTGGTCTCCAGTGGCTCAGTTTCTTTGATATTTTCTTGTCTGATTCTCTTTATTCCAATAGCATCTTCAGTCTACTTTCCCCACTGATGTAAAAGACTGCAGCATTAGAGAAAAGTCTGGGTAGGTTAAATAGGTCCAGATAATTGAGTACCTTGAAAAGAACTTTGGATTGTATAATAGGTGTCAAGCATAGCACCATTACCAAAGCAGCAATCAAATAATGTTATCCTTGTTGCTTTTATTTAATGTAAGAAGAAAAATTTAAATATACATATTCTGTGCAATGTTTTCTTGAACATTTATACACACTCGTGTATTTTGGAGTTATATATATATGTGTGTATATATATATATACGCAGTGTATTAAATTCTCTTTACACAGCTTAACAATATTTATTGATGTGGATAGTAAATTTTCCAGCTGCATGCTGAGCATGGTGATTAAGTATGTAAGCCAAATTGTAAATTACTGTTTTCTAAGTTACAAAACATATATTCTCTTTTTCTTCCTGTAAAATGCTTATACAACAGTTGTTATATAGCATAGAGCCTTATGAACCCCCCCTCCCTCTCTCTCTCTCTCTCTCTCTCTCTCTCTCTCTCTCTCTCTCTCTCTCTTTATCTTGCATAGAACATTATAATTAAAGAATTATATTTCAGCTTCGGAGACTACCTAAATATTAAATTATCTTTTTAATTTCTGACTGAACCAAATCTCTGTAAGAGCAGTGACTTTTACCCTTAGCTCCTAGAAGTGTATCCAGCACGTCCTAGTGCCTCATTAATGATTATTAACAATACTAAAAGGACCCTAAACATGAATTGTCAGAACTGGACTGAATTAATTCACTAGGTGAAATGTTTTTGCATTCAAATGTGCCTTCTTTCTACCACCCTATGTCTTGCTCTATGAACCTTATTTGAAAGAGATGATTGAGTTATATTTTCATAATGTGGTGCGTTCTCCACATCCTCTTATTATGAGTCATAAGTGCCAGTTCACCACCTCTGACATATACAGAGAAGAATTAAAAATGGCTGAAATTTACCCTAACAAAACGTTTCTATTCCAAAGAAGAAACTTATGCAGAATATGAGTTGATCAGTTTTAGAAGGAACTTGTAAAGTATATAGTTCTACAACTTCATTAAGATGAGAAGATTGAGGTGTAGACCACATGCGACATTTCTGAAATGGCCCAGCTAAAATGCTTACTCAAGATTTAACCTCAGTTTTTAACTCAAAATCCTGTTGTTTTTTTTCCACTCTGTAGTTCTGCACATAGACAGTAAATGTAGATTCCAATGAGTTCAGTGAAATAAGTATCCACATTGTCTACTACAACTTTTATTGAGTACAAAGTTCTTCACGACTTATTCAGACATTCTGTGTGTAATCCCACAGAGCTGAAGGGGATATGAATTTTGTTAAGAAGTTAAAAATAGCTATGATTAGCAAGAGCCTTGGAATCCAGCATCCAGGACCAGAGCAGCTCATTAGGAGACCACACACCAGGAGGATTACTGACATTTCTTCCTCATACTCTAGGGCTCAGGCCTGTAGCACTTCCCAAAGTTGCTAGGGAACAGCTACATCAAAACAAAGCTGGCCTGACCATAAATAGCTCCACAGATAGTAACAGTCACTTATTAATAATAACCAAAGTAGGGAAAAGGCAAAATGTCTTTCCCAAAACTTAAATTTAATATCTTTTTAAAAACAGAATTACTAGTTTAATCGTTGTGAGAGAAATATTGTCTACTAGGACTTTAATTTCATTTTATTTTTTCAACTACTTTAGAAATATATTATACAGAGTAATTGCACTAATTGCAGTCCCAACAGCAATGTATGAATATAGCATTTTCACCACATCCTAGCCAACATTTACCATTACTTGTATTCTTAATTGTTGCCATTCTGATTGGAGTGTGATGAAATCTCAGTGTTGTTTTAATTTGTATTTATCTAATTGCTAGAAATGTTGAACATTTTTTCATATATGAAAAATTCTTATTTATTCTCCTTTGAAGTGCCTGTTCAGTTCCTTTGCCCATATGTTGACTGGGTTATTTTATGTGGGAGTTGTTTTAGTTCTTTACATTTCTTGGAGATTAATGCTCTATCTGAGGTATAGATGGCAAACATTTTCTCCCATTTTCTAGGCTCTCTCTTTATGCTCTTGAAAGTTTCCTTTGCTGTGAAGAAGCTTTTGAGTTTGATACCATCCCATTTATTGATTCTTAACTTAAAAAATCTAGGAATGGAACCACAATTTGACCCAGTTATCTCACTCCTCAGTATATATCCAAAGGAGTTAAAATCAGCTTACTACAGAGACATAGCCACATCGATGTTTATAGCAGCTCAATTCATGATAGCTAAACTACAGAATCAACCTAGGTGCCCTTCAACAGATGAATGAATAAAGAAAATGTGGTATATATACTCAATGGAATATAACTCAGCCATAATAAAAATGACTTTATGACATTTGCTGGTAAATGGGTGGATCTGGAGACTATCATGCAAATTGGAAGAAGCCAATTTTAAAACAAAACAAAACAAAACAAAGGTTGAATGGCCTCTCTAGTATGTGGATTTTAACACAACAAGGGGGGTGAGGATATAGAATTTCAGTGAAGCAGACAAAATGGAATAAAGGAAAGGGATCAAGGATAGTTATGGGAAAGACATTGGAATGAATCTGACACAACTTTGCTATGTACTTATATGAATACACCACAATGTATCTCCACCTCATGTACAACCTCAAGCCTAGGATCCTAATTAGAATAAGAAAGACTCCATGTTTGTATAAGTATGTCAAAATTTACTTTACTGTCATATATATCAAAAAAAGAACAAACAATATTTAAAAAGAAATGTATTATACACACATGATAGGAAGGGCTTTCAACATAGAAAGAGAATCTAGCACAAAAGATTTTTAGAAACACTTTTCATAAGAATACAGGTTGCTTGTGCAGTGAAATGACTTTTCATCATAATAGCATTTATATGTTGAATGTGTTTTATTTGCACTATAGTTGGCTCATAATTTTACTTTATCATAGCAACCATGAAAATAAACTAAGAAAATACTGTAATCCCTTGTATAAGTGAAAGTAACCAAGTCCTAAAGCAAGTGACTAACTCAGGGTACTATAGATAGAAAGTGGGAGATCTAGGGATAGGACTGAACTATTTTGGCTTAAGGTAATACTAGACTCATTGTAGTATTTTCCTCCTTATAGCTAATACTCACCCAGGTAAGTATATTTTGTCAAAAAAATTTTTTTCTAGCTAAATTTAGGGGGGAAAAAAAAACTACTAGACGGAGTTCTTTTGTGAATTTTATTCCACTTGTTGATGTATTTTTATAATAATTATATATTTGGGAGAAGTTAAAAATTACAAATTTTAAATAAAAGAGAAATTTGGTGACATGAGAGTTAACAAATATAAGCCAAGAGCGTGGTGGCACATGCTTGTAACACTAGCTACTCAGGAACCTGAGGCAGGAGAATCACAAGTTTCATGTCAGTGTCAAAAATATAGCAAAATATATCAAGACCCTGTCTTAAAAACGAAACAAACAAACCAAAGTTCTGAGGATTGAGCTCAATGGCAGAGAACCTCTGAGTTCAAGCCCTAGTACCATTAAAAATACAAGCTTCCCAAGTGATGACTTGTATTTTGCCTTCGAAAACATGTTTTAAGTTCATTCAAATCATTTTCATTTCAGTTTTAAATTTTTCAGAGAAGACTACTAAAAATCTCTTTGCAAAATCAAGGTAACTTTTTTTTCTCTAATTAAGTCATTACAAATGTGTAAAGTTTTCTGTCTAGTCCTTTCTTGCTTTCCCTTCCTGGAAAAAAAAAAAAGGTGAAAAGTTTTATCTGGTCAAAACCAGACAGTTAAAAAAAAATCAATCCAGAAACTGTGTGCTTCTATAAAAATAAGAAAATTAGCTTGAAATATTTTTAAATTCAAATTTAATTTTAATGGCCAGAGCACACATTATTTATAGTGCTATGTAGACAGTGAGGTATTTCTGAAGTCAGTTTATGTGCAAGTCGACTTAAGTCTGGATTTTGCTTTGTGTTATTTCCAAGACATCAAAGTTTAAGTATGTGGAGGATGGTGGTGAGATGCACGTTGCATTTACATCTAGGCTTAAGCCAGTGCAAATAGATTAAGTAGTTGAGGTACAAAAATGTCTAGAATCTGCTTAACAGAATCTATGAATTATTAAAAAATCATAAACTTTTTAAATGATATTACACATGTAAATAATTCTAAAATTTTCCTTTGTTCACACATTAATTCTAGTTAGATGAATCATCTTTTTCAAGATGTAAACTATATAACTAACTTGGAAAGTGTAAAACCAAATATAAGTATTTCACTTAATATAAATACTATCAGTGAAATTCTAGGCATCAAAAAGATATTTGCCAGATATAAACATGAACTCTTGTATAATTCCACTTTCATGTTATGTACTTACTTGACAGAAAGCCATTAAAGAGTACTTAGATGGAGCCGAGGAATTATGTTTTAAAGTTTTGGCAGCATTGATTATAACCAAATATCTCTAAACAAATTGAATTGATATGATTAGCTCATTCACTCATTACTGTTTCAAATGGGATTCAAATAAAATTATCTCACTATTTCCTATAGAATAACAGAAAACCAAATCTGGAAAATATGGAGTTTAGTGATTCAGCAAACATTTTAACTTAAACCAAAACCTTTCAAGATAAATTTACCTGTAGTGAATTTGGATTTCTGACTGTGATTCTCCTTCAGTTACAAGGTGGACAAACTTTTATGAAGAAAAAAAATATGTTTGGTCCAACAAGATTATGAAATGAAATTGTCTCATTGCAGAGATTCGATTGAAGAACTACTTGGGTTTTTTCATTATTTTGTTTTGTTTTGTTTTTTACACCTACTGGTGAAAAAGAACAAAAACATTTAAGAGTTGAATTTTCTTGAGGGGTTTCCTTTAGGAAAATATGGAGAGAATGTCATGGTATGACAGTATCATAAAGGTCAGTGAATCCAACTTCCTACAGGAAGTATAAAGTCCTACTATGTTCCAGACAATGATTTGTTTTCTTTGTTACTTTCAACAACGTAATATTTCCAGTTTGGAGCCTTCATTCTACATTCTCATCATCATCATTTTCTTGGTAGGTCTAGAAATCTTAGAAGCCATTTTCTAGATAATCTCTACCTAATTTCCCAAAATGGCATGCAAAACTGAACATAATATTCTAAATGAGCTCACAACCAGTGCAAGCACCAAATAACAGCCTTGGGGGAGTGGGGGGATGCATAGAATATTCATTGGTTTATGATTAACATATATACCTTTGGCATCACAATGAGTGGCTAACACCCCCATTCTATGCTTGTGTAGTTAAATTTAAATGGAACCAGAATATTTTCTATTTGCCCTAATTCAAGTTCATTTTATTTGTATATCACATTAAAATTTTATAACCCTGCTGTCTTTTCCTCATTTAGGTTTTTCCAGACAAGATCAAAAAGGATAGAAAATAGGAGATTTTGCTCCAAATTAACATTAATCCCTCAGTCATCACTCTTAGTATTAATTAATCCGTACAACTGTCTAACTCACAACTTTGATCACAAGGTTATTCATTAGTTCATTCAATAAATATTTATTTTGGATTTATTCTCTGCCAAAAACATTTATAGTTGTGTTATGTGACAATGGAAAATACTAGACTAATCCTTTATAGATTTTATATTTGAGTAAAGTTAGCAAATAAATGCCCTTATCAGCTACAGCACACAGCATATATTGTATCTGTAACATTTTTGTCTATCAGAGATCCATTTAATACTACATATTTTTACTAAATGTCAGTTCATGCTCATTTCATCAGAATTCTGTTTCATAATATTTTCTGAATTTTTAAAAATTGTATAAATCAGTATATATTTTACCTGTTTATATACTTGGTTTGCTTATTTGGGCATCTCTTGTAATCTCCTGTAAATACCAACTAACATTATTCTTCCTTTATGGTAATGCTAAACAGAACTTTTTAAAATTGAGCATATTAATACTGCTATGCTACCATAAATGCACCCTGTAACTTCCATTTAATTTCAGTATGTTTCCTAAGTTGGTTTGCTGTTTTTTTGTATGGCTGCTGTTTCAAACATTCTCTCCTCCCCTCAAACCTCATATGATCACTGCTTTACTTCTATTTCTCAGCTATTTCTTGAATAAAATAGAAGACATAAGCTGAGATGTCTTTGCAACCAATTCTATAAACTTTTCTGAATCCAAAGCTATCTCCACTCTTCCTCTTAATTCAATCTGGTTAAAATGGAAGAGGAACCGATGTGACTCTGCAATCTGCATTTGGGGTAAAATTGGGAGTTCATAACCCACTTCAGTCCAATGTATGAAGTATGTTATGTCAAGAGCTTTGTAATGTTGTGAACAACCAATAAAAAAAATAAATAAATAAAATAAAATAAAATGGAAGAGGAACATCCCCATCCATTTTATACCAATTTTCTCAAAAACTCCTGGATTCTTTCTTCCCTACCTAGAAGACATAGCTCTATTTACCTAATGTTACTTCTATATTTCAATCTTCCTTTGTATATTAAATTTTTTCTTATATATGCCAAAATTCTTCATATTGTTTTCAGTCTGGGGAATAATTCTATTCTACCTGTCTTCTCATCAACACACCAAGTTTTCCTTTACTCTCTTCTGTAATCTTGTGCAATCCACATTCTGACCTGGGACTCCATGAAGCTGCCCCACTATGGCTGTTAATGACCTCCCTGCCATTGCCTTCAGGGGAAAAGTTTCATTTTCTTTTCTAGTACTAACTAACACCTTCATCCAACAATCTCACCTTCTTAAGACATTTTCAGGTACTAGCTTCCTTGCTACTTACTCACTCTGAAATTTTTTATTTTCCTACTAAAAATTCATGCTCCTTTCCCCTGCCTCATTGCAGTATCTCTCCCTGAAACAAACATTAATAGTGACCTTAGGTTTCACTCTGTTTTAGTCAACTTTTTTGCTGCCGTGACTAAAGGACAGGACCAACACAACTGTAAAGGAGTAAAAGTTTATTTTAGAGTTCATGGTTTCAGAGGTCTTAGACTGTAGAGGGCTGGCTCCATTCCTCCAAGCTCCTGGTGAGGATGAATATCATGGTGGGAAAGTGAGGCAGAGGGAAGCAGCTCACAAGGTGATCAGGAAGCAGAGAGGGACTCTCCACTCTCCAAATACAAAATATATACCCAAAGCCACACTCCAGTTCCTGCTCCTCCAGCCACACTTTAGGACTTTAATTACCACTCAGTTAATCCCTATCAGAGGTTAATTCCCTGATTACTTTAAGATTAGAGCCCAATCATTCCTCCTCCAAACCTTCTTTCACTGGCTCACACATGATCTTTTGGGGGACAGTACATCTGAACCATAGCACACTCCTTACTTTATTTTCTCCCTTTGCTATTGAAAAAAACATTAAAAACACTAGTCTGTGAGTCTTTTTTGCATTTTCATGTCTTATAGATAATAGTCTGGTGGATTTTTCCATTTAGAATCACATAGAAATCTCTCAGATTTCATGTGCTCAATACTGAGCTCATTATCTCAACTGGGCCCTTGCTGCTGCTCACACCACACACACACCACAACTGTTTCACTTTTTATTTCATTCATTTTCGTGAAAGATATTGCTATTACATTAGAATTCTTGGAAACTTTTTCATCCTATGTCATTCTCTATCCAATATTAAGTCATACCCATTCTCTTTTATAGAAAAAGAAAAAACTTGGAATTTTTCTGTTTTACAGCTCTAGACTATCAAATCTTACCTGAGATTTTTGTAGCGACTTTTAATTAGTCCCCCATTGTCAATCTTTGTCTTCCTTCTTTCTTTACAATGATGCCAGGGTGCATGAATGTACGTGTGTGTGTGTGTGTGTGTGTGTGTGTGTGTGTATGTGTACTGTAGATATAAATTTGTCACTGTTCTATTTAGCCTTTCAATGAGTTTCCATTATAAATTGGATAAAAATTCAAATTCTTTAATGTGAACTTACAAACTACAAATTGGGAGGGATAATAGAATAGATTTAGACAGAAGATGATCAGTATATTCCAAATTTTAAAGAAAATTAGTTTTACTTATTGTTTTAAAATCCTTATTACATTGGACCACATTATCAAAAAATTCTTATGAAATAATCTCATTAATTCATTGTAGTATGGAACAAATTTAAGTTATTGTTTTTTATCTTTCGCAAAGATGGTTGCCTTTAAGCCATCTCTACTGGCACCAACATTAGGATTTTTTTCAGGAGTAGTTATAATGTTCATGAAATCACATTACGTTCTATTCTTGTTGCTTTAGAAATGAAAAAAACCATTGAACCCTGTTTGGAATGATTTGAGCCACCATAGGTCTGCAACTTCAATACCTAAAAGCTTTCTAAGTTTTTAATATCTTAATATATTTATAGTAAATCATGGCAATAAAACATTGTGATTTGACATTAAGCTATTCTTGGTCTTTATTTATCCTACCTACCGTGAATATTCATACAATTCACTGCATAAATGTTAATGTATTTGATAATGGGGTGCTGTCCCAAACCCTGGAGTATTACCTAGCACATGATATTTACACAGTATTACCTTTCTAAAATGTGCAAACCTCTTAAATCTAAAAGACACTGGCCTCAAGCGTATTAGATTAGAAATTGTGAACTTTCCCTAACCTTAATTAAGTCAATTAAAGTCTACAGAACTTCAGATTTACAACTTTTTGTTTCTATAAGAAGACTGTAGATCTTTTTCTTTAACATGGGACTCACTGAAATAATGCATTTAAAATAAATTTTACTTTTAGACCATATATAAAGGCCCACATATTCAGAATTTCTATTTTATACAGTTGGGCTGGTTTTAATGCCTTCAAGGATTTAAACTTCTCCTAGCTTGTCTTAGCCTGGCATTTGTGACTCATACAATTAATGTTGACTGTCTTAGCAAAACTCTTGTATGTACTAATACCTCTGAACAATCCAGGTGATTCTCAACAATGACCTCTCAGTTGCTAAATTACCAAAGATCAACTTATTTTGAAGTCCAGAAAGTTCTGGCTCAGTGAGGTAAACTGATACATGTGGGGGCTGAGGCACTGTTCTTGGTGCCCAGCTGGAATAACAGGGCCCTGTGAAAAGTTCATAACCCCTCTGTGTGTGGTCTCTCAGACATCAACAGATCTGCCTCTCAGTTGCTGCATTTCACTCATTACAGATAACTTTGTATATCTTGGCCCAACTTATCCCAATACACACTTTATTCTGCCCTGATGCTTACACAGCAGTCAGAATTTCTCAGGGTGATTCCTTCTATTTCCTTGACACCAATGCCACCCCAACCTCATTTTGCTTTGGGCTTGTTTTCAAGGATCTTCAAAACAACAGACATTGAGAAGCCCACAGAGATTAGCAGAGCACTTTAATAACATAATCCCCAGTAACCAAAGACCCTTAAGAAATTTGTGGGTATTGATAAAAATCCATGTAGACATTGCTGAAAAGATTTTAAATTCCTCCAATAAAAGCTTTTTGGACTTTTTTGCTTTATGGGCTTTCTTTAAAACTTAAAAAAAAGCAGGAAAATTTGAAGTGAAATCATCCATAAGTGATGTGTTTTATGCTTCTGCTTTATTTTCAATGACTTTTCTTTAAATTTAAATTAATATTCCCTTTTAAGAAAATAAAGACATTGAATTATGTAATTCTCTTATTCCTTAAATTTCCAAACTGAACTAATTTTGCTCTGATAAGAAAATCTACACACAAAAACGTTGGACTCTGACCTTAGGAGTCTAGACTTGATTTTTATGACATCATATAATTCCTTGTCCTATGAGGACTAATTAATTGCAATTATTTGTAATATATAGCAATGATTTTTTTTTGCTATTAATGAAATAATATTAACTGGTGTTTTAGGTTTTGTTTTGTATTTGTTTTGTATTATTAAGGGGAGTCAATTCCTAAAATACAAAACAACAAAATACTATGTTTCTTATGTAATGTTGCCAGTTTTATGTTTAATGAAAGAGTTTAGACCATTAATTAAGAAACATGATGTAAATATCAGAAACTGAAATGCTTCAAATGACTTAGAATTTCTAATTAATTAAATGTTCTCTGTATGAGAACACTATATGCCTCAGTTCTGAGCTGTTTGTGTCTTAGACACTTCAAAGTTTGACCTTAAAATTTTAAAATGAACTGAACTCACATGAATTTTTAAATAAAACTTAGATAGATTTGGATTCAACATGGAAAGTGAACATGGAGAAACCTTCAGTACACTTTGCCGCAGTCCGGCTGCAGCAAAATAACCGGGGGGTGATGAGCAACTTGTGTAGATTGATACAGCAGGAGTAGGAGCCGTTTATTGTAGGACAACAGAGGTATTTATACATTCCACATAGCTTATCTTAATTAACATAAACTAGATACAGCAGTCAAATAAGGAATCTCCACACTTAATAGCTCGCTGGCGTTACTTTACAAACCACTCCCTCTGCAAATGCCAGGCGCCATCTTGACTTGTTTACAGACACTTGTGGAATACTCCAAGAGATATCTATACAATTGTGTTCAGATTCACTTATTTCTACATTTGGCATCAGTTCTTAGCCCACAGTAGGATATTTAAAGTAATTTTAAAACAATTTAATTATTGTGGAAAAAAAAGTCAGATCATCTTCTTAGCTTGAAAGAGATGCAAAAATGCAAATTTAATCACATAAGGTAATTTTGTAAATATTTCTAGTTGCAGCAATCATACAAATTAAGATCAATTAAACTTCCATGATAACTGTAAGTAAAAAGTGAACTCAGGGATATAATAAAAATAATGTAAGGCTTGTGGATGAATATTGTTGAAATCAGATTTTACGTTTCAGTGATACTGGATACTGATTTAAAGAAACATTAATTGAGGAAAACCTAATCAATGGGACTAAATGACACAATCAAATTAACATAAGACCTTCAGTGTTTGTTCATAATCAACGAGTACCATATTCAAGGATTTCAGAAGCCATAACATAGACATAGTGAAATGTTTGCAAAAAGGTTTAAAATATGTTTAAATCATTTAATTATGATGAATAAATTTATATTAGGTAAAAAAGATTACATCTGTACTTCTCCCACTGACTAATTTAACCACACAAAGACAAGTAAATAGACCTCTTGCAGGTAGCAGCCGTTATCTCAGATGATGGCAGCTCTCATGGTAAGTCAAGGAAATAAGTTTTGTGGTCCTTCTTTTTTAAAAAAAATTAAGTCTATATTTTGACTCCCCTGTATAGCACTAGGAGAAAAATACTTGAAAAGGTTATGCTAGAAACTGAATAAATTCCTTATTGTTTATGCATAAGAAATCACAGGAGGAATAAGCACTATATACAGTCTAAGTACAAACAAATTTGAGTCAAAAAATAATAACAGAGAATATTGTTTAGACAAACTCTCAGTTATGAAATTTGGATATAAATGTAAAACTAGGTACTTTATCCTTTGGGGTTTGGAGCTTTAAAAATACGAGTTTATTGTATCCAGATACAGGAGTATCCAATGAGAGAAATGTTATTCATTGAAAAGCTTTGTAAAGAAAAAATATATTATGAAGCAAAAATCCCATCCATCCAAGAACCAAAGGTCAATTTCAATGACAAATGGTGTTAAAAGATAAGTTACAAAGCTTCCAAAGAGAAACAGAAAGTAAAAGGGAGATTTCCTCGTTAAAATTTCCAGGTCTATTTATCTTCTCTTCTCTAGGTCATAATTGCCACATGTGTAAAATGTACACAGCCAAAAAGATATTCAACTAAATAGAGATTTTCTGAGCAGATATACTGAGGTCCCCTTCAGTCTAAGCTATGTAATTATAACTAGGTTCTGGAATCTAGAATAAAATGAGTATTGAGGAGAGATGAATAACTGAATGATTGTTTCTGATAAAAACACAATTAAGATTAGACTGAACTGAATTCATAGAGAGAATCTTCAACTAATACACTTAAGGAGAGTTTATTCCTATCTGCCTATAAGAAGAGTTTACATCCAAGACAAAAATAAGGTTTCTCAAAATCAATGTTGCTCAGAACCCAATCTTGGGAAGCTATTAAACTAAGTCACAAACTCAAGACTGAATGAAAAATAAAGTAAGGTAAAATAAAATGAATGTACCTTTGGTTCATAAAGTTTCATTCAATTAAAGTTTTGAAATTTCATTATCACTGAAAAGAGTTATAAGCAAAAATCTGTTTACCAGTACATGCAATATTAATAGAAGAAATTGAGATGGTTAGCAACAAAGTCCCCATTCATTCCATTTGTTCTCTTAAGGGTTTAGGATCATGCCGGACTCTGTCCTAGATGCCAGGGCTTTTGGCCTTAGGGGATTTGCAGTCTCCTTAAGGAGATAGACATTTTCTTTGATAATTCAAAGAAATGTGTACTTACAAATTGTGCTAATTACTTAAAGTATAGAAAATCATAACAAAAGAACATAACATAGTCTAAGCTTTATTAAAGATGTATCATTGACATTGAAATATAGATTAAATCTGCTCTAGTGCCAGATTATGCTTAGTGAAGCTAGCCAATCCCTAAAAAACAAATACCAAATCTCTTCTTTGATATAATGAGAGCAACTATGAACAGAGCAGGAAGAAAAGATTAACATTAAACAGAGACATGAGATGGGAGGGAAAGGGAGAGAAAAGGGAAATTGCATGGAAATGAAGGGAGACCCTCATTGCTATACAAAATTACATATAAGAGGTTGTGAGAGGAATGGGAAAATAAACAAGGTGAGAAATGAATTACAGTAGATAGGGTAGAGAGAGAAGATGTGAGGGAAGGGAAGGGGGGATAGTAGGGGATAGGAAAGGTAGCAGAATGCAACAATTACTAATAGGGCATTATGTAAAATTGTGGATGTGTAACCGACGTGATTCTGCAATCTGCATTTGGGGTAAAAATTGGGAGTTCATAACCCACTTCAATCTAATGTATGAAATATGATATGTCAAGAGCTTTGTAATGTTGTGAACAACCAATAAAAAAATAAAAAAAATTAAAAAAAAGAAATATAGATTAAAGAGGTAGGGTTATGGTTTATTCCATGTTCAAGGACAATCTCATGAGAGAGAGAAGAGAGAGCATGTCTTTGAAGAATCTAAAAAAAAAAAAACATTGCAAAACACATAGTGAACACAAAGTGCTAATACATCTTAAAGATATTACTTTATGGAGAAATCAGACTTAAAATGATGTAAAAATTTAATAGAACCTAAGTGACAAATGATATATACTTTATGTTCATAGACTATATAAGCTATGCATATATGTATGCACAGAAAGACTGAAAGAACATGTAAGAAATAAAAAGTTGTATAAATATAAAATTATGAACTCTACCCACCATTTTCAAATACATTGCCCAGTGAGCTTGATTTGCAGTAATCTATACTAAAACAGGAATGATACAAAAAAGATTGGCATGACCATGCTCAAGAATGCCCCAGAACTTTGGGCACAGTGGTGCACACCTATAATCCCAGAGACTTGGGAGGCTGAGGCAGGAGGATAGCAGGAGGATTGCAAATTCAAGGTTAGTCTCATCAACACATTGAGATTGTGTCTCAAAATAAAAATAAAAAGCTCTGGGGATACAGCTCAGTGGTGAAATTCCCCTGAGCTAAATCTCTAGTACCAAAAAATATAAAGCAATTCATGAAGCATTTCATATTTTGGATTGATTGTATTAGAAAATCACCACTTGACAATCATCACAATAAAATTTGATTCAAGCAAGAATCACCCAAACATAAACTGAAATTATCAGATGAAAGTTGAAGGAATAACAAGACATTTGCACAGTACATATAAAATGTAAAGCATCACTTTACATGATGCTTACTAATAACAAAGGGGGAAAAATGTGTCTTTACCACTTTATTTTTTTTTGTTTTAAGTCAGTGGGACTTTTAATATATATATATATTTATATATATATAATTTATAAACAATTTCTGTTACATTTTCAAATATTCTTTCTTAATTTCTTCTTGATTACAGAGCAAAGAGATTGCATTTCAACTTCATGAAGATTTAATGAAAGAAATGGGAGTTTATAACCCACTTGAATCAAAGTGTGAAATATGATATGTCAAGAACTATGTAATGTTTTGAACAACCAACAATAAAAAAAAAAGAAAGAAACAGTCTTTACCACTTTAATGCAGTGATCACAGTTAACATTATGAGTAAGGAGACAAATACATATCATAAGTCTCTTGATATGATGCACTGAAAACACAGTATCACTGTATTAATATAACCAAAAAATACATGATGCTAATCTAATCAAAATGAAATATCAGTTAAAATTGAGGAAAATTCTAAAAAATACCTGGTTTGCACTCTTCATAATGTCATTTTTGTTAAATATACAAAAAGATAAAGAATTGTTTCAGATAGAATAATTATAGAGACATTATAATACATGATGTTGGATTTCCTTTTGCTAGAGAACACATTCTTGGAACAGAGTGGGAAAAGATCCTTGAAGTCCATATTTCTGACAAAAAACCCTCACATACATGATATATAAGAAACTCATAAAATTGATTTAAAAACAAGACAATGCAATAAAACTTGTGAGGAAAAAAACAAATGGGCACCTCAAAAAAGAATATTCTCTAAAAGCCAATAAAAGTGTAAATATGCAAAATATCAGAAATCAGGGATATTAAAAAAATTAAATTTAAAGTTGAATTATGACTAGCCACAATTATATTGGGGGAAATTTAGTTTGGTAATACTAAAAAGCACTGGCAAGTATTGGGGCCAACAAGGACTCTCATTCATTACTGGGAGGACCTTAAATTAATAAAGCCAGTTTGGCACATTAGAAACTGACAATGTGGACCCAAACCAACCAACACAAAACCTTTGATCCCAAAAGATTTTCCCATGTGTGTATGCAAAAACAAAAAGTGTACAAATGTGCATCAAAAGATCTGTACAAAAAAATGTTAGTTGTAGAATTACTCATGAATAGTTACAAGTCATAAATAAATCAAACAGCATAAAACAAACAATGGATAAATAAATAGCAGCATTTTCATATAAGGAAATATCACAAATAATGGATTATGATGTTGTTTTGGTCAGCTCTTTTGCTGCTGTGACTAGAAGGATCTCAACAGAACAACTGTAGGGGAGGCAGAGTTTATCTGAGGGCTCACAGTTTCAGAGGTCTTAGTCCATAGGAGGCTGGCTCCTTTCCTCAGGGCTGGAGGTGAGGCAGAACATCACGGTGGAGTATGTGGCAGAGGGAAGCAGCTTACATCATGGTGATTAAGAAGCAGAGAGAGAGAGAGAGACTCCACTTTTTGGGTGTGGGGGAGACTCCCTGCTGAAGTTAACTTTCCATCTTGGGAGAACATCATGGAACTCCTTACCCCTCCCACTCCTCTCCAAAGGGTGCCAAGCAGAAGAGCGCCAAATTCAAAGGTTTTCTCCACCAATCCCTGCAAGACAGTGTCAACTCGCTGTTCCTGAGTCACCCTGTCAATCAGCACCTGCCACGTCACCTACGCAATTCTTCTTAAACCCAAGCTTGCAAGCTCATACTCTTTGCCCTCTGCCCTCTGCCCTCTTCCTCTTCTTTCTCCCCTCTCTCTGCTCTCCTCCTCTCCTCTCTCTGCCTCTCCTTTTCTTCCCTGTTGGGCAGCCCCCCCACACACCAAAAAATCTCTTGGTTGAATCTCCATCTGGGTGATTCACTCTCCTTTCATTATATACCCAAAGACACGCCCCAGTTCCCACCTCCTCCAGCCACCCTACCACTTCAGTTACCACTCAGTTAATCCCTATCAGGGGATTAAATCACTGATTGAGTTAAGACTCTTACAACCCAACCATTTCTCCTCTGAACCTTCTTGCATTTTCTCACACATGAATTTTTGGGGGACACCTCACATCCAAACCATAACAGTTGATTCTTCAATGTTTTCTTATATTTATGAATTTTCATTCATGATTCAAGCATATTTGGGTTCCTAAATTTTCCAATCTTATTTTCTCTACCCAATCCTTGCCAGTTTGGCTGCTTTATTAAGCAAATTAACTTCAAATTTGGAATGTATGGCGGGAAAATTAATGTTGAGAATAAAAGGTAACATTGGGCTGGATGCCGTGGTGCATGTCTGTAATTTCAGTGGCTCTGGAGACTGAGGCAAAAGGATTACAGGCTCAAAGCCAGCCTCAGCAACAGTGAGGTACTATGCAACTCAGTGAGACCCTGTCTCTAAATAAAATACAAAGTAGAGCTGGGCATGTGACTCAGTGGTTGAGTACCCCTACGTTCAGTTCAATCCCTGGTACACCACCCCACATACACAAAAAAAGTAACATTGCAGTTTAATGTAAGATTGGATATAACTGTTATTTTAAAAAGATTGAATAGCAAATTTAAAATGCTGATTACTTTTGATAATCATGGTTTATAGGATGAAACATAAAACTTGATGTTGTCTAAATATATTGTATTACTTATTCATTGATGGCAATAGTTTTCCTGTTAGAGTGTCTTGCAAGAGATTTATCTATTCAATTTCCATATACTCACAAGTATTTATTTAATGATTATATTTTTGGCACTAATCAAGGTAACAAGAATATAGTGAAAAACAAAGAAGACTCCTGTCTTCACAAAATTTATAAATTAGCCAAGTGGTCTGACAATAAGCATAAAACAATAACAATAATAATAGTTTAAGCTGATTTTTTATTAGTTGCTCAAAACATTACAATGATCTTGATATATCATACATTTGATTCAAGAGGGGTATAAATTCTTTTTTTTTCCACGGATTGCAGTATCACATTGGTTTTACAGCCACATTTATACATACAGCCATATTAATGTTTAAACTGATATTGAATGATTTTCCTTTTGTGTACATAGCTGGGAGAAAACAGAAAGAATGGTGAGCAGTCCAAAGATCAGAAGGAACACAAATATATTCAAGAATGAGAAATGTCACTGTAGTCAATAGGGATACAACAAAGGGACATTGGTATACAATAATGATAAGTAGCTGTTGGGAGTAGCTCATTTCAGGCCTTATAAGACATAGTAAGAATTCAGGTTTTATTTTGAATACAGTGGAAAGTCATTTTTTAAAGTTTTGATGAAAGCTGGGCATGGTGGCACACTCCTATAATTCCAAAGGCCCAGAGGCAGGAGGATTGCAAGTTCAAGGCCAGCCTCAGCAATTAGCCAAGACCTTGTCTCAAAATTAAAAAATAAATAAATAAATAAATAAATAAATAAAAAGAGCTGGGGATATAACTTAGTGGGATCAATTTTTTCTAAAAAGATTACTCTGAATGTTGTTTGAAGTGCAGATTATAATCATGCAACTTTTAAAACAGGGAGATCCACCCACTACAATTTCTCTATTATTTCTGGAATGTATTCCATACAGATTTCTCTTTTCTACTCTAAGGAAATTTCTTTGGCATGGTCATTCATGGCCTGTACATAGCAAAATTCAATGATCATCAATCAGTCCAACCTAGCTGGACTCTCAGAAACATCATTTAACTCACCCTCTCCTAGCAACCAATTCTCTAATTGGTCTCAGGGTATTTTTCTCTGTGTGTACTCATTCTCTTGGTGATCTTATCTCATCTCTTTTAAAATAACCATCTGTGTACTAGTTATTCCTGTATTTAAGCCTCCAGCTTACACTTCCTCTTTTCCTTCAACCTCCAGTCTTGCAGATCCAAGAGCCAATAGCCACCATCTTCCTCCAGATTCTAGAATGCCTTGCAGACATTGAAATCATGACATGCACTGCTGACATCCACTTCCTTCCAAAACCTCCTTTCCCACCAACGTCTGTGCCTCAACTGATGGACATTTTAAGTCCCCAGTCCAAACTCCTACACCTGTCCATTGTCTCAGGTCCCTGTCCATTACATTATCAAGTCTAGTATCTGACATCTTTCCTCTTGAATTGGTGATAACATAACCAAAGCCACCACTCTCTCTCACTGGAGTTATGGTAATAACACTCCCAGGAGAAGATTTCTGTTCCTATCCTTCATTCACTTCAGCTTGTGCTCAGAACAACTACAAGGATCCTTTTAAAAGGAAGTTTTAATCACAATGCTTTGTTCAAGTCTTCTGAGATATCTCATCTGACTCAGAGTAGGGGAAGTCATTATGTTGGATTTCGTGGCTTCCTCACTCTGGCCTCACTGTCTTCTTAATTAACTTCCTACCAGCCAAACAAGACTTTCCTCCCCCTTTTTTCAACAGACATCACTACTTGGCACCTATAGTGTCCTCTACTTGGCATGTGACTTCCTCTTGTCTTTCAGGTCTTTGGACAAGTAATACCTTGTCAGGGAAGGACCTTTGCTGATGGCACTATTTAAGTTTTCTCACTCCTCTAAAATTCACTGTCCCTCTTTTCTACTTTATTTGAATTGTTAATATGTATTATCACATAACAGGTCACACACACACACACACACACACACACACACACATACATTGCTTGCTCATTTATCATTTATTTATTTGATATCTGAATCCATCACCTAAATCTTTGGCTTTTTAAGAAGAAAAATTTCTACTTTATTCCATATTATATTACCAGTGTTCTGAACAGTGCCTAGAAAATAGCAGGTGGTGATAACATATTTGTTGGATGAATGAATGGCTGAGAACTAAAATGATAACAGTCAAGAAAGCATTGATTAGACACATAGGTGCTATCCATCCATTGTCATGATGTCTTGTAGAAGATGAGGGGGCAGGAAGAAGAATGAGGAAACTGCCTTTTGATACTACCACTCTTTTATGAAATAAAAAGGAAGGCGGGAGATATAATCCCAAATGTAGCTATGTCTATGAATTTGGAATAGAAGGATAAAGGAATATTTCTCTGATCACTACTATTTCCTGGGGAAGTGTATGCCAAAGTCATCCTTTCAGAGAAATTATATGTAAAGCTTTATAAATCAGAGACTTGCTATTTTAGAATCGAAAGGCATGGAATAAGAAAAATTTAAATCAGTGGAGAGAATGTATTTTTAAATGAATATACTGGGGCTGGGGATGTGGCTCAAGCGGTAGCGCGCTCGCCTGGCATGCGTGCGGCCCAGGTTCGATCCTCAGCACCACATACCAACAAAGATGTTGTGTCCGCCGAGAACTAAAAAATAAATATTAAAAATTCTCTCTCTCTCTCTCTCTCTCTCTCTCTCTCTCTCTCACTCTCTCTCTCTCTCTCTCTCTCTCACTCTCTCTTTAAAAAAAAATGAATATACTGGCAAAAACTAAAATCTTTGATAACTACACACAGACTCCCCTACTTAGATTTATTATAATCACAATCACGATTATGTTTGTGTTTTTTAAACTCAGTGTGAGTATTTTGTTATTAAGTCTTTAGCTGCCTGAAAGAGAGTTTTATTTGGGATGGTATTATCTTCATAACTTTGCCAGGTATTTGGTTTTAAGACATTTATCATTCCAAGTCATGGAATACCAAGGCTTCTTCTAGGAATAGACAGGCTGCTTTCAGATGGTCTAAAATATGTTGAGAAGAGGTTAAAGTAAATGTGTTTTCAAAAAAAGAAAGTGAATAGTGTACATGTACAACTCAGAGGCTAATATTAAAATTGTTAATTATTTTCTTCATGAAGAAAAATACTTTCACTATGACCCTATGATCATAATTTGATATTGTACATAAAATGCTTTCAAATGAAATTTTTATGGTTAGATTCTTTTGACAAAATATTTTAGAATAAAAATAAAGAGATAAGTAGGAGACATGTACTAAGGAATTTTAACAAACATGACCATTGACATATTTGCTTCAGTTATTTTAATAAAAACTCAGGTATATTTCAAATCTCCTTTTCATTTCTCTCTGATCAAATTCCCTCCCTTTCTTATATTTTCAAAAGTCTTTATCAAATTGCTTTAGAAATAGTTTTATATATAGCACCTCTGGGGACTTTTACTTTTTTATTTCATTATCTTTTACTATTTTCATTTTTTAAATTAACAAGTATATTGTATATACTTACAGTGGACAACATGATGTTCTGATACATATATACATCGTGGAACAGCTAAATCAAGGTAATTTGCATATGCATTATCTTTAGTAGTTATGATTTGTGTTTTGAGAACCCTTAATCATTTTCAAGTATACACTGTGTATCTATAGTCACCATGATGTCTGATAGATATCTTAAACATATACTTCAGCAAAAGCAAGGCACTAAGCACTCAGTGAGACCCTGTCTCTAAATAAAATGTAAAATAGTACTGGGGATGTGACTCAATGGTAGAGTGCCCCTGACTTCAATCCCCAATACCAAAATAAATAAATAAATCAAACGTATTCTTTCACATGAAATGTTGTAACCTTTGATCAGCATCTGCCCAATTCCATCCTCCTCCCTCTGATGGTCACCATTCTTCTCTCGAGTTCTCTGAGTTTGACTTTTTTAGGTTCCATATGTAATTGAGATCAGGTAGAGTTCATCTTTTTACTCCTGCCATATTTTACTTAACGTATTTTTCAAATGGTAGGACGTTTTTCTTTTTGTGTCTAAATAGTATTCCCTTGTGTATATCTAACACATTTTCTTCATCTATTCATCTGTTGAAGGGCATTTAGTTTGACCTGATATCTTGGCTATTATGAATAATGCTGCAGTAAACACAGGAATGCAGATGTCTTTTGGAGTTACTGATTGCATTTTCCTAGAATATACAGAGAGTAGCAGTTTTAATTTTTTTTAAGAACCTCCATTCTTTTTCCAACAATGGGTATACTATGGAGAATTTTCTTCTTTGAATTGTGATCCCAATGTTTTGTGTCAGCTACACACATTTATGATTTTGCTTTTCTTAAAACCATGAGGGGGCTCTACAAAGGTGAGATCTTGATTCATATTGGGTCACTTCTTGATCTTTTGATTTTTTTTTCCATCATATCTTTTGGACAGGGAGCAAAATTCTTGTTGCTTGCCCAAGCCATTGTGCAGAATTTTTCTCTTTCATTTTTCACAAATTGTGAAGTTTCTTTTCTTTCTTCCTTCCTTTCTTCTTCATTTTTTTTTAAGAATAAACCTTTGGACTTCTAGAATGGCAGGCAGCATGCTGAGCTGTATTCAACCACTCCTCAGCAAAACAACTATAACTTCTATGAAAATTGTAAGAAAAAACTCAGATATTTAAAGTCTTTGAATGTTGTCCTAAAGCAAACAATAAATGAAGAAACAATATTCATTCAAGAATATTGATTCAATGTTCTTCAATATTTATTCAAGAATTTATTCAACATAATAAATCTCAGCAAGAATAGCCAGTGTTTGTTACACTTGAGCCATGATCTCTCTACCTACCCACTAATTTCCATTTCCAAATTGGTATGACTCAAGGGGCTGGGGATGTGGCTCAAGCGGTAGCACGCTCGCCTGGCATGCGTGCGGCCCGGGTTCGATCCTCAGCACCACATACCAACAAAGATGTTGTGTCTGCCGAGAACTAAAAAATAAATATTAAAAATTCTCTCTCTCTCTCTCTCTCTCTCTCTCTCTCTCTCTCTCTCTCTCTCTCTCTCTCCCCTCTCTCATTCTCTCTTTAAAAAAAAATTGGCATGATTCAAGATTCAGTCCTGTTGATGTAGCCAAGTTTTGATATCTCCCCAGGAAACACAGGCCACCAGCATTTTAAAGTGGTCACTTCTAGCTTCTTGCTGCAGAGGGCAAACTCCAAGTGAGTACAGCCAAATGTTGGTGACTCTTGTCCTCTTATCCCCAACCTAAGTTTGAGAGTATATTTCAAGCACAGTGGGTCAAAACTTTAAGGTTCCTAATTTCTCTTACCCAAGATTACTTATTGGGTAGAATTTCAAGGTGGACAAAGAAAAGTGTAGGAGACCAGAAGCTACTACTCCTACCCAGGCTCTTATTTTGAAGCAGAAATGTCACTCTAAGGCAGGTAGATCTCTGTTCTTAGCCTCAGATCAGTAGTTCACAGATTTTGCCCAGACAGTAAGTCATTCTTAAGAACTCTGGAGCTCTCTTTCAAGAAAATGATTTTATTCAAACACATCATAAATAAATTGAATCCTAAGGAAATTTTAACAAGCAGTTAAGAGAGAGGTGGCAACTCTATGAGAGCAAAGAGCTAAACTATAAGCCAATTAGTTCACTAGGGGTCCTATGGAAAGAGACAGCTCAAAGAACCCCTCCTGAAGTCAGAACAAAACTCAATAGCTGTTTTCAGCAGTTGAATCTAGAGAACTACTGGTTAATAAAATATTATTAATGAATGACTAACCAACTCTGACATTTAAGTCTTTTAATTCAGTATGCCTATTTTCATACAAATATGGTCATGTAAAACACCAATTAACTGCAACTTAAAATTTTACCTTTTAATGTAAATTACTTCTAACAAAATAAATTACTTATATGTCCAGGATGCACAAGAAGCTCAAATGAAATGGGAGGCTGCGATCAGTGAAGCAAGAACCCTGTCTTGGCAAGGATGTCCCTCTTGGCTTTTGAAAATATATGGAGTCATTCATCAGATTAAAGACTTCGTGAACAAGGCAATGCGAAAGCCACCATCGTTACCTTAGTGTCTCCAGATATTAGGAATCAGTACTTTGTGTTCAGATGCTATACTTTTATCTTGTCATGTTATCTGAGTATCCTGGTCCATTGTGTATCAGGTAGAACTACAATATGAAATTTTAAATAAGATTCAGATAGTTATCTTAGGAAAAAAAGGAAGAGGAATCACATAACTATGTTCTAAGAGTGTGAGAAATGAATTTTGCTACTAGGGAAAGTGTTTCATTTTTTTAAATAAATTAATGGATGTAAAATAGGGGAAGGTATTTGCTATATAATGTCACCTAATGTTGCTACATCATTCCTTGGAACTATGTTATTTATGTGAAAAAATATTCATATTCACCTATACATCTAAATTACTACAACTTCAGTGCTCAGCAGAATTAGCTTGATCTTTTTTTAATGGCAACTCTGTGTGGAATCAATTTAATCAGTTTGATTGAGTAGGGCCACAGTTTAGGGTGTACAATTAAAACCATGAGAATATGCCCAGCAGTTGAAATACCCTGTCGGCTTCCCCACATATTATACCAACTGAATTATGAAGGAAAGGTAGATTGTTTGGAAAATACCAATTTGCAAATTTATCACTTAAATTAAATGTAATTAAAGATTTCATGCAACTTAGTAAGTTTATTGTTTTAAGAATGAGGTAATTTGGGGTAGTAGATATCGAGTTGCCTAGATATACACCTATAATTATGAAAACACTGATGTTAAATTTTAAAATATGTGACAATAAAATTTGGAAAACACCAATATAAAATATATATTTTTTAGGGTTGGGGTTGAGTAGAGTGCTCACCTAGCACATGCTAGACCCTGGGTTTGATCTTCAGCAACACATACAAAAATAAACAAGTGAAATAAAGTTATTGTGTCCAAATACAACTAAAAATAAATATTTTTAAAAATATATTATATATATACATATATGTATGTATGTATATATATATATATATATATATATATATATATATATACACACATATATATATATATATATTTTTTTTTTTTTAAATAAAGGGCTAGTGAGAAGAAATCAGTACTGATTAATCCCATGGGGAACATTAACTTTCATATCATTGAGACTGGTATAAGTATGACAGTAACATACAGAAAAAATATTTTTACTTACTCAAACATTCATTATTATAATAAGAAAATTTGAGATGCTTGTTTTTCCTTGACGGATAAATATTTAAGATATATGAACTACTCTAGATAAATTTTAGCTTAAGAAATATTAAAAAGTGAATTATTTATAGAAGTAATTTTTTTTGATCTTTAAATATAGCCAATGGATTATTATTTTTGAAAAATAAGATTTAAATATATATGTACAGATGATTTTATATGTATATATGTAATTAATATAGAGCCTGAAATTATCATATGCTAAGACTATGGTTCAATAAACAAAATCATCTATAAAGATGACTGCAGAAATAATTATTTTAGAAAACAGTATCTTGTATAAACATTTTATTAATATAGTTAACTTAAAAATTCTTTCTGTTTTCCCTCAGGCTCTACATTCTTTTTAAAGTCCATTAACTGCTAAATTCCTGAAATTGCACAGGACAAAGTTAATTTCATTAAGAGCTATTTATTTCTCTCCAGAGTACTGGTAAAAGTCCAAGTAAATGAGCTAATGAGAGTACATATAATTTATTTCTAAAAACACAGATGCTATTTCAGATAACTTCAAACCATATAGCTTTAACCTTTATTATTTCTGGTTTATTCATTTACCAAAAGTATAATGATAGATAGTAAACATACTGACATCAATTAATAATACATAATTTGACGTCTGAGGCAGAAAAATGGACACTTTTTCTAGAGTTTGCATTGAATTAAAGTGAAATACATCAATCAATATTATTTTAACTGAATGTAAAAATTCTGAAGTAAATGTGTACTAAATTATAGTTTAAGTTTGTAAAAACACAATATATTGACAAATTCTCTAAGTTTTATACAACTTCTGGTCCTTTAACTGAATTGCTTTTTAAATCACATAGACAAAAATGTTATTTTTATTGAAAGATCCCTGGGAGGATTTTATTTTCTATGGGTATGTGTGCGGAGTACTCTCATCTCACTTGATGATCATTTGATGAAAGCCAAATGAAAGTCAATCTGAATGTTTATTAAAAATTTCAAAGTATTAAAATACAGGAGAATAACATTTGGTATAAGTCTTCTGGGGAAAATACAAGTAATTAAAATAAACTGGCTCATGACTTAAGTATAGCCAAGTAAAAATTAATGCTTACATGTAATTTGACTGGGACAATCTGTGAAAGTACCGAATACAGGTGATGACAAAACTCCTCACAACACTTCTATTCTTGAAAGCTTTCAAATTCTCATTAAACATCCTGTTGCAACTTTTCAGTTTTGTTTATTAATAGTAATTATAAAAATCATGAATCTTCAATTCATTGTATCAAGTGCTTTTTTCCTCTACAGGAGTGATTTTTCCTGACAATACAATTTGCACTTATTCTATTTTAAATGTTCAATTATTTTCCCCCTCTCTGGAATACATTAAATTTGAACATAATAGCTTACATCTTTAATTATATTTGATGAGTTAGTAAATTATTTAGAATTCTCACATACATTTTTATGTGAGAATCAGTACTATAATTTTCTTGTAATACCCTTGTTGGATTTGGATATAAAAGCTATGAATTGGGAAGTATTATGGTTTAGATGTCCATAAAATGCTCATATGTGAGACAATTCAAGGATGTTTAGAGGTGAAATGATTGGGTTATGAGAGCTTTAACCTAATGGGCACATATCTGCTCTTATGGATTAACTGGGTAGTAACTGTAGGCAGGTAGGGTGTCGCTGGGGTATTTGGGGTATGCATTTGGGGTTTATATTTTGTTCATGGTGAGGGGAACTCTCTCTCTCTGGTTCTTGCTTATCATTTTCGGAGCTTCTTTCCTCTTCCATCATGATGTTCTGCCTCATCTAGGGCCCAGAGCAATGAGGCTGGTCATCTATAGACTGAGACCTCTGAAACCATGAACCTGAAATAAAATTTGCCTTTTCTAAATTTGTTCTTGTCAGGTCTTTTGGTCACAGCAGCAACAAAGTTGATTAGAACAGAAAATATTTTGTTTCTTTTTTCCTGGAAGAGTTTGTCTACATTTATATTATTTCTAGTTTGGAAAAATTTCACCAAAAGAGGTTGCAGGCATTGTCTTGGTGATAAAACTTTTTGTTTTGAAATAATGGTCTTAATTCTTTTAGCATAAATCATCCTATGACAATTATTTATTTTTTATTTTGCCAAATATATTTTTCAAGGAATTTCTTGTTTCTATACTGTCAAGCGCATAGAAATACAATTGTTTACAAAATCCTCTTATCATCTTATTAAAGTCTGTATGTTTGCTTTTTAATTTCTGATCTTATATTCTTGATTAGAATTCCTCAACCATTTTTTTTTTAGATAAGTCTTCCTATGGGGTTATCAATTAAATCTGTTCAAAGAGCCAACTTTTGGCTTTGTTAACTTTATCTGTTGTATACTTTTTTTTTTAATTTGGCATTTTCTGAAATAATCTTTATAATTTTACTTTATTTTTGGCATGAATTTGCTCTTCTTTTCTCTTAGAGATATGGCTTTCTTCTTGTATAATAGATACATTTGATGCTACAAATGAACTTCTGAGTATCGTTTAATTGTGTATCAAAAGTTTGTTTTGATGTATCCTTAATATAATTCAGTTAAAAATATTTCTATCATTGTTTTTCTCTATTTCAGGCATCTGCCTGGGAACTGGATGGGAGAAGAGGGAAAATAGATGTCCAGTGGTTAAAAGGGTGGATTGTGCCAGGCTAGAATTTGTATAACCTCAGAATCTTTCCTCCACTCCTCTGTAATGCCCTGAGTCACTGGTATCCTGATATTATGAGTTGATTCCCAGGCTTTTGCAAGATTTGGATTTCAGCAGGTACTAGTAGGATTTTAGAGGGTGGAAAGAAGAACGAAGTCACTCCTCTTCTCCTCTCCCTGTAGTGGGGTTCCATCTCCTCCATGGTTCCCTCCTCCATCCATGCTTAGCCCTGGGGAATCACAACCTGCTTGTCCACACAGTGGCTCCCAAGAACTCTATGTTCTGGGTTGTTTCACCGTCTCTTGTTTTCTCGGCTGTTCCTTCACCAGTATACCCAGTGCCTTTCATTAAATTGCCTCTGTTTTAAATACCCATAGTGATACATTACTAATGTTTTAAAAAGCAAAGATCTCTCATTGAGGGAGAAATTAGGTTGACCTCAAAAGAGTAATCAATATAAAGAACAACCATAAGGATTATGAAATCAACTCTAGACTTTACACCTGTCAGACATATCTGGTTAGGACAGGTGTTGATTTTGCCCTTTGACTTTTTGTGGTATTGATACCACTTGAATATGGTTAGTGCCCCACAAAGGTCCAGGTGTTGAAGACATGGTCCCCAAGGTAATGTTATTAGGAAGTGTGGTGGATCTTTAGAAGATGGGGCATCCTGAGAGGTCCTTAGTTTGTTGGGTGCATGACCCGGAAGCATACTGTGGATCCTGGTGTGTCCTCACTCGGCCTGCTCCCTAGTTCAAGATGTAAGTGGTTTGCTCTGCAATGATTCTCATAATTTCTTCCTCCATGACTCATCAAAGGCCCAATGCAATAGGGTTTCCTGATCTTGAACTAGAACCTCTAAAAACATGAGCCAAAGTAGGCCTTTTCTTTTAGTGTTTATTATCTCAGATATTTATTATAGTAATTTGAAACTAATATTGGTGTTCTCAGTGAGCCAGTTTCCCAGTTACTTTAACTGTTTTCCATATTCTCAGTAATGCAAGAGGATGCAATCTCCTCAGCATTTACTAGTAAGTACCATGGTCATTCTAGAAGAAAAATGTTTTCTCAAGAAGAGGTGTCCACTTCCTTTTTATTTTATTTGACCATATTCAGTGTTACAATTCAAACTTTTCTTCCCTTTAACAACTAAGTCATAACTGCACTATTTTTTCCCCAAAGAAATTTTAACTCCTCTTTTTACTTTTAAAATCTTACCCTTGTACCTTAGGTATACATCCACTATCCTAAAGGCACTCCTTATAAATTATCTAAGAAAATTTAGAGGTCCTCATGCAAGGAGTCCTTTGTGCTCAACTCTCCTATTTCAAACCTCAGCATAGACAAATTTCAAGGTAAATTTGCTGACTATTCCATTTAGCACATTTTCTATAATGTACGTGGTTTTTCAAGTGATGAAAAAAGTATTAAAATTATTTTAACATCCATTTGTAATGTTTTTTTTCCTTCTCTTTCTATTCAATGAAGATGAATTCTGAGGTGATGGTGCAGATAAAATCACAGTAACAAAATGTGGTTGAATTTTCCACCCTAAATAATGAAAAAAAAAAAAAGAAATGCAACCAACAATAAAATAATTTAAAAAAAAAAGGGTTAGAGAAAGCTTAGAGTAAAAATGTGAGGTCAGGGAGGAGTATGGTGAATTAGAGTGAGGATCATAGAAGAAAACTCATTTTTAATGGAAGACAGATTAGAAAGTTGTTTGGCACCTCTTAAGGGTGAGGGACTTTTGTAAATGAGAGAAAAGGCTAAAGACATGTTTGGGATTTTTGGTGTAGTTTGAAGTAGAGAATGTTTCCTTTTTCTCACCACAAAATTCTTGATAAAAGATCTATGACTTTTTATCAGTTCTTTGGGAATTATATTTATATTTCTTTCTTTGTGTGATATTCTCAAAGGGAAACTAATTACATTGTCATTTCTAAAAACAGGTGCTCTACTTTTCCATTCCAACTGGTATATCTCTAGGAGCGGGCTGTTTGCCAAATAATATATTTTTTATGAGTTACTTACAAATTTCTCTTTTTTTCACTTATTTATTTAACTTATTTATTTTTTTATGTGGTGTTGAGGATCGAACCCAGGGTCTCGCACATGGAAGGCGAGTGCTCTACCACTGAACTACAACCCCAGCCCCTTAAACATTTTTTTTCATGTATTTGTTAACCATTTGTATTTCTTTGTTGAACCAAATCTTGGATAAGGAGAAATCTCTCAACTAGATTTCATTCAACAGAGAATTATGGTTAAAATATACTAATCCTTGACTCCTCAAATGCTATTGGTGATGTTTATCAGGGTATAGTGAAGCTTGGTATCCCCAAGCAATGCCTATATCCCTTATGAGAATGAAGTCTTAACATTAATTTTTAGGTATTGAGTAAAACTACACAAGTATAATGAACTTGTTATTGTTAACACCTATTTTCTTTAAATAGGCTCCACCATGCCACATACTCCCACCATGATCTACTGCCTCATGGCAGATAGCATCTTTACGTTTTTATTAGTGCATTACTGTTACATATACTAGTTGGGTTCATTTTGATATAATCATAAATGCATATAGCAAAGTTTGTGCATTATCAATCCTCAGTACTTCTGCTTTTCCCGCTCCTCTTCTTCCTCTGATCCCCTTAAATGAATAAAAGACAAATAGTATCTTATTTGTCATGACAGGAGCAATCCATATGCAGAAACAGACTTGAAGTATCGTGTCAATGTGTTATCTTATTTTCAACATAAAGCTGCCCCATATGTAACTTAGCTAAAGGAAATTTTTAGAATTAGAGAGACCTTTTCATCCCTCTGATGCCGGTTTGCCAATGTCCATACACAGAATGCTTCACTCATCAATGAAGATGATTATGTAACTTGGGTTATAGGTAACATCACCACTAAATGTTTAAATAATGAAAGCTAAAATATAGAGTAGCACAAGCCAGCCCTATGAAAAGTAAATGACTGATTTGAAGAAATATTATTCAGAAAGACAGGAACAATTTTAAAGAAGCAATTCATTTGACAACCTGATAATGAATAGCAGTGGCCTCCTCTATATTCTTATAAGCTTACAGATGCTAGTTCGCATGAGCTAGGAGAGTGTGCTGCTAGACCAGAGGAATAACTGAGAGGGAGCATTCATCCCTCTTGAGAGAATGAACTAAAAGCATTTGCATTTGGGAAAACTAAAACTGAAGCATAATAGCATCTTACATGTGTTGGGAAAACAACACTGAGAGAGTAGTTAACGAATGAAAATTAGAAATATGAGTTCTGCAACATCCATAACATTTATATTAGGGCTAGATTAATTTATTAAAACTTGCACTCACTGACAGATGTAAAGAAAAACAGAACATTATCTGTGCATGGTCCTGTATTTTCTTGCCCTGAGGCGCAACAATTTTACTTATTTAGAGATCAGCCCAGCACTTTTCCACTGCAGATCACAAATTGCTTTATAAACTTTCATGTTTATTTTAACTGGATTGCCAGATTTTCTTCACAGCTTGAAGCAAATCACATCTTCTAATATCTGATGAACAGAGGATTTTTAAAAAATAGTACATGTCCCATTTAAGGAAAATAAACATTTGCCTCAGAAACTGTCTGATCCATCTGCTAATTAGGTGATGGCATGAAATTACGAGAAACACTGTGGTTGCTTGTATATAAATGGTTTTGAGAAAATAGTCCTATAGGAGTGAGCATATTAGCTTATCAAACTTTAATAATAGAGAAATTGCAATATATTATTAAAAGCCAATTTTACATTTGAGGTCTGCTGGTTGCATATTTTTATTTCAAAGGTTTTACTTTTTTAGGACAAAGGGAAGACTATCTCCACTCAAATGTAGGATGATTTTATAACTACAATAGTAAAAAAAAAAAAAAAAATCCTATTTTTTTTTTTTGTGTGTGTGTGTGTGTGTGTAGCTTGTGAACGCACACATGGTCAATTACATAAGCACATTCTTTTTTTTTTCCCAGACTGGGGATTGAACTCAGGGACACTTGGATCACTGAGTCACATCCCCAGGCCTATTTTTGTATTTTATTTTGTATTTTTTGTATTTTATCCTTTGAGGTTCCCCATTTCCTGTGAGATACTTCTCACTGAGTTACTTAGCACCTCACTGTTGCTGAGGTTGGCTTTGAATTCATGATCCTCCTGTCTCAGCCTCTTCAGGCTCTGGGATTACAGGTGTGGGCCACTGCTCCCCTCCACACAAGTACATTCTAAAAGAAATTTAAACAATGTTTCAGTCTGAATTACAGGTTTCTAAAAATTAATATTATTCAGAATAAATTTATTAAGTAAAGTATGAAGTTCAGTATTATAGCACTTGCCTAGCATATATGAGGTTCTAGGTTTAAACTCCAGCACCAGAAAGAAATAAAGAAAAAAATAAAGAAAGAAAGAGAAAGGGGGAGGAAGGGAGGGAGGGAAGAGAGAGAGAGAGTAAAGAAAAGCAACAAAAAAGAAATTCCAAGAATGACTGTGCTTATTCTACTAACACCCTTATTTGACTATCCATGAGAGATTATTATGATAATTCAGTATGGCTAAGGACAATGTCTCCTGAATGCTTCTGTGCATTAGCAAAGAGAACTTTACATTTTATTCACTTTTTCAAGCTTGTTGCTTATATTCAAAATAACAAGATTAAAACATTTCTCTCCATAAGTTTATATTATTGAGGTATCAGTAAGAAGAGAATTAAAAATAGTAATTTCAATAGATAGATAGACCATTGAATTATACATTCATACTGTATTATGTAAATAAAAATTCACTCTGTTTCTTATGCATATTTAAATAAATGAGTTTAAAAAATTCTGTCTACCGAAAGAACTGTGGAAAAATTAGACTCTTTATCTTAAGAAATCCAGATCCTAGTGATGAAAATATTTATATTAAAAACAGAAGAGATACTACATTTCTTTTGTTGGAAAAGCCAATGATTTAATAATTGCAAATTTTACATTTATTTTCTAACAGCAAATTGTATCTGAAGTTTATTTGTCCTAAGTCATTTTGGATTTTTGGCTTAGAACTCCCTCTCAAGAGAGGGCATCAAATTGGTAAGGAACATGGCTGCTAGTGTTGCTATAGAAAAACCTTGGTCCAGTCTCAATTCAAGGAAAGGACCAGATGAGGAAATAATTTGCAGTAATGCAGAAAGTTGACTTCTTTTACCCATTATTCTCTTCTTCCTATTTCCCCTTCCCTGACCATTCCTTAATCTTCTCCAAATAATGGAAGAAAATCAAAATGCCCTGTATATCTACCAAGTGCTGCATGCTTTGCTAATCATTTTAATTGAAATATCTCCATACAGTTTTAACATACCCCATGACTGATAAAGTAATAAGTGACATTAAAGAGAAAAAAGAAAAAAAAGGCCAATGTTTCTCATCTAACACAAACATGTTTTTACATGTCTATTATTGTTCTCAATGACAGCATATAATCTAAGAGAACTGAAGTAGCTGCTCTTTGTTGAATTTTTGATTCCTTATAAGAAAAAGATATATATTTTAAATGTATTACCTTAATTAAGTATATCCTATGAGGTATAATTTTTTATTAAGGCATTTTGGACTTTTATCAAATCTATTATAGATCTTTTCAATTCCCACCCTAATAGTCCACAAAAGCAAGATGCTGAAAACACAAGATCTGCTGATCACTTCTAAACACTATGCACTGGTAGCTCAATCCATCCCAATCTGGCTCCTGAGCTGTCCTCTCTCTAGAGCTGAGGAAATTGTGTGTGTGTGTGTCTTCTTCAAGAGAGGAAATCTAAGAACATGCAGAATCTTCATCTCACTCACTCTTGGCTGCTATAGCATCTATCCTGGATAGTGCCTAGACACAAACATTTTTTTAGTTATTTCATCTCAGTTGATGTGTAGTTGTGGAAAATTCCCCATTTCCTTTGAGGAAAGGAGGGATGGAGGGATGGAAGGAGGGAGAGAGAAAGAGAGAGAGAGGAGAGAGAGAGAGAGAGAGAGAACTACAGACCTTATTAGGTTTATTAATTTCAAAATAGATTTCTGCTTCTGCTTTTGGAAAATGAACAAGATTTTCTAAAGTCTTGAAACTCTTTGTTCTGAAGACAGGTAGAGACTGACTCTAAAACAAAATGGCTCCACTTTTTCTCTGTTAAAAATAATTGGTTAATGACAAATACTAATACTTTCTTTTAAAGCACTGTCTTGATGGAAAATGTAGTGGATTTTTCTATTCACAGGCCAGGTCAAAATAAATTATAGCAACTTCAGTATTGATTTCCTTTTGTGCTGAAAATAGCTTTTGTGAAATTGAGGATCATATGATTTTACCTGAAACTATACCCGAGCATGAGACATATATTAAGACTCTGCATGTTAGAACTTTTACATCTCTTCTATAATTTTATGTTGAACTCTTTGGAAAGAAAATGATTTATGCAAATTAAATACCATATTTTTAAAATTTGTAACATCTTTCTAACTTAAATTCAGGATATCAGGATTCAAGGCTGAATTACTTTGTTTAGGATGAGCTTTGGTTCCATGAACTTGTGTCTTCAAGGCAGGGATAGCGAATCCTCCTCTTCCTCTACTTAGACTTAGTTAATTCTACATATGGGTTCCAAGAAGTTCTCTGAGAACCATGTGGAACTGAGACTTTCTGGCAATGTCCAAGGGCAAAGATGTTTGGGAAGTGCAGCTCTCTGAGGAGTCTCCTCAGAACCTGAAGTCACATCTTACAGTATCCACAGATGCCTGTCTTTCAGTTCATATTTTAGAATGATTACCCTGGGATGAAAACAGGCAAACAGCTCACTCTCAATCCAACCTCTTACAAATGACCATCAACTTCTCTGCTTTAAATCCCAGGAATGAGAATTCAGACATGGTCATTTTTTCATATCTTTCTATAAAAAAGAGTGAAATAAAATTTTTCAACTTAAAGTCACAGAAATACAACCACAAATACATTTTTCAATTAGGAACCACACAACTCTGTCAACAATGTTAATATCATTTAGATCAAATTCTTTGGCTAACTGAGCTAATTTGCATGGGCTCAATTATAGGTGTGGTACAGATTCTGATCTGGTTTTGATTACCAAGCTTTCTAGACTTGGTTTTTGTGTTTAACTATTACTGTAACTTTGACAATGAGTGTTTGCCTAACCTCTGCCTCATGAACATCGAGTTTCAATTCCCTTACATATGTCTATGCTTGTAATTTTTGTGTTATAGCTCCTTGCCAGAGTCTTGCTGTTCCTAAACCCACTCTCTAGGGTGGTGTGCCTGCATGAGGTGCTTCCATATGGATGCGTCAGTCATACTAAACTCAGGTAAGAGCCATTTTGGATGGTTTAAATTCGAGCAAAATCTCTACTATTTAACATCTAATTGTACAAGTAACACTGACTTGTAATTAGGAACAGACTTCAGGATATCCAGTATTATACATGCTGTTAATTTCTTCCAATCTGTAATTTATGTACAATAGCATTGAACAAAAAGTTAATTATAAAAGTGGGTTATTCAGAACCAAAATTAGTACCTTTACAAATATATTCTTTTTATAGTAAAAGAATTCTGTTTTTGCGAGGACTATTTTTCTAAGTTAGTATGTTGTATGTATGGAACTGGATTAAATAATTTCCTGTTGAATGAAAGATGCTTTAAAATAACAGCCCAAATTGCTTATTATGGCTTTCTAAAGTCATACCTGTTCTGCCGTAGGACATTTAAAACTACAAGTATTGAAATTAAGCATAAGCAAAGAAAATTGCTACTTGTTGACTTTGGATGATATAAAAACATAAAATTCTACCAATTGACAGATTTAGAAAAAAATTCCTTTTTGGAGGAATTTCAAGCAGTAGAAAAAATGTTTTGAAAAAAAAACCCATTAATATTAGCACCTGTTAAACAGAAATAAGACAATCTCATCTGTAATAAATGTAGAGGTAAATATTATGTGTCAGACAGTGTGCTGTTACAACATGCAATTAAGGCAAATTTGACTCTCTTTTCATTCAAGTTGTCCCTTTGCAAAAGGTAATAGCATATTATCACTGTGAATAAGAGTTCACTCTCTTCCTCATATTTGAAGATGTGCTTTATAGGTACATGTGTATTTAGATAGAGATACAAATATATAGATGTCGACACATAAAACGTTAATATCAGCTTAAGTGATTATTCCAGCAATGGCTGTAAAAATATGTAGACTACAGTAAGAAACAACAGACATAAAGGTGATTCTCCCCCTTCTAGTGCCACGCATGAGCAGCCCAGATAGACTAATTCTTTCTAAGCAAGGAAACCAAAGTAGAGTCATAATTAATAGTGAGAACTAAGACCAATTAATAAATCCACTGTGAGAACTTTAATTCTTACACAGTGAGTATCTATGTCTATCTTAACCTTGTTCCTAGTAACCAAGATACTGGAAATTCAATGACCAAAGCAGCCATTGATCAGAACAGTATTTAAGTACTTCTTACCTATGTTTTTGTGTTTCTTCTCACAGAATGTGAAACCACACCCTTTCTTCCACCTTAAGATCACTTACTTTGTTATTTTCTATCAGGGAAGAGGATATTTTTGAAGAGAGAAGTGAGAAGTAGCAGATACAGATGACTTATCTCCACTGGGGGGAAAAAATCTGTAGTTTACATGTAAGTAAATTAAAGCAAATTAGAGTAAGATTTCAAATCAGAGGTTTCTCACAATATCTTCCAAAAAAATATTAGGATGGGAAGACTTACAGAATATTTCTCACAAAATAGATAGTAAACCTCTGAGGATCATGTAGCTCCTGCCACCTGTGTTCACCCATTTTGAGATTTTTCCTTCTCTTCCTCATAATTTTGCCTCTAGCTCAAGCCAGAGGACTCTTTTCTTCTCACACTTCCTGGACATCCTGGTTTCAGTGACACAAACCTCCCTCTTCTTTGTTATTTTTTCTTTTACATTTTTGTTAAAAAAATATCCTTTATGTGGTTTTTGCTTAGGAAGAATTTCCAGATGCTGATATACTTTAAGAGTGGGATAGAAGAGGGAACAAAGAAAACAATGAGAAATTTAATAATTCTTAGTAATATACAAATACATTATGCGTAGGCATATATTTTTATTTAAGATGTGTTCTTATTTTTTAACACAAGATAGGATGATTTAAATTTTTAGACATTTTGAAGGATTCTTAAATATAACCCTTAGCTCTGTGTCTCTTGTTTTCTAAAGAAATTAATTACTAACTGTATCTTAAAGAAGCACTTTAACTATCTTCCCACAAAAAGCAAATGAACATATTTTTCATGATACTTTGAAGATGCAATAATGTGTCATCAGACTTGTAGAAATGAAGGAAGGATTTTTCATCAATTGTTCCATGAAATAAAATTGTGAGAAGGAAAAACATATACTATAGAAATAAAGAGGGAAAAACCTTCAGAGAAAAGGCTGAGCAGAAATTAATACATAATTAGAAGAAAATAATTTATACTACAACCTCCTTTGAAATAATTTATTTGGCAATATTTTGTGGATTTTTAAGTTATTTGTATTGTTGTTAAATCCATTTCATTAAAATGATTTTACACTTTTAAAGTGGCATAATGACATAATTTATATGATGCCACACTGATCAATGTCATCTAATGTTTCATTTACCTGTGACCAAGTGTTTGTAAGAAATACAAATTTCTTATGAGTGTACTAACATTTAATTTCCATTAAAATATATAAATGCTATAAAATTATCAAAAAATCATGCTGAAAGGAATCTCAATTTCTATTTCCCTTGAGCTATAACTCTCCATATAGCAGTTCATTTGAACTATGTAAGGTTTCGAACTTTTACCTTCACAATAAGGAAAGATTTAAAAAAAACATCTCATGCTATTTCTGTAACTGAATATGTCCATACAATAAAGTGATTAAATTAGCATTTCTTCAAACATTGCAAATATTATATTATCTAGTCTCTGAAACACCTACAAATTCCCTCTAAATAACTATGCATACTCTCTTTCCGTAGATGGATAGAAATTTTAAATATAAAAATCTTCAATCATAAAGCATTTTTACTGTGTTATATTATCGCTTACCATAACAAATTACCATACACTTAGTAAAACAACACAAATTTATCATCTTATCACACTGGAAGTCGGTAATCCACAATGGATCATCGATGGTGCTGCCCTCCTCTGGAGGTTTTAGGAGAGGATTGTTTCCTTGGCTTTTCACATCTCTGGAAGGCTACTGCATTCCTTGGCTATCGGCCTCATATCATGCCAACTTTCTAACATTACATCTCCTTCACTGACTCCTCTGTCTCCTCTTTCCCTTAGAAGGACCACCATGATTAGACTGGGTGTGCCCTGAATCCAAGATAAATTCCCTTCTCAGTCATATCTGCAAAGTCATTTGTCATGTAAGGTAATATATTCAAGGATTCCAGAGATCAGGATTGTCATCTTTGGGAAATTGTCATTCTTCCTACCACAATAGTGTTCTCAGTGCCCTCTTAAAAAAAAAAAACAGATTGTCAGAGCAAAAATAAGCAAATTATTAAACTGATTTTGAAAAGAGCTGTTCAGAAATCTTTAAGAAGCACCTTAAATACAGAAGAGCATTTTTATACTGCCTACATGTGAACAATATATTTCAACATCATAATAAATATAAATAATCAATCTGTATCTTGGCACTTACGAGACACATGAGAACATGACAGTAGTTACTGTACCATACAGGGATTCAGGGATTGCTCCTTATGGGATTATAGGAACTGTCTCATTTTTGTTAATGGCTGGAATTCATTAGAGTAGTGTGATACCTTTTTTTTTTTTTTTTTTTTTTTTTTTTTTAGTGTGATACCTTATACCCAGAATTTGATGATATATGTGTCTGTCAAATTCTTGAACATCTACAGGTACACAGGAGCCATTCAAATACTAGTTGTATGAGTTTATTTTTGACTGCTCTTTATCTGCAAATTTGTTTGCCTTACTAAAAGGATATTGAAGAGCAGGAATCAAATTCAAACATGATTAAGGCTTTCATCCCTCTGCAGTACAAATTGGCAGATATAAATGCTTTTTTACTCCTTACGATTTATCTACCATGACTTAACATCAGAAACACACAGATGCCAACATGTGGGAAAAAAATTTCAATATTAACATGAATGGAAGAGTCTTTTATACACTGTCTCTAGGGGAAAAGAGTGGAAACAAACATTTTATATTTCTGTGGATTCTTTCTTTTGAAAGTTGTTAATATACCCTTATTTTTCTATTCTGCACTGATTCCTAAAAGTATCCTGAGAATAGACTGCATAATCTAAAAGAGTTTTAGAAATAAACATTATGTATCTCTTTTTGAATGCTTAGGATACTGGATAAATTTTAAACTTCATGTTTTATCTAAAAGATAAAATTTTGTTCCATTTCCCAAAAGCCAAAGGACCCTCTTGTGGCCTCCTTTTCTGAGTTCAGATCAGTCATCTTGGTCTCGCTGGACTAGGTTTACTCTTAGTCTGAGGTTTTCTTGTTCCCCTTCCTCTCACTGTCCCTTAAGGAATCAAAACCATTCTTTGAGCTCACTCAGATTAACATGATACTGTAGATTCAGGATTACATATTCTTCCCAACTGAGAAGCTATTACTCATCACAAGATTGTGTTAAACGTTGAAATTGCAGTGTTTTATGATTGATGATATCCACCCTGAATCGGGGTTGAAGTAGAATGGTAATTTCATATTATTAAATAATGAACATAGAATCTCTTTCAGTCTTAAAACAACTTCTATTTTAAAATAGAACAAGTCATGTTGTAGCTGATGCAAAATCACCACATATCTTGTGTTTGTTGCAGTTGGTACAAAGTGGGCTGAAGACAAAGGAAAAAGAATGGCTTGCTGGCTGGGTTGCTTAGTAGGTGGTGGCATTTTAGCCCACAGACAGGCTTAACCTCAAGTCACAGGGCAGCATGGGGGACATTGGGTAGCTGGAATGAGGACAGGGCTATAATATGTGCATTGCAATCTTGGACCTTAGGCTCATGTTTTTTTCTCGCTCTTCTTCTTGGATATGATTTGTGATAATAGAATAATAATTTAAGTCCTTCAGGTAACATAAATTGCTTATTAAACTATATGAGATTGATGATTCTAGCCTTTAGGTCTAATGTGCCAAACTTCTTCACCAGTTCAACAATTGTGTTCCTTCCTATTATACTTTAAAAATTCCTTTCTAAGATACTTTAAATGAGCAAAAGAATCCCTAGAAGGAAGGGTCTCTTGGAGACAAATATGTATCATTTAAATCCTTATTTAGTTGTGTTTTTGTTGTTGTTTTGTTGTTGTTGTTGTTATTGTTTTGTGGTGCTGGGTATTAAACCCAGGGCCTTGTGCATATGAGGCAAGCACTCTACCAACTGAGCTACATCCCCAGCCCTAAGTCCTTATTTAAAAGTATCATTTAAAACTTTATGCATCGACTCTTTCTGTTTTTTTTTCCACTGTGTATTTTCTTTTTTTCCAAATCAAAATGAAAAGGCAGAATATTTAACATTTTTTATTTGTTTTTGGCAGCACTAAGGATAGATCTCAAGGCCTCACACCTGCTAGGCAAGGACACTACCACTGAGCGACAACCTGACCCTTTATTATTTTAATTTGAGACACAATCTCTCTAGATTGTCCAAGCTGTCCTTAAACTTGCCATCCTTCTCCTCTGGCCTCCCAAGTATCTGGGATCACAAGGCCTGCACCAACATCCCCACTTGGATCCACATGTATAAATATTTCCTTGGCATTATGAGAAATGGAATTTTAGGTGTGCACATTTCCAAGGATGTGCTATTTTGATATATGTCCCTCAAAAAGCTGTGCTAATTTACCCTCTTCCAGCAATATAAAAGAGCACTCATGTTCTGACCTTTACTAACACCAGGTATTTATTATTATTATTAAAAAAAAATTGCTACTTTGATACAAAAAATACGATAATTGTTTTTATTTGCATTGACTCTTTCTTAACCTGCTGTGATTAAATAACTTATTTCTCCCAAATCTATCACTGATGCAATTAGGAGTGAGACTACTATACAATTTCTGACCTAGGTGTGTTTTTGTACAAATATGGAAAAGCAGATTTTTTCCCTCATTTTATAGAAGACTTCAGGTCTTTTAAGAGGCTCAGTGAAGGACCAATGCTGTATCAAAAAATCATCATATTCAAATGAAAAAATGATACATTTTCAAGAAAAAAAGGCCCTGGCTCCTCAGGGGTTGACATTAGAAAACACTTATGAAATGTGGAGGTCATTTTAGTTCCAGAGGTTTAGTTCCAGATGAGCAGCAAAACATGTTAGAAACTTGACTAACTCGTTTGTATTCATTTATTCACTCTTCTTAAATGGAGACCAGCATTTACTCCAGGTGATAATCTGATTTTTTAAAGTCAGAATAAGTTCACTAATCTGATATTCTATGCTTCATCAAACATTGCTGTTATGTGGGAGAATAAAATAGTGTATCCCTCATTTCTATCCAGTAGAGTTTCTAGGTAATTCCTTTGGGGCAAGGAATGAAGAGCAGCATGAGTGTGTGTGTGTGTGTGTGTGTGTGTGTGTGTGTGTGTGTGTATTTAACCTTCACCCAAATTTTACTTTTTAAAATAAATTATCATACTTATCAGTGGTTTCCTAATCTTTTCTAGAAATAATTTCTTTTTATTACATTTTTTTGGAAAAATATATTGGTATAATTCTGGTTTAAGAGTTGACAATGTAAAATTCCCAGAGCAAAAGATCTCTCCTAAAATATATTTTATTTCAATTTCAGTTTCTGGGTTCTGGTTTAATATGCATGCTGAGTTTCAGAGCATTTTTAGTTAATTTTGCTTTGCTTAAAGCTACTAATTGGAATTATATATAGACAATTATTCATGCATTACATTTTACCTGTAGGGAGAACGGAATACTATTTTGAAGTAAGAATAACTCAAGTAGCAAACTGAAACAACCCACAGAGCACTCTAATATTCAATTGGCACTTCATTAAATCTTTTCACAATTACTTAGAATTTGTTGGATGAAACATTTGCTACAAATCATTGCTAATGCAGCATCTTAAATAACTTCAAAACGAGCTGGTACATTTCTATTAAGCAGTCTTGATGAACAATTTTAGAAGGAAAATACTACAGCATTTTATATTATTTTCTTCTTCCTTCACATTTTCTTTCAATTGTTAATAATTTAAAAAGTGCGAATTTTTACACTAGGGAATTGCTGATAATAGGATAATTTCTTAAGAGAATTTTGACCACCCTGAGGTCTCACTGGCCACACAGAAAGGAGCCTTTGTCATGCAAAATGTTCATGATACTTTCTGTAGTGTACTTTTCCTCCCTCCCTCTCCAAATATCTTCAGCACATTTTTTTGGATAACTGAGGACTGCTCAAATATAGTACAGATCTTTATTGCCTTTACAATGCCCAGTCACCCAAAGGAAAAAGGAAAAATATATGAAATAACACTCCTTTAATTAAAACATACTTTGGAATACCTACTTGATTGAATTATGTTCACTTATATAATACTGCTACCATATATGTGTCTCCAAGAGTAATTCGCTAGTCTTTATACAGAACACAAGAAATTTGATTAATTTAATTTCATTCACTTGGTTTCTGTGTACTCCAATATCAATTGAAGAAAAGCAGAACTCAATATTGTGTTTGTGTGTGTGTGTGTGTGTGTGTGTTTCATTGCTTTTGAAATTGTGTCTACAATGCAATGATCTTCACAGTTATACAAAATAGAACAAAGAACTCTAAAAGAAGCGTTAGGAGCATCTTTCTATAGGAATAGAGAAAGCCAACTAAAGGGGTGCAGAATTCTTGGGTAGAGATAGTCTCGCTGGTCTAAGAGACTCAGAAAACTTCCAGGTGAGTCTCAGTCTTCTTGTTTGCTTCAAGTAGAAATGTTACATTCTTACTGAGCATCGACTGAGGTGGTCCTGCCCCATGTCTGAAGAAAAACAAGATAGAGATTACACTCAACCCTATAATGAGTTGGAATATACAAGATCAATAGACCAATTCTGAGATGAGGCATTGTATTGGGGTGGGAGGGGGTCCTCTGTGGAGGTAGGGGATGAGTGATTGGGGTTTGGGATCAGGGAAGGAAAGAGTGTCTCAAAATCAGGGCAGTGTTCCATGCCACAAAAATGAAGGCTCTGCACTCAGAGGTAGAATTGTGTCCAGCAAAAGGAATTCTTTCAGTAGAATAAAAGACCAAGAAACTTGAATCTCATCCCATTTCCTCTAACATTGTCTCATTTGGAGCAACCTGAATCTTACTTTCCGTCATTTCTAGGATGCAGCAATTACCTGTCCTTGAAGCTCCTAGTGAGAATCTCTTGAGGATGTTCTTTCTAAAATGCTAAATACTATCCCCGAACTTGTAATCTTGGGGCTGCCAAAAAGGTCCCTAAATTGTTCATTGTATTCCTGAAGTCTCTAAAGGATCTCATGAAAAGAATGCCTATTTATGTTCCTCACTCCAATCTTAAAATACACTAACTATTGCATGAAAATGGTTTCATTAATTTCTTGTTTTTACCCTTGAAACAACCAGGGACCTGGAACCTTTTGTCTCCCTTGTAGTTAAAACATGTTTTGGTTTCCCTCAAAATGCATCTTTTCTTTTTTTTTTTAATTTTCTCAAGCTATTGAGAGAAATAATTCTCTAATTTTTTATTTTTAAAGTCTTAATGTTTGCACATCTAAAACTGCATTTAAATGTCTTCCTTTGAAAATAATTGGTTTAGTAGTTAAATTTACATTCTACTATCTAAAGCATAAAATCCCTAGATTTTAAATAATAATGTATACTCTGTGAAAATATTATTGTTACATTAGTTAAACATCATGCCTACCCTATATGGAGAACAGTTTGTGTGTACCTTCTTATTTTTTATTTTTTTCAGTACCAGGATTGAACTCAGGGTCACTCAACCTCTGAGCCACATCCCCAGCCCTTTTTTGTATTTTATTTAGAGACAGGGTTTCACTAAGTTGCTTAGCATCTCTCTGTTGCTGAGGCTGGCTTTGAATTCGTGATCCTTCTGCTTCAACCTCCCAAGCCATTGGGATTACAGGGGTATGCAACTGTGCCTGGCTTGTTTATGTATATATTTGAATTAAATAAAAGCACACTGGAAGGTACTCTGTCTGAGGTATATTTTGGAGAAGAAATGGTAATTCTATACTTATGAAAATAATACTGTTCAAGTTTGAATAGATCTGATATGTAGACTTCAGAATCTAGTATAGTCATCAAATCCATAAGAAAGAAAAAAAACACACAAGTAAGAACTTGTTTGCAAGCCTGAAATTGTGGTACAGATTCTGTAAAATAAAAACAGATAGTTTATTCAAATGCTGGTTTATTATCAGACTTTTACACATAGATTTTATAATTTGCTCCAATAATATTTTTCTCTAAGAGATTCTGCTGTGTTTATAATCACTGGTGGCCAATGATAAACTAAAATTCAGACCACATAAAAGTTTTTATTTTACACGAGGGATTGAGGATAAGTTGAATACTTCTTTTAGAAAACATACTTGGGAAAAAAGGTAAACGTGTTTAAAAATCTAAAACAAGCATTTAACTTTATAACCAATGCATGTGAGTTCTAGTTAGCTTCTTACATTAAGGAACAGCTCATAATATAGTATTCAGTCATATCCAAGTTGGCAAATCTAATGAACACTTACCATATTGGCCTCATTTAACACTTATGATTAGCACTGTGTGTTTTAAACTTCTTTGATAGCGGTATTTTCCAGACCTTTCTTATACTGGACTACTTAAATCTCTTTTGCAGACATGGGAATTTACCATTATTATTATTATTATTTTGGTACCTGGGATTTTATTCAATTGTGCTTAACTATTACATCCCCAGCATCCCCAGCCCTTTATTTTTATTTTTTATTTTGAGACAAGGTCTTATAAAGTTGCTTATGGCCTCAATAATTTGCTGAGGCTTTAAACTTGTGATCTTCCTGACTTAGCCTCCTGACATTCTGGGATTACAGGTCTGCACCACCATGCCTGGGTATCTTTATCATTAAAACTCTGTCTTTAGCTGTATTTTTAATTTTCTGATATTTTTATTTGGCTACAATGATCAATTAATTGCTGACCAATTAATTGCTTCATATTCCATTCCAAAATCTAGACTTCTAGCCTATTCTGCTGAAATTCATATCCCCATAGCTAACTGATCTCAGGTTATGTTCATTTGCATATCCTGCAAGGTTTTCAGATTCACTACTTCAAGTCTGTTCTTGACTCCATCACCTCATGTTTACATCTACCTATTCTGTCAGTATTAACAATTTTCAGAAAGTTCTCTTTCCATATTACCATTACCTTAACCATCCATTCAAATAATTGCTAATTCCCTCCATTGTGTTTTCTTGCATCTGGTGTAATACTTCCTCTCCATTCTCCCAGTTGCTGACAGACTGACTTTTTTAAAACAAAAAACCTGTGTCATTCAATGTTTTGCTTTGAAACCTCCTGAAGCCAACCTAAATGAGGTCAGGCTTTGCTAATCCTATCTGTTTTTAAACTCTTTAGATATGTGCTTTCTTCAGTAGTGTGAAGTTATCTGCAAATCTCACATCTCAGTATAACTTCATGCCTCTCTGTGTTCACAAATACTAATCCTGGTATCCACTTGTCTAGTGATGAAAAATCTCCAGTGATTTCACATAGTCCACTCGTGTCTTTCTTCAAATTCAGCTCTAGTGTGAGATCCACTCAAGGACCTCCCTATTCTTCAGTAAGTACCTGTTCATTTAACTCATCTTGCATCATATCCTGTGCATGCCACTATCACAGCACCAAGTTTCCCTGTCTCTGCATCTATTGCTATCTTCCAAAGAGTGAGGTTATATCTAAATAATACTAGTTAAAATATATAGCACTGTATTTAATCCTCATAAATTGCATATGTAGATGTTACCCTTATCATTGTGTCCCTTTTACAGATGGGGCATGGAATAAAAAACCAAAAAGTAACCAAAGCCTCACAGTGAGAAGTGAAATTCAAACACAATAAATTAGACTCTCAAAACCCCACATTCTTTTTTTTTTTTTTTTTTGGAGTGGGGCTTGAACCCAGGGGCACTTTACCACTGGGCTCCATTTCCCACCTCTTTTTGTTTTCACATTTTACCTTGTATTCCTGATACATAGCATCTGTCATATTGTACCAGCTTTATAAGTGTTGGTTAAAGAATGCGTGAACTCTCATTAGTATCACTTACAATAAATAAACATTACAATAAAATATTTTTTAGGAACTACAATGGGTAGAATCAATACCCAAAACTCATATAATTATTCATTAAATAAATTCATGAAGATTCTCATATCCAATAGTGCTGTTTATATAAAAGGTATTCATTATTCCTGGGTATACAGGTAACTCTGATCACCTACTGAAAGTATTCTTTTGGGCAGCATATAAGGGATTGAAGCCAGGGGCACTTAACGACTGAGCCACATCCTCAGTCCTTTTTATATTTTATTTTGAGACAGAGTCACACTCAGTTGCTTAGGGCCTCACTAAATTACTGAGACTGGCATTGAACTCATGATCCTCCTGCTTCTGCCTCCTGAATCAGCAGGATTACAAGGTGCACCACATGCTCGGCTACTTACTGAAAGTGTTCTTAACCTCCAAATTTCTCATGATTGTTGTTGCTGGTTAGAAAACACACAATCACTATATACGAATTTTGCTTTCTCCCTTGAATAAATAAACTGGTCCGCCATCCTTTCGTAATAATCTGCTCTGCAGAAGACAAGAATTGGTCCAGGTAAGTCACTTCTTATTTTTGTGTCTTAACTTTTTCACTAGAGAAACAAAGAAATATTTAGGAGAGAAACACTTGCCTAACACTTCAGAAGAGATCTGGGGACAGGCGGTAATGAAATAATGATTTCTAAACCCCTAGAAGGTTTGCAGATAAAAGTTGCTGTGAGATGCAAAGATGATAAGAATTTTAGGCAAATAGCTCATTTAATAGCCATTTACAAGAGAGGTTTAATTCTAAGAAGTGCTTAAAGAGTGCTTCCATTTAGCTCTTAAAGTTTAAGTGATTATTTTAGAACTTTGAAAAATGCAACTTGGGTAGAAAACAAATAAACAAGTCATAAATATGTCACCTTTGCTAAAAATCAAATTCTATTTCCTAAATTTAAAAGGTGGTAAGATTGGGTACTCTGTAAGGAAGTAAACAAAAAAGTGCCAAAGAAAGCAGAAATAAGCATGTTCATAAAAACAGAAAGTATAGTTATAGAATCATAAAAACAATCTCATGAAACACATTCCATTTTTCAAATACTTCAACATAGCTTTTAGGTAGAAAACAACATAGGTGTCAGAGATATCTGTTTCTACAGTAATTATTAGAAAAGACAATTATAAAGATGGGTAAAAAATTACCATCCTGTGTTTTTGTCATATTAGTAAAATATTGCGCTCTCCTAAATTTTACTCCTACATTCCATCAAATTACTTTTTAAAATCTAACATTAAGGCTGGGGATGTAGCTCAGCAGTAGAGCACATTCGAGGCCGTGGGTTTGATCCTCAGCACCACATAAAAATAAATAAATAAAGACATTGTATCCAACTATACCTAAAAAAATACATTATTCTTATCACTATTATTTGTTCTATTTCTGGCCAGAAACCAGACACCTTCTTTCCCTGTCACCATCTTGCTGGATGTCCACATCCTCTTCTCTGTTAACTCACAGCTAGCATTACTTCAATAACCAGCTCAGGGTCCTCCACCCCAAGAATAATTCCTGCCTGCCCTCCTACTATTCAAGTTAATCATTTGGTTTTGTATTTTATAGCACTGATGCATACATTATATATTTTTCTTTTATCACTGGAAGTGTCTTCTATTACTTTTTTGCATATTCATCTGACTTCGTGCAATAGATTAAAAACTGCAAAATTATAGGGACCATTTGTGTAATCACTTTTGAATTCCCCTTACTGCACAACCAATTACGCAACCAATTATGGTGAGCCCTAAAAATGTCTGCTGAATGTGGCCTCCTTTCAGCATTGAATGCAAATAAGACAATCATAAAAGGACATAGATGCTTATGAACCCATTTCAAGAAACACATACTTAATTGGAAATTTCAGGAACAATCTGAACTTATTTCAAAAACATTTCTCTTTAGTATAGGTTTGAAGTTAAAGAAGTAGAAAGTCAAGGAAAAAAATATAATTTTAGGAATCTGGAAGATTTGATTCTAAAACTTAAGTTGCTAAAGAAAATTAAAATGCAAAATAATATATCATGAAAGTAATAAAGTACAAAAATTTTTGGTTAAAACACAAAAATAAAAACTCTCAAAATATTCTTCCTAGTAACCCTGATATACGATGCAAAAAAGTTTACCTACTAGAATGTCATTTGATGGGTCACATGAAGGTGTTTCAGCTAATAGCCCCACCTGGGCCCAGCCTCCTATCTTCCCTGCCATGGCTTCTGACCAATGAACAGTGTTATTATGGACCCTTCAGAAGAGTCCATGCTCCAGATAAATATTCCCAGGTGATCACTATCAACATCATGTGACAAGAATAGTTTTGCTTAACTGTCCCCAAATTCTTGCTCACAAAATTGTGACAATGAAATGCTTGTTGTTTTAAGCCACTAAAATATGAAAAATAGTGGACATCTGTTTTAGCATGAGGTAACAACACAGTTTTTTCATTAACAACAAACTGTTTAAACATAACTCTGTGAATATTTCAATATTATGGTAAGGACTGGAACATGAACATATGTGTGTGTTGGTTTTTGGAAAATAATTTTAACATTGCTGAAAATCAGAAATCCTTAGTTGAAAGATTTGATGTTCAGTACATTAAAAACACAATGCAAGACAGCAAAACATTGAAAGGGTTGAACCTAGATAAGTAAACCTAGAGAAGGAATTCAAGAAAATATTGATAAAAATTAACAAATAGACATCGTGTGAGATGATCTGGTTTTAGACTGGTCTAAATGTGTATTGTTACTGAATTCAGTGAGACTGATTATTTTAATGATTTTTATATTCATAGTATACCCTATACACATATTCATATAGACTTCAAGACATATTTTGCCTTTATATGTATACACCCACTCACAGAGAACTAGAGGTTCACTGACCTGTTTTGTAACTCATGGTCTCCAGTGTTTTGGGAGGATTGTGTAAACGAGGGTTGCCAACAAAATCACTGGCTTTTCCAGGAACCTTAACTTTAATCTGATATATGTGTGTGTGTGTGTGTGTGTGTGTGTGTGTGTGTGTATAAATTTTGCCCAAATGCAATGCCTCTTGTCATTACTCTTATTTCTTTACTCAGATGGTGTCACCACTGATATGTGGCTATTTCTTCTGAGATAACTGAATCTTTGAATTTGTTTATCAATTGTCTTGCATGATAGAAATTCTATTTTTTTCAAAACACAAATATTGTTATTATAATCAACATAAATGTTTAATCATTTTTATTCAATATCAGATTATCAGTTAGTCACTGAGTCTGCATAAAAATTTAGAAATGACAACAAAGACCATTGACGTATAGAAGACAATCAAAGGACCTGAAAGACTTTGTGACTTGTCAAAGTCCAAGCAATGATAATGTTATAATTTTTAATTGAACTTTTGAAATTTTAATATCCTTTGTATATAATAACACAGGAAATAATATTAAAACCAGATATATACAAATTACTAAGGTTTTAACAAATTTATAAGAGTTTTTTACATTTATTTCACATCTGTCCTTAAGAAGAAAAGAGAGAGAAGAGGAATACTGATTTTCTAGATCAATATTCTTTCTCCATACCTTATTACTTGTCTCACAGTTTGGAATTATTGCTGATTCTTGTTTTTGTAAAAGTTTAATATTGAAGTTTCATCTATTAGCACATTCGATTCCCTCCAGATATTAGAAGATAGTTAGGGCATTTATTACTCTCTGTATTTTATAGATGAATTTAGCATAAAAATGTTCCCTGATTTGCCTAAATTGTCAAAGTCATTAAAAAAGATCCAGCCAAACTCTGGCAATCAACTAGTATGTGTCCTAAAATACCCTGCTGCATACGTCATAAAGATATAACTTGATATCAGAATATGAGAACAAAATACAGATTTGGAGGCATTTTTTTTAAGAATTCTAATTTATCAATATCTAGTCATAGTTGCAAACCTACAAAATTATAATAATATTTTTCAATTCTTAAAAAATTAATAGTTAATTCTTTATCTTCCAATATCACTTCACTCCTTTCCAAATGCATTCATACTCCGTTTAATCATCCTTACCATCTCTTCAAGGCATGCATTTGTCAGTAATTCTTTTATCAATAAGAAAGTAGAAAACTGAAAATCCACGTTATATAGTGGCTTAGGCCAGTAGTCTCCAGCATTTGGTGTACATTACAATAATCCAAAGAGCTTCTCAAAATATTAAAGCTGAGATCATGTCGTATGCCAAAGTAATCAGAATTTGAGGAACATGTTCCAGGCGTTAGCAAGTTTAAAGAGTCTCAGATTATTTCAGACTCCTAAACCAAGTTTGGGAACCTCTACTTTAAGCAGTATCTACACTACAATCATTTGGGCTCCTAGTCTACTGCTTTTTCTGTTGCAGTTTGAAACTGTACTCACAGATAGCTTTGCTACCTTTCCTTGGGGCAGCAGCTAGCAGCAGTTAAGTAATCATTTTATAATTTAAAACCTATTGGTTTAAGTTTGATTATTTTTTCCAGCTGTGTTTAGAAATATACTTTTAAATAATATTCAGTGACCATGACATTTTTTGACCCTCCATGGACTTTCAGATGAAGTCTCCTAAGCTGTCTAAGGTGCTATGTTAGTTTTTCCTCACTGTGACCCAAATACCTGACAAAAAAATTTTAGAGGAGGAAAAGTTTATTTTGGCTCATGGCTTTGAAAGGTTCAGGCCATGGTCACCAATTTCACTGCTCTATGCCCACGGAGGGGCAGAACCTCATGGTGAGAGGGCATGGTGGAAGAAAACTGCTCTGCTCACGGTGGCCAAGAAACAGAGGGTAAAGGGGACGCAGGGAAGATGTCCTTCCAGGGCACACCCCCAGGGACTCACATCTACCAGCCATGCCCCACCTGCCTGCAGTTACCACCTCGTTAGTCCATTCAAACTAGTATGGATTGAGTAGGTCTCATCTCTCATAATCTAATAATTTGAACTCTGAATATTGCTGCAATAAGAGGAGCTTTTGAGGGATAGCTCATGTAACCAAATAGTAACTGGCACTGCCCTTTAATAACCTTGATTCTACTTTTAGTTTATGGCCATAAGTATATTCTTATTCCAACAGTAATTTCTCTCTCCTTAATTTGGATTTTTAAATCAAATGAGAAACTTGGAACTCCTTCTCTACTTTGAAGTATGGAAGCAGTAAGTGGGAAGAACCCTGGAAAATTTGTCAGTGTGAAAATTATACAAGTCGTCCCTTATAGGAGCATTCATACAGTAAATAGTGGTGTGATCGCCCTCAGGTTATAATGCAAGTTCAGGAGCTGCCCAGAAATCCAGGAATCCCCAGACGATTGCTGGTCCCTTAGGGGAGACAACTCTCACACATGGGAAGCCACTGCTTATCTTTCAGTTACCCATTTAGACTTAAGTAAACATAATAGGGAGATAAATTATCACATATAAATATAATAAGACAACCCTAAGACCTTAGCATTGGAAGAAAATCAATACCAAGAATAGAATTATTAATTGAAACAGAAGAAATAATGCCCAATGAAACAAAGCCAAAAGAGATGTGAAATAAAAGATGTCACAAATCTTTAGAGATATATAAATGTATAATTTACTTCCTAATAAAGATTTAATAAAAACTGCTTTGGAAATTAAAATTTTCATTTTTAAAAAAACTTGCAGTAGAAGAGTGAATAGCAGAATGGACCAGCTAGAGAGAAATTTAGTCAACTAAAATGATTACATTTAGAAATTTTCTCAGAATGTCAGGAAAATAGTGAAAGAGACATCACATGTAAGCAATATTTAGAGATATAAAAACTCTGTCTAAATGTCTGTCATCTCAAACTGAAGTTTTGGAAAGGAAAATAGAAAAGAATGGGGGAAGACAAGAATAAAAGAAAGAATAGAAGGAAACATAGCACAAGTCTTTATTTCTCCCTTTTCTCACATTCTGTATTAACAATTTTAGCATAATTTGAAATGTTCATATAATATTTCTTCGTTTTCCTGATTTTTAAATAGTCATGTGCCTGATGAACACTATGGTAGAGCTAACATTTAAATAAACTTCAGCATTTTCATTTGCTTTCTATGAACATGGTACAACTAAAGTTAAGGAGGAAGAATTTGTTATTCAGCCAACATAGAAGTTTTCATAAATTTTTTTCAAATGTCATCACAAATGTGAAATTCTAGGTGGATTAAGCCATCCATGGAAACAATAGAATGACTGAGATCTCATTATCCAACATAAACAAAGTGTTGAGCACTGAAACGTGCTGAATGTGGGAAGCTTGCATGCCATAAGGAATGAAAGAAATTTTTTCCCCCGCATCATGTAATCTTACATTCTCACAGCATTAACAAATTAGTATTTGTCTATGGGAGGCAAATCTTCTTTGTGACTCTTAAACCTGTTTCAAATATATGTGAATAATAAGCATCACAGTTGTTTTCCCTACAGCAAAGGTAATAATTTGTTGTGCCTTTTTCCCCCTAATTACTGACATTATGCCTAATATTTCATGAACTCTATGGCAAATACTCCATATGGCAGAGGAGAATCTCGCCTGCATTGGTGGTGTTAGTACTAGAAATGCCATTTCAAGTGTGTGCACTAACGTTTACAGCACAATCAAGATTTATTAAAACTACTCCACTGAGCAACATTGTACAAAATTTATGAACTGTAAAACTGCTATAAAGGTCACTTGAGATGCAAAAGTTTAATTTGGAATATCATGTTAGGGTACAGAATTGCTACACCCAATGCTTGTTAAAATAAATGGTTTAAGGATATTTGTCTCACTCTGTGAAGTTTATGAACTTCAACAAAAATAATTCCATATTAGCTAATATTTTACAAAGCTTTGATTTCTTTAAAGTTTATTCACATATCTATATCTCATCTCACGTGTAAAATAGCAAAGCAAACAGATAAAAATTTGATCTCACTTTCAAAATTCACTGTTGTCTCATAGAGCACATTGCCCAACTTTCAACATTTATTCATGCTGTTGTCTATTCATTCCTTTTCTGGTGCCAAGATCTGGAGAAACGAGTAGCATTTCAAAAGGCATAAAGAAAGTAAACAAAACTTTAACTACCAAATATTTGTAACAGGACCATTTGTTTGTGGAAATCCCTTGATATCCAGTTTTCAAAACACCATTTACTAAAAAGGCTTTTTCCAACATGTTTTTGCCACTTTTGTCAAGTATAAGATGTCTGTATTTGTGTGGGTTTGTCTCTGTGCTGTATAGTCTATTCTATTGATCTTCGTGTCTGTTTTGATGGTGATATCATGCTGGGTTTTTTTGTTATTGTTATATTTTTTTTACTTGACCCCTATGGTATAATTAGAGATCAGGTATTAATAACTATATATATATATATATATATATATATATATATATATATCCAAGTAATCCTTGTTTTTAGGGTCTGGCTGGATTGAGGAATCAGTAGAAAGTAAAATTAGCTTATCTCTGTGACCTCGCATTTTTATAACTGTCTTTAAAATTCTAGCTTTGTTATGTATACTAGGCATTTTAATTATGATGTGCCTTGAGAGGATTCTTTTTACTTTTTTCATTTTTACATTTATTCTTTTCAGTTATATGTGAAAGTAGATCAAATTTTGACATATTTATACAAACATGGAGTATATCTTATTCTAATTAATATTCCACTCTTGTAGATAAATATGATGTGGAGATTCACTGTGGTGTATTCATAGATGTACATAGGAAAGTTATGTCAGATTCATTCCATTGTCTTGCCTATTCCCATCCCCCCACCCTTAATTTCCCTTTGTCTAATCAAGTGAACATAAATTCTTCCCCTCCCTTCCCTCTTGTTGTGTGATAGCATCCACATATCAGAGAGGACATTCAACCTTTGGTATTTGGAATTAGCTTATTTCACTTAGCATGATAGTCTCCAGAGCCATCCATTTACTAGCAAATGTCATAAAATCATTCTTTTTTATTGCTAATATTTGGAATACATACCAAATTTTTTAACCTATTCATCTGTTGAAGAGTTCCATAGTTTAGCTATTGTGAATTGATCTGCAATAAAGATTGATGTGGTTGCATCACTGAAGTATGCTGATTTACACTCCTTTGGACATATATTAAGATCAGATAAACCTGGGTCACTCTGCAAAACTTCTTAGATGCTTATTCACAGGCAACTGGGACAGTGCAAATTAGTAAATACGAAGACAGACAAATGAAACTAGAGGGATGGTAAAGAAAACACAAAACAAAGAATAGAAAGATCAAGAAAGGGGACAGAGGAGGAAAATGTTTTAAAAGAAAATTATAGTGATATAGTGATTTGTATTGTAAAAAATCAGTATCCAAGATATTCTTTTTTTTCCCATTCTACACCAAGGTTTTATTTTCATATAAGAAGAGGAAACAATAAGTAGATATCTTTTTTCACCCCAAATTTCTTTCATGATAAAAATTCTACTGAATAAATGCAAAAAAGTACTCAACTCTATGGGGTCCATGCAATTTATTTAGCAGAACCTTGAGCTTATGATATTGAATGTATCAAGATAAGGTTTATCATTAGATACCTGAAACTGCACAGATTTTTTTTTTAATTTTCATTTTATTTTTAAAATTTATTTATTTATTTTTATGTAAATTTTAAAATTTATATATGACAGCAGAATGAATTACAATTCATATAACATATATATAGAACACAATTTTTCATATCTCTGTATACATAGTATATTCACACCAATTCATGTCTTCATACATGTACTTTGGATAATAATGATCATCACATTCCACCATCATTAATGACCCCATGTCCCCTCCTTTTCCTCCAACTCCTCTGCCCTATTTAGAGTTTGTCTATTCCTCCCATGCTCCCCCACCCTACCCCACTATGAATCAGCCTCCTTATATCAAAGAAAACATTCCGGCATTTGGTTTTTTGGGATTGGCTAGCATTACTTAGCATTATCTTTTCTAACTCCATCCATTTACCTGCAAATGCCATGATTTTATTCTCTTTTATTACTGAGTAATATTTCATTGTGTATAAATGCCACATTTTTTTATCCCTTCATCTATTGAAGGGCATCTAGGTTGGTTCCACAGTTTAGCTATTGTGAATTGTGCTGCTATAAACATTGATGTGTCTGTGTCCCGGTACTATGCTGTTTTTAAGTCCTTTGGGTGTAGACCAAGGAGAGAGACAACTTGGTCAAATGGTGGTTCCCCCATTCCCAATTTTCCAACAAATCTCCATACTGCTTTCCATATTGGCTGCACCAATTTGCAGTCCCACCAGAAGTGTATGAGTGTACCTTTTCCCCCACATCCTTTCCAACACTTATGGTTGTTTGTATGCATAATAGCTGCCATTCTGACTGGAGTAAGATGAAATCTTAGAGTGGTTTTGATTTGCATTTCTCTAATTGCTAGTAATGATTAGCATTTTTTCATGTTTTTGTTAATGATTATAGATCATCTTCTGAGAAGTGTCTCTTCAGGTCTTTGGCCCATTTATTGATTGGGTTATTATTATTTTTTTGGTGGTTATCTTTTTGAGTTCTTTATATACCTAGTGATTAGTGCCCTATCAAATATGTGAGGGGTAAAGATTTGCTCCCAAGATGTAGGCTCTCTATTCACCTCACAGATTGTTTATTTTGCTGAGAAGAAGCTTTTTAGTTTGAGTCTATCCCATTTTTTGGTTCTTGATTTTAATTCTTGTGCCACAGGAGTCTTATTAAGGAAGTTGGGGCCTAATCCCCCATGATGGAGATTCAGGTCTACTTTTTCTTCTATTAGATGCAGGATCTCTGGTTGTATTCTGAAGTCCTTGATCCATTTTGAATTGAGTTTTGTGCATGTTGAGGGGTTTAATCTCATTTTTTTGAACTTGGATTTCCAGTTTTGCAAGCACCATTTGTTGAAGAGGCTATCTTTTCTCCAATGCATATTCTTGGCACCTTTGTCTAATATAAGATAATTGTAGTTTTGTGGGTTAGTCTCTGTGTCCTCTATTCTGTACCATTGGTCTACCAGTCTGTTTTGGTGCCAATGCCATGCTGTTTTTGTCTGATACAAAGAAGAGGAGTGTTATGCAAATATTATTAAACATTGCACAACTATATTTTCCCACTAATCAAAATTCTTCACTTTGAAAGGACACCGAGTTTCCATGATAATATTTTTTTAAATACCAGTTTATAAGCAAATTATGAAATTTTTGAATTATTTATGATAAATTTAAAATCCTACATTTTTGCAAGGATTGGGAGGGTTGGAGGCATATGTGAAAGAATGAGAAGCAATAACAACCAGATATCTCACCAGCATAATTGGATTCTAGAAACTGAGAGAGACCAGTGTTAAATCCCTAGAGGAAACTCTTTTCAATCTAGAATTCCATATCTACCTATCTTATCATTTAGGTGTAATATAAGAAAAAATATTTTCAAATATCCTAGGGCTATAATAATATAGTTCCTTTTATTATAGGCTATGCTTTATAGCAATTATTAAGACAAGTGGATTAGAGGAAAGAAAAAAGTCCAACAGAATATGCATGGTTAGAGTAGATTATTCTGGTTTGTTTCATCATAACTATAGTTTCTTTTAATGAGGTTTAGGTATGCTGTACTCAGTAATGTTGTGTAGAGATAGAAAGCTTAGAATAATTTTGCATTTTATTTTCTCCAATTTTGCCTCTTAAACTTCCCATTGTATTTGTTGTTGTTATTCTAATTAGTTATACATGGCAGCAGAATGCATTTTGGTTCATTATACACTAATAGAGAAAAGCTTTTTATTTCTCTGGTAGTATACCATGTAGAGATGCACCATATGTGCAGTAATACATGTACCTAGGGTAATGATGTCTGTCCATTCCACCATGTTTCCTACCCTCATGTTCCCTCCATCCCCCTCCTCCCCTTTGCCCTAAGTTCCTCCCATGCCCTTCCCTCCTGATTATGGATCAGCATCCACTTATCAGAGAGAATACTCAGCCTTTGGTTTTTCAGAATTGACTTACTTTACTTAGCATGATATTCTCCCACTCCATCTATTTACCTGCAAATGCCATAATTTTATTATTTTTAAAGTTCAATGATATTTCATTGTGTATATATATGCCACAGTTTCTTTATCTATTCATCTGTTGAAGGGCACTTAAGTTGGTTCCACAGTTTAGCTATTGTGAATTGACCTACTATGAATATTGATGTGGATGTGTCACTATAGTATGCTGATTTTAAGTCCTTTGGGTATAGACTAAAGAGTGGGATAGCTGGGTCAAAGGCTGGTTCCATTCCATGTTTTTTAAGGATTCTCCATACTGCTTTCCAGAGTGGTTGCACCAATTTTCAGTGCCACTAGTAATGTACAAGTGTACCTTTATCTCACATCCTTGTCAACACTTATTGTTGCTTATATTCTTGATAATTTCCATTGTGACAGGAATGAGATGGAGTCTTAGAACAGTTTTGATTTGCATTTCTTTAATTACTAGTGAAGTTGAACATTTTTCCATACATTTATTGATTGATTGTGTATCTTCTTCTATGAAGTGTTTATCCATTTCCTTAGCCCATTTAGAATATTCTGGACTATAGCAGAAGATTCAGGAGGTAGATCTCTAGGAAATACAAAATATACAGATAGATTCAAATATTGAGAGTAGATTGATGGTGACATGTGTAACAGTAATGAACAATTTTGAGGTATATAAAGAACTTATGGATATCATTAAAAAAATTCTCAAAAAGAAATTAAAAGATAACATTTAAATTTATAATTATTGCTATAAGCATAAGAATAATATGGAGTTAACACACCTTGAACATTTAAAAATATTTAAATTTCTTTTTAAAAAATATGCAAGATTTATTGTAGCACAGCATAGAATGATGAATGATTTTGCAGAAAGGAATCAAAATTTTGATTAATGTTTCCATTTATATGAAAGTCAACTCATTTTCTTTTCCTCTTAAGTCACTACTCAGTGATAGTGGTGAATTCCAGAGAAAATCATTTCATAAAATTTTTCATCTGGACAATTCTTTTTTAGTAATGATAGGACACATGGTCATAAATGAGATCCCCTGGTTTTGGTTTTGCCGAGATACTTCTCTCCATTATGCTTGTCCTGGTCATCAAGAACATAAAAATGAATTCTCATTACAGTCTAATCACTCCATCTTTCTGATTCATCTCTACTTTCAGTAATCAAAGAAGACACTTTTAGGAAGACAACAGTCGCTTACTGAAAAAGACTAATAGTTCTTCCTCCCAAATGTCTGCCTGATAAGTATAACTGAGTTGTGTTGTGGTATTATTAAAAATGGTCCTTTTAGACAATCTCTAAGAAAGTTACTGATTCGAGTAAAATATTAATTTAGTAATGTTTGAAAATGTATTTTGATGAGAATAAGCTTTACATTTAATATATCTAACCACAAAGCAGATTGTTCTCAGTTGTCATTTGACATGTTTCACCAATAATTTTGGTTATTTTGAAAGATCAGAATTTGAAGAAATGTAATTTAAAAATTATATTTCCTTGAGTAAATGCTGATATAATTTGGTTTTCAGTGCTGATATAATTTCGTTTTTAGTTTCTAATATAATAAGTGATGGTAAGAAGAGTCTGTATATTTTATCCTTTTTTCCTACACATTTTTAATATAATTTATTTTAAAATAATCAGAAAAGTAAGGTCATCCTCTGCCTCTTGTTCATTTTGAAATCAAATTTAAATGAAAGATACATGTTTGCAGATTATCTTGACTTACTGTATTTTATTTTTACTAATTTTAGCACACTTATTTGCATTTCTTATCTCTCACAGAGCATGAAAATCTCTTTGGGGAAGATTTTCCTTCTTGTGGATTAAAATATTTCCATTTAATGTTATAGAGTAGAAATTGTGGCTTCATTGAAACAGGTCAGTGTGAAAGAAACATCAGGAAATACAACAGTACTGGTAATTAATTTTCTCTTCATTTAAATCATTTTATTGCAAGGAAATGTTTCTTCCCTTGTTTTATGTGTTGTTTGGAGTTTTGACCCTTAAAAGTGATGAAATATATTAACAATAAAAATAAAATATAAAACAAACTTTTTTGAGAAATGGTAATATAACTGTATTAATGCCTATGAGTGACTTGTAACAAATGAGAAATTACATATTTATTTATTTTTAAAGTTGAGGAGTTTATTAAAGAAATATGAGAGTGACAGAAAGAAAACTCCGAAAATGTCGGTTTAGGCCAAAAAAAAAAAAAAATGAGGGGTGATCAATCCCCCATGCCAGGGCAAGATTGTCAAAGCCAGGACTGCCCTCCACCACTCACCAAAGATGAGAAGGAGACAAGGCCATTTACAGGGTCCATGTGGAGGCAAGGAGAACCATAAGGAAAGTTTGAGAGAGAAAGAGTGAGTGGCAGGAAGGACCTTAACAAAGAGTCCCAAGCTTTTGGCTCTGAACACATCAAATACATGGACAAATAGTTCCATCAAATGTTACTAAAAATATAAAATGATAATGTTGCTTCCAAGACTTCCAATGAATTTCTCCTATGCCACATCACATGCCCAAAGGTCTGAGGCAGAGTCCAAAGGCCATACCTTTGCAAACAGGAAAAGAAGGAAAAGTCCTGTTATTGTCTAAGGAGAGGCTTGGTAGCCAGCAGACACTGGGGCCTGTCCCACTGGTCTGGGCTCTGTAAAGCAACTTCCCATCAACAGCATGGTATAGCTCCAGGTGAGTCTCACCTTCTGTTATCTATGTTTCAATATATTCTAATCTCCATTCAAAGCCTGCCAATTTTTTTTTTTCATTTATTGTTGCAAGTCTTGAATGACAAGGCATATCTAATGAATTGAGGACATTTTCTGGGTACAGTGGTGTATGCCTATAATCCCAGTGGCTCTGGAGCCTGAGGCAGGAGAATCACAAGTTCAAAGCCAGCCTCAGCAATTTAGCAAGGTGCTAAGCAATTTAGCAAGACTCTGTTTCAAAATAAAAAGTAAAAGGCACTGAGGATGTGGCTCAGTGGTTAAGTCCCCCGGGGTTCAATCTCCAGTACCAAAAAAAAAAAAAAAGTTGTAATAGTAGTGAATACAGGGGCAATATAGGTAGATTAAAATTAATAGAGGATGGTCCAGAAGAATCTGAGGATCACAGAAAATAGGAAATTGGAGAACAGCCTGGGAGGAAATGAGAGCTCCTGTGGACACCTGAAACCCAGGGAAAGGGCTTTGCAGGCAGAAGAAATGGCAAGAGCACAAAAGCTGACCATGAACATTGTGGGTGTGTTGGAAAAAGAGTGAGGAGAAGGATGTGCCTGGAGCAGATCAAGGAGGGTGGAGCAAACAGGAGATCTCACCAAAGAATCCGTGGTGGCCAGTCAATGATAATTGGCCAGCACTCCCTGTCCTGCTCTGGGTGACATCAGAGGCAATCATAGAGTTTCAAGCAGAGGAGTCTCAGAATGGGCCAGGTTTTATAAGGCTCTGTTTTACATAATTTAAAGATTTTACAAGATTCTTCCTAGTGTTATTAAGAATGCTATAAGAAGCAATGATAAAAGAGGACCTTAGAAAATTATTGTGTAGCTATCTATGCTGTCTAGTTTGGAAGCTCCTAGCTATATGTGGCTACTGACCAATGAAACATGGCAAGTCTGAACTGAGACAGACTCTGTGTGCAAAAGTCACACCAGTTTTTAAAGACAATACAAAGAAAGGGCGAAACAACTCATTGAATTTTTTTTAATGTGGGAATGTGAATACGATCAAAGTATGCTATATATATATATATATATATTTTGGATATGCCACAGTGAAACCCATTGCTCTGTATAATTAAAATGCACTAATTAAAAACCTTAAATGGAAGAAGACAATCATTTCCATTTTTATTAGTGCATTATGTTTATTTAGAGTAGTGGGGATTCATTGTGGCATATGCATATATGCACATAATTTTCAAAATTGAGTACAGGTTAAATGCTATTTTGTGTACTTTGAGTTAAATAAAATACATTATTAAAATTAATTTGGCCTCCTTCCTCTTTTTTTAATGTGGTGTCCCCCAAATTTTATAGTTTATGTATAATTTGCAGTATATTTCTACTAGATAACTGTGGTCTACTGGGAGGTTAACAGACTCTTCATGTATTACAGTCATCAGAAAAAAAGGAGAGACAAAGATGACTACAAGGTGTTTTATCTGAATAACTTAGAGGTTGAAGTTGACATTTCAAAATCAAGAGAGAAAGGGTCTGGGGATATGGGTCAGTTGGTAGAGTGCTTGCCTTGCAATCCCCACTACCAAAAAAAAAAAAAAAAAAAATCAAGAGGGAAGATTAAATGACAGTTTAAAGAGGAAAATCAGAAGTCTAAGTTTTGGAAATCCAAAACATCCTGAATGCAAAATCAAAAAAGTCAGGACTGTATTTTATGCACATCTCTAGTTCTTTTAGAAATTGACAATTATGTAAGGAATATTTGAACCCTTAACCTTCACAAATGTAGGTACAAAAGAGACCATATTGATATGTAATAATTCTAGGTCCCCACTTTTACAGCAGGGAAACTTCATATCCTCTCTCAGTGTACTCAATTAGTTTCAGCTGCTTCAGCTATGTCGCAAAAGTGGCAAGTTAATCCATCAAATGCATGCGCCATCCTGCTGTTCTGAGCCAAAGATCGCCCTCACTACCTGGGGGATCATGGTCTGTGGAGCAGTGTGACAAGAGCACATCATTATATGTGTCAGAGCCTCACAGTGACTCATGAAAACTGTACTGTGAAATACAGTCCTGATTCCTTTTTTAATGAAGTTCAAAGTTAATATAACAGGCCAAGCAGAGCAGAGTAAGGCCACCAGAAGGGACATAGGACAGGCTCAGGGAAACAAAGTTCATTGTACTCACAGGACCTAGCGACAGGAGGCATTGCAGGCCACACAGGGTCATATAGTAAAGCCTCAGGATGGTCCAAAAGCACAAAGCTGGGGTCAGAAAAAGGGAGTTTGATCATAGATTGGTCAATTGCCATGTGACAGGAATGAGCCCAGCCAGGTAGCTCTACTGGCTATCCCCGGGAGGATTTTGTTTTGTTTTGTTTTAATGTGAAAGCAACATAACATAGGAAAAACCCAACCAATTAGATAATATAAACCACTGTAATATACTCATGCCCTCTGGAATCCCTGAGCAGAAGGCCTGCCTTCCAGTCCCACCCTGAATCCTATGTGTATCAACACAAGGAAGTACACATTGCAGGGGAGATACACCCACCAGTTCAGCAAACTGCTAGACTCTAAATGATAACGTAACACTCAATTAATACACTGTGTATTTCTTCTGCTTTTTAATTTCTTTTTTCTTCCTACATTTCATCCTCTGCTGCAGGAATTTCTCTCTCTCTCTCTCTCTCTCTCTCTCTCTCTCTCTCTGAGATCTTCCCTTCTCAGTTGTTTTATGCTCCAAATGCACAGAAGATGCATTTGAACTGAATTTATAAATAAGCATGAAGCTGAGAATTTGGGAATCTCTTCCCAATGCCTAAAAAAACTACATCCAAGAAACACATACCTTTTCAAAAGCTCTATTTGGGTTTTTAACATATTAATTTCCATTTTGGTTAAGAACAGCAAAAAAAAAAATGACTATTAAGAATGGTTTGTATCACAACATCTTGGTAACCAAAATATATGAGGTATATTTCCATTCATATGTCACAGACTTTAAAAACAGCAAAATGTGTTATAATTGAAGCTCTGATTTAGCTTCCTTGTCAACTCTGATTTAACATTAAGGGGGCCTGCCAACTTTGGGTTAGCATGGAAATTAACTTACCTTGAAGCTATTTTCCAGTGAAAGGAATTAGAATGCAAATAGCAAGCTGAATATTTAGTTCATCAGGGGTAATATTGTTTGAAATAGTTGCTCTTCGGTTTTCATGAAGTCTTGCCTTATTTAAAATACAGTTCAAGAAAATTGGCAAAAACATTTTAATTTTTTCAGTTCACTTAATTCATACTCATTTTATAGTCAAACCCCTTGATTTCTGAGGCCATTATTTGCTCATTACAAATATTTGAGTAGATTGTAAGTTTATGGTTGATATTTAATGTTTTTATTTGAATAGACTTCCCTTGTTTAGATGTTTGAAGTTCACAGCAAAATTGACAGAAAAGTACAGGGTTTTCCTATATACTCTCTGCCCCTTGTCATATGTAACTTCCCCCATTAATATACCCCACAAGAGTAGCACATAATATATGAACCCAAGTTGACATCATTTTCACTCAAAACCACAGTTTACATTAGAGTTCATTCTTGGTGTTTTACAATTCACGGGTTTGGGAAAATATGCAAAGACATGTTTTATCACCATAGTTTCATAAAAAGTAGTTTCACTGTCCTAAAAATTCTCGGCCTATGTATCTCTCTTTTTCCTTCAACCTCTGGCAACCACTGATCTTTCTACCATTTCCATAATTTTGCCTCTTTCAGAATGTCACATAGTTGTAATCATTCAATAGGTAGCTTTTTGAGATTGACTTCTCTCATTTATTAACATGCATTTAAATTTCCTCCAGGTCTTTTCTTGGCTTAATAGCTCATTTCTTCCTAGGACTGAATAGTATTTCATTGTCTGGATGTGCTAGTTTATTTTTCTATTCCCCCACTGAAGGACTTGTACGTGTCCAAGTTTGGGCAATTGTGAGTAAGTCATAAACATCTTTCAGCAGGTTTTGTATGCACGTAAGTTTTCAAATCTTTCATGTAAATGTCAAGAATCGTGATTGCTGGATCATATGATAAGAGCATGTTTAGTATTTATAAGAAATTGCCACACTGTTGTCAAAAGTGGCTGTTAGCATTGTGCATTGTAACTACGAAGAATGAGTGTACCTATGTTCCACATCCTCTACACTGGGATGGATCCTCAGTGTTAAGGATTTCAGCCATTTTAATAGGTGTGTAGAGGGATCTGATTTTTATTTATTTTGCATTCCCTTAATGACATATGATACGCAGTATCTTTTCATATCATTTTTCACCATCTGCTTATTTTCTTTTGTAAGGTGTCTGTGTGTTTATTTTTTACTCTTCTGTAAATCATAAATCTAAATCAACTTCTGTTTTAAATTCACAATAAAATTATTGTAGAATTATTACCTGTCTTTATTCTTACATCAAAACTTCAAATAAATAACAAAATCAGTAAAACCCTAGTCAAAAATAATTTGCTTAGTAAAACATAATAGTTTTATGTTACACTGTGTGATAAAGTGTGAATAATTTTACTTTTTTTCAAAACAGAATTTGCCATTCAGCTATTTCATTAATAGACATTTGTTTCAACTTAAACTTTGTGACTAATATAGACTATTTATGTAAAATATAGCATTAAGAATGGGCAGTTTCCTTTTTAAATTACTGGTTTAAATAATAGTAATGGCTTCAGAATAATAATTAATAGCAATATAGAATTTCTACAATTTTGACAATACCAGTATACCATCTCCATGGTTCTCAAGCCCTTTAGATATTTTAAGAACATTGCTTATGATGACAGATGTCTATTATAATTTATGTTTTCCATATGCAAACATGCATTTACATTTTCCAATAGGAAGCCATAACATTGGAAATTCAAATGTGCTAATAAGTAATATCTACTTTACAGTTTGATAATCCAAATACATTATTTTTTATTTGATTCCATATTAAACCACATCCCTGGAAGCTAATATATTAAGAGTTTCTTAGTTATGCAATCAGAATTCTCAACTTCATATTTTGAAATAACATCTTGGATTTTAACTTTACTAAACCAATAATGGGGATCTCATGACATTAGAGACAAATTTTTTATTGTAAGCAATACTCCACAACTCCAGATGAGCTCCTATTGTCTGGTGAAGCTGTACCCTTAACAGTTCCAGCTAGTAGTTTTTTTTCCTTTTGATAACTAATGCAATGATTAGGTCCAGGTGATCCTGTTGAGATCTCTACTTATCTTGGGTCTGGTGCTCTTCTTTAATTTCCTTGAACTAGTATTTCAGGGAAGATTTGGCAGAGAAGCAAATCCTTAGGCATCATAGTGTGGAGAAAAAGTTAGATACTTTATGTTAGCCTCATATTTCATGTATTATGCATTCTATTTCAGATATCAGTTTAGAAACTTTTTACTGAATAATATTTTTACAACGTTATTGAAGTATAATTGATATGTAAAGAACTATACCTCTACAAGGTGTATAATTTGAAGAGTTTTTGACATCTGCAACCATGACAATCAAGGTAGTAGAACTATCCAACTCTTATCAAAAGTTTCTTGTGTCCCTTTGTTTATATTTGTGTGTGTTAATAGCTCTTTTATTAAGAGTTTGACAATTTAGATATTCCATATAGATGGGTTCATACTGTATTTGTCCTTCTGTGTGTGTCTCGTTTCACTTTGCAAAGTGTCCTCCAGGTTAAGCCTTGTTGTTGCAAATAAGCCTCAAAGAAAGCTATAAGTAGAATCTAGCAAAGCCCCCTAATAGAGTTCTTGCCCTCTATAACCTCACACATCTTGTCTTCTATAGACTTACTAACAAATTTCCTTATACTCTGCTCTTTATGACACTCACAAACTCCTTGGCTAAACCAGAGAAGCTCATATCATAAGTATCATATAGCAGATCCTTATGCTTTGCTAAAATATCTTTTGTGACATTCTAGTAATTGATAGATAAAAATTGAGTTAAAGTCTTTGTTAATTTGCCTTAAAATATTTTATTTTTAAATGTAGAGTGATATTAAAATGAATTTTCAAATGAATAAAATAGTGACGACACACACACACAAACACACTTATAAACCTTCTTTTAGGAAAGAGGTGCTATAGAGTAATTTAATACACTTTCAGAGTATTCATTTCAATTTCAATGCATTCAGTTTGGATAGGTGGTATAAGGAACATTCACTTAAGGAAATTATCTGTTTTTAGTAACCTACTTTGATATTTCAGTAATATTTTCCTACCCTTTCTATTCATTTAAAGTTATACCAAAATTAATATTCTAGAAAAAGTGAATAATTGAAACTTAATATCATAAATGAAATATTTGGCCTTAGTATAATATACAACTTTGAGATCTAATAAATTATAAACAAAGATATAAGCAAGCAATAAAAGTATATGTCAAAAATGTCATTGAACTTATTTTACAAATTCAAAAATTAATTTTAAGTGTCCTATTAAAATTAAGATAAAAAACAAAATTTACTTAGTATACCAAAGAAAAAATATACTGTTGTTTGGGGGGTTCTGGGATTAAACTCAGGGGCACTCAAACACTGAACCACATCTTTGGCCCTAATTTATATGTTTTAAGAGACAGGGTCTCACTGAATCACTTAGCTCTTCATTTTTGCTGAAGCTGGGTTTGAACCTGTGATCCTCCTGCCTCAGCCCCCTGAGCATCAGGGATTACAGGCATGCACCACTGTACCCAGCAATAATTTATATTTAAAAGTATCACAGTGGAAATCTAAACCTTTACTGTATTTTGGAGCTTGAATTTCAACATAACCAGTTTAACTTATAAAACTTCAAATAATTTAATGAGAAAAATATCATTAACTTGTTTATACCATGAAAATATGTATTCACCAAGTTTTGAGGATTTCACTTTATTATCTATATTTTCCTTGTTTCACAAAAATATTAAAGTGAATAATACAAGTTGAAAATAACTAGTGATACTGAAAATTATATATGTAGATATGAAGAAAATTTGGATCAGTGAAAATGTAAACAAGACTTGAAAGGTAATACCAAAAGAAGTAAAATGGAATTGGTATATTTGAAACTTAGACTCAGCCCTGAGAATTACTAAGTTAAAGATACTCACCCAGGAGCAGTAGTCCATCAGCTAATCCCTTTAATCAGAAAAAAATGACTGACATTCTTTTCTTAGCAACTTAAGAGCTTTTCCTACTTATAAGTTCTAAATGATACTTTCCATCCAGGTCTTATACTAGAAGCATTGATCAAAAAGTAGATAACAATTTTAATCCCTTTTTTCCCACTAAATGTGGTTGGAAAAAGCCTAACACTATATCTTATCTTTCCATAGAAGACAAGAATTCTAATTGAAAAGGCAATTCATTAAATAAAATTCTGTGACTGAAGGTTCAAGCAATTTGTCATAAATATGTACTTTTTTTATAAACTAGGTTGATCCAGAAAACCCAAGATAATGGACAAAATGCTTTTTTCCCCAAAAAAAATTAGTTGTACATTGCTTGAAAAGGCCCAGGGCTGAATGGAATTCCACAGTACCTGACCTCAGACCAGTGGCTGTGGATAAAGCATGTGAGTCTTCCCAGCTCCAGACAGGCTGATAGGTTTAGCAGGGATGGGCTACTCTTTTTTGGCACTTTCATAGTCAAGCCTGAACAAGATGCCGATTGTGAATTTGTTATAAACAAATAGTGACAACCCACCAACTACAGAGTTTCCACAAACATGGATATAGGGTGTCACCCAGTAATAAAACAGTGGAATTGACTACAGACTCAGAGAACTTAATAGATACCCTACCTTAAATTGTTAGAAGCACAAGTACAAAAAGACAGGTGATGAAGACTGGAATAAATATATAATGCTTTAAGAGGAGATGTCATTGCATATCAGCAAGCATCAAGAATTTACAGGGAACCATGACCTTACCTAATGGACAAAATAAAACATTGGGAAGTCACCACAAAGTAAATCACATGTATGATCACTTAGAAAACTCAAAATGGCTATTAAGGAAACTCAACAAGCACCAATAAGATACAGAGAAAAATAATTCAATAATTTAATGAAGAAACGTATTAGAATGATTGGAATTTTTTTAAAGGGAAATGTGAATTCTGGAGCTTAAATATACAATAAAGGAAATCAAAAAAGGTGATAGAGTGCAGTCAAGTAGAATCAATCAAACAGAATAAATAATCATTGAGCTTGAAGACAAGGTATTTAAAAATATATTGAGGGGCAAAAGGAATGAAAAAGGAACAAAGTTTATGGGAACTTTGGGACAACATTAAAAAAGCAAATATTCATGTCACTGGGGTTCAAGAGAAACTTGAGAATGAGAAAGGAGTAGAAAGGTTAATCCAAGAGATAGTAACAAAAAACATCCTGAGTCTAACAAAGGATACAATTATTTAGATACAGAGAGATCAAAGATTACCAATCAGATTTGGTTCAATCAAATCTACATCAAGATTTACCATATGTTTTCAAAGCTTAAAGATAGAGAGGATTCTCAAAGCAACAGAGAATAGAAACAGCACATTAAATTGTTCCAATTCACTGACAGTTTGAGTTCTCAGAAAAAAACCTTACATACTAGGAGGAAGTAGGATAAGACATACAGTACCAATGTAAAAAAATCTGCCAATCAAGAATACTTCACGAAACAAAGCTTTCCTTCAGAAAGGAAGAAAAGATAGACGTTGACAGTCAAAATTAAAGCTGAGAGAATTTATCACCATGAGACATGTCTATACAAAAACTGTTAAAATGCATTTTTTTATATCTAAAGAAAGAAAGATTACCAAGTAAGAAGAAAATGTTGGAAGGTGTAAGACTCACTGGTAAGAGCAATTATTCAAACATATTCAGAATGCCTCAATAATATAAACATGCTCTGTAAACTACTTATATCTTCAGCATGAAGACTTAAAACCAAAATAAATATAACTATGTTATGAGATAGACATTATAAAAAGATGTTAAAGGGGATCTCAAAAAAATTAAAATGTAGGGAGGAATAGATTGCAAGTAGTTTCTTATTATTTTTCCTTTTTTTTTACTAATTTTATTGTGAAAAATTTCTCCATTAAGAATAGCTTTTTATAATCAAAGATATTTTTTGTAAGTCTCATGGTAACTACAAAGCAAAGCCTGTATTATATACCCCAAAAGTAATAAGGAATCAAACACAACCCTGTGAAAATCTCCTACCTACAAAAGAACATTGTAACAGAGAAAGAAAAAGGAATTACAAAACAACAACAACAACAACAAAAACACAACCAACCAACTATGGAAAATGACACTAGCAAAACCTTATCTACCCAAATTACCTTAAATGTAAACACATTAGATTCTCTAATTAATAAAGACATGGAATGAATATTAAAAATAAGACTGAAATATGTTGCTTAAGCAAAACTCATTTCACTTGTAAGGACATGCATGGGCTGCATTCAAAGGTATAGAAAAGGATAATACATGTAAATGGATTTTTAAAAAAGCAAAAGTAGTTATATTATTAGCAGAAGAAAAATTAGACTTTAAATTACAAGGAATAAAAAACAAGGCCAAATCAAACCCAAAATGAATATAAGTAAAGAAATAATAAAGATTGGAGAAATAAATAAAATAGAGACTATAGGAAAAATAATCCAAAGCATCAACAAAACTAAAACCTGTTTTTAGAAAAATAAACAAAATTACTAAATCTTTATACTTATGAGGACAAAAAGAACACTCATAAATAAAATAATGAAAAAGGAGATATTATAACTAACACCACAAAATTATAAGGGATCATAAGAGTAATTATAAACAACTAAATGGCAGTAAATTTCACAATCAAGACAAAATGAATAAATTCCTGGACATACCAGCTAAGTGTGACTGAATCATGAAGAAAAAGGAAATTGGAACATTGGAAAATAAAGAGTAACAAGATTGAGCCAGTGATAGACTTGCTTCAAAACAATGATTAGGACCAAATTATTTTACAGCTAATATCTACCACATATTTCAGGAAAACCTAATACTATAGTTTCCTCAAAATATTTCAAAAATTGAAGAGAAATTACTTCTTCCAAGTTCTTGCTGTAAGTATAGTACTTACTCAATAAAAAGTCAGATTAAAGCACAACAAAAAGAAAGCTATAGGACAACTGGATGAACATAGATGTAAATATTTTCAACAAAACACTAGAAAACAGAATTCAACATCACAGCAGAAACATTATTCACCATAATCAACTGGGATTATTACCAGAAATGCAAGGATGGTTCAACATGCACAAATCAATAAACATGATCACCACACACCACATCAACAGAATCAAGGAAAAAAAATCACATGATCATCTCAGAAGATGCACAAATAGCATTTCACATAATTCAATATTCTTTCATGAATAAAAAAGAAACTGCAAACAAATTTGGTACAGAAGGAATGTATCTCATCATCATAAAGGCCATATAAAATAAGCCCACAGTTAACATCAGAAGAAGTCTCCATGACCTTGTTAACTCCTGCAAAACCAGCATCAAATGGATAATGCCAAAGTCTTCTACCAGTCCCTGAGTGTCTGGTTGAGCATGGTAAAACAAATTCACTTTGTCAAAGGGAACTGAGTTTTAAAATGAGCTGAAATCTGTATATTTTTATTGGAGTTAAAAGTTTTCATATATTATACATGTACATATATATGAAAACCAATGTGACGAAAAAACACATGGTACGTGAATTCGGTGCTAATTTCTTCCCTTGATTCCATCTTTCCTTGGACATTTTAAAGAGAATTTACTAGTAGAACTGAATTTACCTAGGTACTTAGCTACTGCCTAAACTCTGTCTAAATAAATATAGTTTATATCTTAGCCAATGGAATACAAATGAATACCGATATCAATTTGGGATCTATTTTTATATCAAGAAAGTGTATCCTTTTCCTTTTGCATGAACTTAAAAGTGGTAAAAACTGTTGTAATCACCTATGGTAGTCCCAATTAGAGGTTGGAGAATTACTTTACTAACCTGGATCCCTGATTTACCTATTGGGTGAGAACAATCTACCAGGTCTTGATTACCATTTACTCTAGACTTGATATATAAGACAGTAAAATATTTTCCCATTTAAATCATATAAAATAGCTTGCTATAGCAATTAATCCTATATTGTAGGGTTAATTTTATTATGCTTTTGCTTTTTTACTTTGTTTTCCTCCTATTCCATCCTCACTCCATATCAGCACTTCCCCCATGCCATCTCTTCTACAGAATGCATGCTTACAACCTTGTATTTATTTTCTATAAATAGACTCAAACATGCAAAGACTTATATATGCAAATAGAAACATAAGCTCATATATAAACTTATTACCATTTTTTAACTAAAATAACATATAAATTGGTATCCTTTTCCAATTTTATATTTTTTCATTCAGAACACAATATGAAATTCCTCCAAGTTCAGTGATATAATTCTTTTTAATTGCACAATGATATTTGATTTTAAAGTAACACATTCTTATGATTGCTAGTTGCATTTTTTCCACTGTATATTTTTGCTACTGTAAGCATTATACAATAAATATTAAATAAATATCCCCATGAAATTGTCAAGATGGGGATCATTGGGCAAAAATATAAAAGTAATAAAGATATATTGATATAAACATATATATATATATATTAATTGAAATTGGTTTTGCCAATTTAATTTTCCAAAAAGATTATGATGATGAACATTTTTCCGGGCAAGGTATGATACTCTCCCTTTGCCACATTTTCACCAACAGAAAGTATTTTTAGTTTTACTAACATTCTAATAGGCATAAAGTAATATTTCATTGTGACTTTAATTTGCATATCATATTTACAAATGACATTTGGTATATGTCATTTTTTGTCCACTTCAATTTGTGCTTTCACACACTGAAAATTCACATACATTAACCCCTTTTTACTGGGTGATTTTTATTTTTATTAACAGTTTGTATGAGCTCTTTGTAAATACACACATATATACATGCACACTTTTGGTCAATCTTTTTTTTTGTTATATTTTCCCCAAAAAAGTATGTTTGTCTTTAACTGTATATACTTTTTAATTATCCAATCAAAAACATTTTATGAAATGTAATGAATAACATTTCCTTCATATTTTCTGAGTTTCTAGAATTATTCAAGAACACTTCTAAAAGGTTCATGTGATCCTCTAAGATTGTCATGTAAAAGTTTATTATTTTATTTTTTGCATTTAAAATTTAATGTATCTAAAATTTTTGTTTTCTTAAATGATGTAATGTGAGTATCAATTTCTATTTTCTAAACATCACAGCATCATTAAATAATTTTTCCAAAGTCATTGTTACTACTTTTTGTGTATAAAATTCTCATATAAAATTTAATCACACTCGATTTCCTTCTTATTCATTTCTTATAATTTCTATATTACTATCATAATAAATTTTAAAACTATTCTAATACCATGTGGCAAGATATTACTTTTTATGTCAATTATGTTTTCAAAATTGTCACTCATGAAAATAAATGCAACAAAAGTATCATTGATTATTTTACTCTGGCTAAATGACATTATATACTAAAGTATAAATTCTGTTGCTACAGACTTTTAGATGAAATTGCACAATTACAACAACAACAACATATATATGTATATGTATATATATGTATATATGTATATATGTATATATGTATATATATACACATATATATATGTATATATGTTTTAAAATATTTTTGTACCTGCAAAAAATAAAAAAAAAGTGAAAATGCGAGAAAGATGAAATCCCTATGGAACTGACCAAAGTCGACACAAATTGGAAAGAATCTGATTAAATAGTGTGACAGTTGGAAGAATATTGGTAGAAATAGGTCTGGAAATATTCCCCAATAGCTATGGGCTTTGTCTTTTATGGCCATAATGCACAAAAAGCAAGCTCTTGAGGCTATTTTAGGCCAAGAGCTGGAAATCAATCTCCCATCAAAAGGCAGAGCACTCAAAGGTGAAAAAAAAAAAAAGATATTCGAAAATACTGTCTTAAATACCATGAAGATTATTAAAAAAAAAAAACTTGTTTTTTCTTTATTGTAAGTGGGATGAAATTCAATTCTATCCTAATTCAAAGCCCCAGGCTATATTTGTGACTTAAAAGGGGAATGTGGTTGTTATGAAATGTGAATCAACACAATATCTTACACAAATAAATAAATGACTCTGTATCACGATCACTGTTGGGATGCCTGACTCTCCAGCAAAGAGTAAATTACCCTGAGGGATCAATTCCTCTACAAAGACTGCATGGGGTTTTCACATGACTAGCTATGGCACAGTAAGGCCATGGTGAGGTTGTGATATAGACTCTAGTGTAATAGACTGTAACATTTCCAAAGCCTAGAAGCATATCAAAAGCTCCTAACTTTATTTATCAGTGAAATATAAAACTAATGACAAGCTGAAGATGACTTTTCCATTAAAAATATATGTGTTTTTTTAAAACTATTTTTATGTCCTATTTTCTACTCTAACTCCTGCCCCAAAGACAGATAAAGTAGTCTATAATTTTCACAAATAGATCTTGTCAGTAAATGTTAAAAAATAATGCATCAGCATCAATTAAATTTAATTGGAGTCATAATTATATTTTAATAAAAGGTTTCCATTAATAAATTGCAGAATATGTTGGAAGTGGTCAATAAGGTAAGTTGGTTAGAACATGGACTTGAATGTTAAATGCCTGCTGGATCAAGCCCCAGCTGAGCCATGTCTGTACATCTATTTGAGTTCCTCCATATTAGAAATGGTATAAAACGGAATCAAAGAATTCTTTCTTAAAATAGTGGCGACCTAAAAACTGCAACCATCATTATATTCAAAGATAATTTCTATATATCTTTCCTTACAAATGCAGTAACGCAAAAAGAATGCAAACCTTTCAAATTACCAGGAGGGAATTAACAGTTTGATAAAACAAGAAATGAGTTTTCAGAAGAGTCAGATTTATCATTATTTTTGAGTAACACTTATACACCTCAGAAATTGTCCTCTCACCCAAAATACACAACAGGAAGGGACAATAAAGAGAGTCCATTTACCATAGCACAAGTAACAGGTTTGTACTATCTCAAAAAACTACTGCAAGATGTTTAGATTAAAAAGTAATCTCTACAAGAAATTTAAAAGAAGATTGTGGGCAATAAAAACATAGTATGTTTCCTACTATATTTTACTCCTTTTAACAATTTATAGATGTAAATGTAGATTTTTAAAAGTTCCAGAATTAGTTTTGGATATGGACACAATTATTATTTGTATTTTATAAAACAATAAATCTAAAAGTATGAATGGCAATTCAAAACAAATTTTTATAGCATGCTTTTGGAAAAATAACAGAGAAATACTAGATCAATCTATATAAAGATGATAGATCTCTATAACAAAATAGTCTGTATAAAAACCCACTATAGCAATTTAATATCTGGGAATATACCCAGGTAGAAGAATTAAAAGCAATTAGATGATCGAGAGTTTGGGAAAACTTCAATTTTGCTGATTTCTCCAGGCAACAGGATAATAAACAGCTAGATTAAATAACTGAATGAGTAAAAGAGTATTAGGAAAGTAAAAGGAACCTCAAACATTTTAATTAAGCATAAAAAAACTGGAGGTAAATAGCTTTTATCCATTAATCACAAGAAAAACTAACAAAGATTAGAAGACTTAAGGCATATAATTATGACCATCTAAATGAAAGATGGAAATTAAGAATTTCCACTCTGAAAAGGTAGACTAGAAGTGTTTCCCCTTATTCTTTTGAGTCAGTACAACCAGAGAACATGAAGGTTATATATAATGCACACATGAGATGATTGAAAGAAGAATTCTAACCAATTAAGAACTTCAAGATCTGACATTGTAGTGAGTAGACTGGGTTTTGTTCCCTACTACTTGACCCTAATGGAAGACCTGTCTAACCTGTGGGAGTGGTGTCAGATGGCAGAGAAAGGAGCTGGGACATTCATCTCTGCTGGAAGGCATAAAAGCCATAGTACCACCACCACCCCTAACTGAAACTATATGAAGAGTCTACATTTCCACCCCACTCAGTAGTAATGAGACATCCCTCCTGCACTTCGCTGGGAAGATTCAAAGGAGCCCTTGTAGAGAGATAGGAGTTTTAATGGGGCCAGTAGTCTAACTGGACTACCTTCTTCCCATGTTGTAAGCAAAAGTCACCTGGGGAGCATTAACAAGGCACTCCTATCAATCCCAGCCAGGGTGGTACCAGTGGTGGGCAATGGAATGAGCAGTCATGCTCACCTGATCATCGTTAGAAGCGAGGGTAGACCTTGGACTTATCCACTGCCTAATAGTAACAAGCTAACACCTACTCCCTCCTGCTGAGGCAATGTCAGTGTTGCATTATGCAATATTCACTATACTACACTGCATGACAATTACTATACTACATTTTTAAATGAAAGCTGAAAAATAAGATTTTTTTAAAGAAAATCTTGAGTCTTCTAACATAATATTCAAAATAGTCAGGTTTCAATTATAAAGCTATTTTTCACCAGAAATGAAGATGGTCTTAAAAATTATATATATATATATATATATATATATATATATATATTTGTGGGTGTGGGTGTGTGTATATACATATATATAATCAATAGATAGCAATAACAACATGACAGAGATTTTAGAAGTATCTGACAAAGATTGAAAAACAGCCGTCATAAAAATACTTCAATGAGCAATTATAAACCGTCTTGTAAAACAAAATAAAAAAATAGGGACTCTCAAAGAAAAAGTCCGGAAAATAAAAAGTAGATATAAAGAAAACCAAATGGAAATTTAAAAACTGAACTGAAAATAAAATAGCTGAAAATTAAAAAAAAAAAACAATTAGATTGAATTATAGAATAGAATGGGCAGAGGAAAAAATCATAACTGGTAGATAGAACAAAATAACAGTGTAAACCATGGAGAGAAAATTGAATTAAAATAACACAATCTCAGTGGCTTATGGGACTTCAGAAAATTATCTAAATTCATGCTGTAGAAGTTCTGGGAGGACAGGAATTAGGTAATGGGCTGAAAACTTCCCAAATTTGGTAAGAGAAGTTCATTTCTAGAAGCCAGGAAATTTGAATAGGATAAAAATAAATAAATCTACATCAAGTTGTGTCACTGTCAAACTTCTGAAAACTAAGGACCAAGAAAACATTGAAAGTAGTGAGAGACATGACACTTGACCTATAGTGGTAAATGAGAATGGATCGTGTTCTCTAGGATATCAGAAGTCCTAGAGAACAAAAGAAAGGATACATCATTATTCAAGTGCTAAATCTTATATTCAATGAAAATATCTTTCAGAATGTATCTACAATTAAGAAATTCTCAGATAAAACTGAGAACCTATCCTAAGCAGACCTATAGTAAAAAAATGCTTAAAGAGGCTTTCTTACCATAGAGGAGGTGATTTAAAACATAGAATCCTGGAACATCTTAAGGGATAAAAGAGCTCAGCAAGCAAAAATGCAGATACACACAGTACCCTTCCTGCTCCTCAATCTTCCAAATAATTGACAGTTGAAGCAAAAATGGCAACAATGTTGCCATTCTACATCCATGTAGTAAAAATATTAAGACAATTATTATGTGATGTAAAGGGAGGAAAAATTTCTGTGCTTCACTCACACTGATAAAACGGTGACACCAGGTGACACTGTCTACTGTTATGGATTACATATCAATATTTACAGCAACCATTAAAAAGGTATTCAAAAAAATTAAAATACTATAAAAATCAAAACACTATAAAAAATGAAAACAGAATCCTACAAATGTACAAGTAACCCACAGGAAGGCAGGCCAAATGAAAACAGAAAAAGAAAGAACACAGACAACAGAGGGGAAAAAGTAAACTCTAGAATATCAATAATTACATAAAATTTAAATTAACTGTCTATACCAGTTAAAAGGGATGGATAGAGTAAATTAAAAATGATGACCCAAGTTTATGCTGACTATGAGAAAATAACTTTGAATGTAATGATACTGTCAGTCTGAAATGAATGTATGGAAAAAGATATATCTTATAGACATTAATCAAAAGAGAGTCAGGAATGACTATTTTAATATTGAATAAATACATTTCAGAGCAGAGAAAATAGCATAGATAAAGCAGGGTATTATACAATGATAAAAGAATCACACCAAGTACATATAACAATACTGAATGCATATAGTCATAACAGAGAGTTTCAAAATATATGACAGAAAGAAGATAGAAGACATAAATCACCAATATCAGAAATGCAACAGTGGGTATAATTATAGACCTTACAAACATCAGAAGGATAATAACAGAATCCCATAAACATGCATAAATTTGACAACCTAGATGAAATAAGTCAGTTTTTAGAAAAATATAAACTATCATAACTCAATATAAAAGAGATCATTTGAATAGCTCTAAATTACATAAATCAAATTTAAAATAAAAACTACCAAGAAAAATATCTCCAGGCCCAGATGATTTCACTGGACAATTCTAGAAAAAGTTAAAGAACTAGCATCAGTTCTTCACAATCTTAGAGGAAATAGAGCAAGAAATACTTCTAAATTCATTTTAGGAAGCTAGTAATATGCTGACATGAAAACCAGAAAAATACAGTACTAAAGAAATGCCTTCCCTCTTAATATAAACATCATAATCCTTAACACATTCTAGCAAACAGAATTCACCTTTACATACAAAGACTTATACATCATGAGCAAGTGAGGCTCACGTGGAGGCTGGTTCAACATTTGAAAATCAAGCATGTGTTCTGCCATATTAGCAGGATTATAAAATCACAGCATAAAATAGATCAGACCAGAAAAACATTTGGCAAATTTCAACATACATTTATGTTTAAAAAATTTCAAACTATAAAGTGGAATGACATCAGTTGGTAGAGAATATATAAAAATACCTACAGTTAATGTTATGCTTCATGGTGAAAGCAATGCTTTCTCATGGACAGGAACCAGGCAAGGTTATCTGTTCTCATGTCTTTAATTCAACATGGTTATACAAGTGCCACAAAGATCTAAGGCAAAAAAAAAAAAAGGCTTGCATATAATAAAGGAGTAAATAAAAATGTCCCAATCTGCTGATGACTTAATTGTCTATATACAAAACTCAGGAAAATCTACAAAAAAAATCTTCTACAACTAATCAGTGAGTTCATGAAAGTTGCTGAATACAAGGTAAGCACTAGCAATGAATACATAGCCACCCCAGTTAAGACTGTATTACAACTTACAATTGCTCAACAAATGAAATTATTAGTATAAATGAAATCATGAGATTATTTTTCCTATTTTTAGGTTGCTTTTGCTTTTTCACGAAAGTGTATTGAATTTTGTCAAATATTTGCTCTACAATAGTCATGATCATGTGGGGGTTTTTAAACTGTCATTTCATTAACATGGCATATTATGTTGATTGATTTTAGTATGTTATGCATACTGTATGATTCTATTTATATAAATTTTATGAAATCACAAAATTATAGGAATGGAGAAAAGACTAAGGGGCTGCCAGGGGTTGATAGGAAATTGGAACGGGAGTACGATTATTAGTGGGCAGTATAATTATCCCGTGTGATGCTGTAGATGTCATGACTGTTTCAAATTCCTTATCCTGCTTCTGTGAGATGTTATAACTAAGGAAACAGAATAAAGGGCTTATTGAGTTTCTGTATTATTTCTTGTAATCTCAATTAGTTTTCAATGAACTCAAAATCATTTTTAAATAGTAAAGGAAAAACCATTGCAGGAATTTTTCTCAAGAAAACTAGGAGCACAGGACATGTAGAGCTTCACGAGAATATATTTTTGATGTACATATACACAGTAGAAATGAGTGAAAATATAAGTGATCAGATTATCTTTGTATCTATTATTGTTAGAGTCTGTAAACAAGTCAGGATGGCGCCTGGCATTTTGCCAGAGGGAGTGGTTTCTGAAGTAACGCCATCGAGCCATTTAGTGTGGAGATTCCTTATTGGTTGACTGCTGTATCTAGTTTATGTTAATTAAGATAAGCTGTGTGGAATGTATATATACCCCTCCTGTCCTACAATAAATGGCTCCCACTCCTGCTGTATCAATGTACACAAGTTGCTCGTCACCCCCTGGTTATTTTGCTGCAGCCGGACTACAGCATATTATATATATAAAACATTATATATATTATATAATATGTTTAATATTATACATATATAATGTAAGTTATGGTTCTCAGGGCTATAAAGCTAGATAGTGAAATAATGCCTTAAAATTTATTTCAATACAAACTTTGAGTCTTGCAAATATGTCATTTGGCAGTTTGGAAAATAAGATTTGGGTTGATAACTTTTGTCTTTGCTTTCCTAATTTTCTTTAGTGTTCTTTTACTTTCTTTTATAATTATTTAATTTAATTTTGATTTTTTAAATATTTGGCATACTTTGAGTAAAACTTCCCACTCTAGCTTTACTTTAATGAAAAGTTATGCAATACATTCCAATCTATTCAGTGTTCCTTATTATTAGCTACTAAGTTCTCTAGGTAACCTAATTGGTTTATTAAATAAATCTAGAGAATTACTTTCTTCTACAAATAATTACTCCAACTCTTACAAAAGAATGAACAGTTAGAGTTGCAACTACATAAGCACCAGGGCAGGCAGATACCAGAGTGATACTAAATCATTTTTCATGGCCATGCATTTCTAAACATAGTCACTACATGGGGAATTTGAATTAGCAATGGACTAAAGCCCTGCCTAGCAGAGCATAGCTTCTACCAAAGAACAGATGTTTTTAAATACACATTCCTTCATCAAAATCTTTGTAATCATCATTGGAAAAAGCTATGGGTCCTTTACTATGTATGTGGGAGAACTTTGATCTAAGAAGTCAAAGATTGGAGAAAATTGAGGAAGACACTATGACTTTCAAAAAGCAATCACAATCGCAACCTTATATCATGGTATAATTCTTTTGAAATTATATTCTTGCTCAACAAATGTATTAAATGAAGAGAGTAGCTGCATGCATTCAAAATGTGATATGAAAATAATGCTTTTGATTTGATAAACAGATCAGAAGAAGTTGAATTTATATCATATCAGATTTAAGCATTAATATACAAGACACTAAACATTACTTTTGGCTGAAAGATAATAACTAAACCCATGATAATTAATTATTCAGGTTTATCTGTATCACACATGTTCACTGATACGCATTTTAGCAAAAATTTTTGGTGGTGACTACTACTACACATCAGACCCCAAGAGTATAAACTGTAGCATCTGCTTTTGACTATGTACATTCACTTCAGGGAAATAGGGAACAGAGGCAATTATCTGAAAAAATTTCAAACCAAAACACATTTGTGATTTATTTATTCAACCATTCTTATACTCAACAGTGCATTTTTATAAACTATTGCTTTATTTTCCCCAGGATAGAAATAGATTACCTTATGGATTAAAACTCTGAAACATCACAGATTAAATATTATATACATTACATATAATATATATTAAATACTATATACATTTATACATATTTACATATATAAATAGATATATATTTATTTATTTCCTTCCTGGCTATTTATTTTCACAATGGTATTTCATTATATATATTTTTAGATAAAAAAGAATAATGTAATTGTTAAAATCTTGCTACAAGTAAGCATAAGATCATACAATATCTTGAGAGAAAAATATAAGTAAAATGTGAAGAAAATAAAGGAGAGAATCTTATTCTTTTTAACAGGGAAATTTGTCACTGAAATTCTGGAACAATGACAAGCCAGAAAGATATGGGACTTATCCTTTGCTCTATAGACTTGGCTTCATTGTAAAGGCAGAAATTCTTTTTTCAAATGCAAATAAAATGGAGGCAAATAACTCAGTTAAATTAGTAGGCTTCAAGCTAGAATTAGTTATTGTTCAGCTTATGCCTCAGTATAAAAGTGAAATTTGGGTCTGAAAATTGTAAATCCATGCTCTTGTCCTTTTTTGTGTATTTATTTATTTATTTTAGTAAGCACAAAGGAATAGTGAGGGAAACAGATTCTTCAACCTTTCCTGGTATTTCTCACATTGATGCTATTCAAAAATGTCAAAGTATTTTAGCCATGCTGACTCTTATGATATTTGGTAGAGAAAAAAAATGCTTTTTCATCAAACATTTTCATAATCAATGACAATGTCACATGAGTCCTGACAAGCCTTTCTGAGAAAGGTCTCATTACATTTCTAAGGCATTAAACATATCCTGAAAATACTCAGTTACCTACCTGCTCTTCAATAAATGTAGTTTAATAAATACCAAAATGAACCCACCATGCCATCTGTGTTCTTCCTGCTTATAATAAAAAAGGCATTTATCTGATAATGACAGACTTTTCTGAGTGCACCAAGTACTTTATTTTATGGTGGTGTTTATGCTGCTTCCTCTAAATGAAATAATGCAAGATGTTTATTATTTCAGCATCTGTTCCCATAATCTCTTAGCCACTTCACTAGTGACTTGCATTACTCCAAAAAAAAAAAAAAGAAGAATCCATTTGATGGTTTCATCTCATAATTGCACAGGTAGTCCTGCTTTCTTTTCCACACATTGTTCTCTTTCAATACACAAATGCAATAAAGAGAAATGTTGATTGTATGAATTAAGAGAATGAGAAAAAGTGAAGTACATATTAATGAAAAGTATTTATAGTGTTTATAATCAAATTCTGGAGTATTTTTCTTCTTATTATTGAAACAGCTACTCATAGCTCTCCTTGCTTTAAAGAATTTAATGTGAATGCCCTGAACTGTATTTTATATTTCATCTCATGTCATGAAAAATGGAATAGAAACATGAATGTCCGTAGTTGTTGTTATTATTTTATAATCAGAATCTCCAAACCTCAAATGCTTTACCTAAATTTATGTATCAGAAGTATGTAGTGACAAGTATTGCAAACATTTATTTTAAGACCCTACCCACAAATAAATCCTTGATTGTTCTATTACCACTTCTATATCATCTAGCCTATTACATGTATTTGTACCTACAGATTTATCATAAAACTTCAGAAAAGTCACGTCTCCATCACATGGCAAATACCAAATACAGAGCTGAGGGAGAATAAATTAATGAAACCAACTACAATTAATTGGAGTGGGAAAGATGTTGATATTTATTAAATAATACAAAAGAAAACAAATGCCATTTGAGACTATTATATATTATGTACCTCACAAGTTGGGAAGATATGCAGTTAACTTGAATGTTCAGAAGCTGGTTTGCAGGATTCTAGAGACAGGTAACGATATCACTCCAGTCTGATCTCATGGTGTCCTTGTTCCCCTAGTTGTATATCACCTTGACTTATGAGAGTTTCATTTCCCGAGAAAAAACATTCATCTTAACAAATTAAGCAAATAATGTTTTAAATTACACTCTGCTAATCCCAACTTCCATCTTTCCTTTTTTTTATTAACATAAGCTTTTCCATGTTAATCAGATACTGCTATATTCCTAGTTGTTTTACCTAGGCGATAATATTAGAAAGAAAGAAAATAAAGACTTGCTGTTTGAATGGAAAAGAGATATGTGCAGAGTTGACATTTATTTGGGGAGAATTGAGATTAAAAATTACATGTTGAAATTTGTTTAATGATAAGGCTAGTTTCTTTTTTTATTTTTTAAATTTTTATTGTTGGTTATTCAAAACATTACCTAGTTCTTGATATATCATATTTCACACTTTGATTCAAGTGGGTTATGAACTCCCATTTTTACCCCGGATACAGATTGCAGAATCACATCAGTTACACATCCATTGATTTACATATTGCCATACTAGTGTCTGTTGTATTCTGCTGCCTTTCCTATCCTCTACTATCCCCCCTCCCCTTCTCTCCCCTCCCCTCTTCTCTCTCTACCCCCTCTACTGTAATTCATTTCTCCCCATTGTATTTTTTCCCTTTCCCCTCACTTCCTCTTGTATGTAATTTTGTATACCCCTGAGGGTCTCCTTCCATTTCCATGCAATTTCCCTTCTCTCTCCCTTTCCCTCCCACCTCTCATCCCTGTTTAATGTTAATCTTCTTCTCATGCTCTTCGTCCCTACTCTGTTCTTAGTTACTCTCCTTATATCAAAGAAGACATTTGGCATTTGTTTTTTAGAGATTGGCTCGCTTCACTTAGCATAATCTGATCTAATGCCATCCATTTCAAATTCTATGATTTTGTCATTTTTTAATGCAGAGTAATACTCCATTGTGTATAAATGCCACATTTTTTATCCATTTTATCTATTGAAGGGCATCTAGGTTGGTTCCACAGTCTTGCTATTGTGAATTGTGCTGCTATGAACATCGATGTAGCAGTGTCCCTGTAGTATGCTCTTTTTAGGTCTTTAGGGAATAGACCGAGAAGGGGAATAGCTGGGTCAAATGGTGGTTCCATTCCCAGCTTTCCAAGAAAGCTCCATACTGCTTTCCAAATTGGCCGCACCAATTTGCAGTCCCACCAGCAATGTACAAGTGTACCCTTTTCCCCACATCCTCGCCAGCACTTGTTGTTGTTTGACTTCCTAATGGCTGCCAATCTTACTGGAGTGAGATGGTATCTTAGGGTGGTTTTGATTTGCATTTCTCTGACTGCTAGAGATGGCGAGCATTTTTTCATGTACTTGTGGATTGATTGTATGTCCTCCTCTGAGAAGTGTCTGTTCAGGTCCTTGGCCCATTTGTTGATTGGGTTATTTGTTATCTTATTGTCTAATTTTTTGAGTTCTTTGTATACTCTGGATATTAGGGCTCTATCTGAAGTGTGAGGAGTAAAGATTTGTTCCCAGGATGTAGGCTCCCTATTTACCTCTCTTATTGTTTCTTTTGCTGAGAAAAAACTTTTTAGTTTGAGTAAGTCCCATTTGTTGATTCTAGTTATTAACTCTTGTGCTATGGGTGTCCTATTGAGGAATTTGGAGCCCGACCCCACAGTATGTAGATTGTAGGATAAGGCTAGTTTCTATTAACTGATTAATCCAATGATTCTCTCACACACACATACACACACATACACACACAATACTGTAATGACTATGTATTTCATGTAAGAAAGCAGTACTGTTTTTCACTAAGTAAAAACATAAAAGCTAATTTTTAACAGTTTATTATGGGGAGAAAGGAAGAACCACAAAATTACCATCTTCTTATCATGTTTATCATACTGGCATAATTGGCATAAAATGTCCAAGTCAGGTACTTGGCGTTTTTCTCATTTTAAGAATTAAGAGCACAAGAATCCCCTCAGGGTGGGTCTAGATTAGAACAAGCTAAAACTTGAAACCAATTTTAAGAAACTCCCTAATTCTGTCAGGCCAGGGAAATGTGTTGCAATTTACAATTTGCTTTGCTAGTTCACAAAGGTCCCGGATATGAAATTGCTCTTATAGTATGTAAGCCAAGCTTATTCAATTGCTCAAGAAGAATACTTTCAAGCAAGGCTGACAAGAGTTTCTGGCGACCTTTAAGCTAATCTAAAATATGAAATGAAATAAAGAGAGCTAATTTGGGTAATAGAGCAAGTCCATTCAAACTCACAAGCTGTGTGCTTGTGTTTGTTCTTACTTCATTTCATTTTGGTAATGGAAAAAAAAGGCTTCAGGCAAATATACGAGGCTAATGCCTGTGTTTCCTTTTAGGTCAAAGCTAGACTCATTGTTTTAGTGAGCTTTTTTTTTTTTTTTTTTTTTTTTTTTTTTTTTTTTTTTTTGCTGCTGTGACTAAAAGACCTGACAAGAACAATTTTAGAGGAGGAAAAGATTTGGGGGTTCACAGTTTCAGAGGTCTCAGTCCACAGACAGCAGGCTCCCTTCCTAGGAATACCAGGTACGGTAGAATATCATGGTGGAAGAGTGTGGCAGAGGGAAGCTGCTCACAAGATAATCAGGAAGCAGAGGCAGACTCCACTTGTCAGATATAAAAGATATGCCCCAAAGATACACCCCCAATAATCCACCTCCTCCAGCCACCCCCTACCTACCTTCAGTTACGACTCAGTTAATCCCATCAGGAGATTGATTCACCCATTGAGTTAAGATTCTCTCAGTCTAATCACTTGTCCTCTAAACCTTCTTGCATTGTCTCACACATAAACTTTAGGAGTACTCCTCACATCCAAACCACCAAAACCAAATTCATCTCAACTTCAAAAACTGATTATTTTACTTTCAGGAAAAGATATCATTATTATTCTTCATTTATAAAACTCATCAACTTTCTAGAAAACCATCAAATTGTAATCTCAAATCTCAAATCAAAATACTATTTCTGAAATAATGAACCATACTCCTTAAATATAAATGGAGGATTAATTTTCAGAAATCCTCTTCCCAGTTTGCTGAGAAGTCTTTTACAGCTCTCATATGCTTTTCTGTCAATGTGTATTGAGAGCAAGAGGGGAAAAAGTATGAAAAAGGGATAAATATAAAATGTTTACCAATTTTGTGCCTTTTTGATGTATGTGTTCTGCAATCCTGAGAGCAGAGAGAAAACTCTTTCAGACAATTCAGTACTGACCCATGTAATAAAAGGCTGTTATTAGTGACAAGTTAAAATTGAATATAACCTATAATTACCTTAGCAGCATGAGAGACATGCTGCTTGTGTCTGCCCACTAATAATCCTAAATTACAACAAAAGCTGCTATTTTAAGTAAGCCACCCATTGTTTCACATATTGGGGCGGGGGAAGCAAAATGTGTTTAGAATGCCTTTTTCAAAATGTTGTTTTCACCCCTCATGGAGATGATAATCTAAGACACTTGACTCAAATTCATTTCTTTCAATAGTCATGCTTGAAATGTTAATAATTAACAGACACTTTTTATAAAAAATCAAATTAAAAATCTCCAGAGATCAGAAAAACTAACATACTGTAGCTCAACTACATCTACCAAGGGAAAAGGGAAAGTACTTTATCACATTTCTAATTAAAATGCTCCAACAGAGAGCACCTTACTCCATTATGAGGCTACTTCCTAAGACTGAATTTGACACTAATGTGTATTTACTGAGATAAATTATGATGCTCTAACAAATCTAACTAGGAGTGCATAGGTTAGGTATCAGGATAATTATATTCTATAATATTAATGACTATTTTTCATGATCATTCATGGAAATTACTTTTTAATTGTTTTCCTAACATTATTACCCCTTACTTATTCTGGTAAATATCTATCTACTGTATTCTAATTCTGATGGCTGGTTAAAAATAAAACTGTACAACTTAGTGAGACCCTGTTTCAAAATAAAAAATAAAAAGGACTGGGATGTGGCTCAGTGGTTAAATGCCCCTGGGTTCAATTCCCTGCTACCAAAAATAAACCAATTAAAAAAAAATGAAACTGTGATCATCTATCAGAAGACAAGTATTAATTTTTTTCACTCTTTTTTACCAGAATCAATACACATAAGCTTTTTTCATTTTTAATAATAGTCTTGTCTACATTTTTAAAAAAAGGTCCAAAATACTATTTTGTAGGATAGGTAAAGAATTCATTAGAAAATTTTCAGGTTCATTAGCAATTTTCCAAACATACTGGATGAAAATGTACCAATGTCTCATTGATTTGGCATACTCAGTGATTTTAGAATGCATGATTTTTACATAGTAGGTGTATTTTAGGGCTTTCTGTTTTGCTTTGCTAGTACTGTCTTATTTTGAATATGCTCACAGTATCTTTATATATGAGGACTTTTGATATCTTTTACCATCTCATATCATGTTTCTCTCATTGCTTTTTGTTTTTCATGTAAATTTTTTAGTTATTGTTACCTGTTTTCAAGTGTAGGTCAACATTAGAACCATTTTTGTAAATTTTTTTTTACAGCATCCAAAGGGAATATATTTTGTTTATATGTTAACTTGAGACAAATTAAGGCTTTCAACAATATTTCTTATTCCCATTCAAGACAATGTCATGTGTCTCCACATGACATTGAAAATAATGGAAATAATTTCAAATTTATACAGCATTTCAAAACTAAAATTAATAAATAATACATTTGTACACTTTTCCACAAAATTTAATATTGTAATGTCAGTATTTTCTTGCATTTGCTTTAAAATTTGATAAAGCTCTTCTCTAAATTTTTTTCTCCAAATTATTCATGAACCATATTATGGCTCTTTTCCCCTAACTTCTTTAATTGTCATTACCTAATAATAGGGTTATTATCTTGCATAATCGCAATGCAGTTATTAGCTTCATAAGTATATATAATTAGAGTAATTTTATTTACTATTTATATTTCTTTTATCCCAGTAATGTCCCTTATAGCATTTTTTTCTTTAGAATAAGTACAACTGAGGACAAGAATTTCATTTAATTGTCATTTCTCTTTAACCTCCTCAACTGTGAACATTCTCACAGTTCATTTTTACTAATTACATTTTTAGTTTTGAAGATCAACTGACCCACTTTTTAACAGAACATTCCCTATTTAGAGTTTCTCCAGTTTTTTAATTGACTTTATTGGATTATTTACTTTTGGTCCAAATATTGACTGACATTATGTCCTTCATGATGTATCACATCTGGAGGCCTATCATTTCCATGTGTCTTTGGTGATGCTATTTTGTTGGGCAAAGTGTTGCCAGATATCTCCACTATATAATTACTGTTTGATTTTTCTTCCTTGCACCTATTAGTAGACTAAGGGTAGATATTTTACAGCAATGCCAATATCCTACCCCTCATCAAATCCTTTCCCTAGGCTTAGCATCCATCAATGAGCTGAGTCTTGTACTTAGCCAAACTTGCCCCCCCTGGTTGCTGAATGATGATTTTCTACCCAGGAATTCTTCCATATTTTTAGTCTAAAAATTTCAATTGTAAGCAATAGCCCTCCTTTTTCCCCTCTTGTATTTATTATCAATATGACCTCAGGAATTTTTTTAAATACTTCTATAATTCTTATGTACTTACACAGTGAAGTCATATCCAGATTTGGCCAGTGGTAAGTCATTTGATTAGACTCCTGAGATAACCTTCTAAGTTTCAAAAAAGCCTTCCTTGTTTATTTTTGTTTGCTTGCTTTTGTTGTTTGTTTTTCTAGAACTAGATATTTCAGGCTTACATTGCACCCAGCATACCCAGTCCTGGAATTACCATTTTTGTTTGAGAAACTATGAATGTGTTATATGTGTTATGAAATGTATGCATTGGTGGCCTTTTCAGAAGCAAGACCTAAAAAATAAATATATGTATATAAACATAAACATATGTGCATATAACACATATATAAGCATAAACACACATATTTTAGAAATCATTAGTTAATAACAATACTTCCAATACCAGTTCCAATCAGGATTTTCTTTGCCTTCCTGTGTTTCAGATTTTATTTATTTATTTATTGCACTTGAAACACCTGGACTGCTAGCCCTGTCAGCATATTTTTTTATTTGTTCAATCCTGTAACATATCTCAACCAGATTTACTATTGTTTCACCAATATTGTTTTAGTAACCTTTTCCACTGCTGTGACTAAAGGATCTGACCAGAACAACTGTAGAGGAGGAAAAGTTTATTTGAGGGCTCATGGTTTCAGAAGTCTTAGTCTATAGAAATCCAACTTCATTCCTCAGGACTTGAGGTGAGGCTGAATATCATGGCCTGAAAGTGTGGCAGAGGGAAGCAGCTCACATCATGGTGATCAAGAAGCAAAGAGAGAAACTCACTCTCCAGATATAAATATATACCCCAAACTATGCCCCAATTCCCATCCCCTCCAGCCACACCTTACCACTTCAGTTAATCCCACCAGGGATTAACTCACTGATTAGGCTAAGGCTATAACCCAATCATTTCTCCTCCAAACATTCTTGCATTGTCTCACATGTGAGCCTTCAGGGGACACCTCACATCCAATCCATAACAAATATCTATATAATAATCCAATTAAATTGTCTTTATTATTTATAATTCCCCCATCACACCTCAAATTGTGCTTGTCTAAGACTGAGATAATATAATCAAGTATTTTTCTTATAAATTACTTGGTTTACTTCTCTTTGTGCCTCTGGTTTTCTTTTTCTCCTTAAGTGCTTGTAAGAATTTGAATTAGAGTTGATTGGTTTAAGTTGCTCTCATTTTAGTTTTTGCTGCTTCTTTTTTATTTTTGTTTATTTTATTTTATTTTTAAATATATGTAATATTAACATGGTATGCAATGTCAAACTATACAACAAATATACAAAGAGAAGTTTCACTCTTCCAAACATATTGTCCTCCTCAACTCTTTTTTTTTTTGTAACAAAGATTGAACCCAAGAGTGCTTAAACACTGAGCCATATCCCCAGCCATTTTTTATGTTTTATTTTGAGATAGCATCTTGCTAAATTGCTGAGACTGGCCTTGAACTCATGATATTCTTGACCCAGTGTCCCTAACCACAAGCCACCAGGATTACAGGCTTGTGCTACTGTGCCCTCCTCCTCCTCAACTCTTTAAACAGATTCATTATTTTTAATTGTATCTGTTTTTCTTTTTTTCTGCAATGATAAGAAGACATATCTGGTTTCCTTCTTTGTTACACAAGACTTAGAACACTAGATAGGGTTTTTCTTTTGTGCTTTGATTGTTTCATCTAATAATATCTCCTAAAAATAATCCCTTATCTGTTCATAGAGTGCTTTTTAATTCTTTTCTACAGCTGCAGAGTTTCCTGAGAGGAAATATACTAAAGTATATATAACAAACCTGTGGTTAGGCATTCCATTGCAGTTACAGATAATACTGTGAGGAGCAATCTTGTGCATATGCATATTCATGCGGTTGGAAGTTTGATTTTAGGATATATCCTTAAAAGTGAGAATGCTAGGTGGGAAAGTATGTGAACATTGAATTTCATTGGACATAAAAAAATTCCCTTCCACGGATATTTCATTTTGCATTTCTACCAGCTCTGTTTGTGAATGCCTATTTCTCCATACTCTAACCATCAGAGCACACTACCAAGCTTTTGAATTTGTGTTAATCTGATGAGACATGAGTAAAAAAAATGCTATCCCAATATTGTTTTAATTTATATTTCTCTTATTGTAAGTTGAATATCTTTTTACATCTAATTATTTATTTGGAGTACTGGGATTGAACCCAGGGGCACTCAACTCAGCCACATACTCAGGCCTTTTTTAATATTTTATTTAGAGACAGGGTCTCACTGATTTGCTTACTGCCTCACTTTAGCTGAGACTGGCTTTGAACTTGCAGTCCTTCTGCCTTATCCTTACGAGCAGCTGGGATTACATGCATGCACCACTGCTCTGAGCTATTTCACATCTTTAAAGAATATTTTCCTATCTTTGGGAAATTAATCATGTTTTTGTCTATTCTCTTTTTATTGGTTCTTTTAGTTATACATGACAGTAAAATTCATGTTGATACAACTATATAAGCATGGCATATATCTTATTCTAATTAGGACCCAAGTACGTAATAGCAAGTTGCCTCTGATATGGAAAGCAGTACAACAATTCAAAATGTTAAATGTAGAGATTACCATATAATTCAGAAATACCAAATTCTTAGAAGTTGAAATCATGCCTGTAAATCTTTTACATATCAAAAGAAGTATAATTGCCAAAACATGCCAACAACCCAAATGTCTATAAACTTACAAATTAATAAACAAAATGTTAAATGCATGTAATGGAATATTGTTCTTCAATAAAAGGAACAAAATACTGATACATGCTGGAACATGGATAAACCTTGAAAACATGTTAAATGAATCCAGTCATAAAATATATATTGTATAATTTCTAATATTAAACAGTCCAGAAGTCTAATAAATAATTAAGTCTAAAAGAACAAATTTATGGAGAAAGAAAGCTAATTAGTTGCTGCTTGCGTTAATGGGCCAAGTTTAGAGGAGGAAAAGAGAATAATCACTAATACTGGGGATCTTTTTGAAATGCAAAAAAATTTTCTAAAATTTATTATGAAAACTGTACTACTGGCACATTAGAAAATATTAAATTATATGTTCTAATATGATATATTTATGGTCTGTGAACTATACCTCAGTGAATCCATTAATAAAAACACAATGAGATAGACTATACCAAACAAAATGGCAAAACAATAATGACAATAAAATAAATGATACAGTGATTTTAGGAAACAGTTTGAAAGTTCCCTATTAAATTAACCAAATACCAGATTACTAGTCAATTCATTCTCTCTCTCTCTCTCTCTCTCTCTCTCTCTCTCTCTCTTTATTTTTTATTTTTTTATTTTTTTTTGTCATTTCACTCTTTTAAAAAAAAGAGAAAAGTTTTATTGGGCTCCTAGTTTTCCTAGTTTCAGAGATTGCAATTCCTGGTCAGTTGGCCTGTTGCTTTTGGGGCTTGTGGAAAGGCAGCACGTCAAGGATGGCACATGTATCAGAGGAGACTGATCAATTTTTTGCAGTTGAGGTGCAAAGAAAGAGAAAGGGCAGGGGTTCCAATATCCCCTTCAAGGATATGCCTGCAAAGACTTAAATTCCTTGCACTAGGCCTCAGCTACCAAGTGTTGTGTAATCATATATGCACATAGGGTAAGAATGTCTGATTCACTCCACTGTCTTTCTTACCCCTAAACCCTCCCTCTCTTCATTCCCCTCTTCTAATCCAAAGTCCCTCTATTCTTCCCTAGCTCACTTCCCCCCATCTTATTGTGAATTAGAACCCACATATCAGAAAACATTTAGCTTTTGATTCTTTAGGATTGACTTATTTTGCTTAGCATGATATTTTCACTCTTAAATGTTTATCCAGTTCAAATGAAAATCCAGATTCATGTAATAACCTATGTGTAAATGTTTATGACACCTTTTATTAATGTGTAACTGTCAAAACTGGGAACAATTCAAATGTGCCTTGATATGAATGAACAAACTGAAACTGGTACATTCATACAATGGGATACTGCTTTTGAACTACGGAAACTCACAATGACATGTATGCACATCAAATTAATCCTCCCAAATAAAAGAAGTCGAAAGCAAAATGCTGCATATCATATGATCCTTTTATAATGTCCTGGAAAATCCGAAATTACAGAGAAAGAGATGAAATCATTGGTTTCAGGAGATAAGGATGGAGAAAAGGATTTGATCAAAAAGAAGTAGCCCAAGAAAATTCTGTGAAGATGGTGGAGCATTATACAGTATTAGTGACCACATTACTGTTTTCATTTTTTAGAACTCATAAAACTATGCATCTAAAAAGTGAATCCTTGGGTAAAGAGGGGAGGGGAGAGGAAGGGGGGATAGGAAGGGCAACAGAATAAAATAGACACTAGTATTGCTATATATGTGTCTGTATAACCAAAGTGATTCTGCAACCTGTACACTCAGAAAAATGAGAAATTATACCCCATTTGATTCAAATGTATGATATGTCAAGATCATTGTATTGTCATGTGCAACTAATAAAAATAAATAAATAAAATTTAAAAAGTGAATCTTATAGTATGAACACTTAAAAAATTATTGTTATTTTTTAAACTGCAGGATAGATCTCTGAAGGGCCACAGACTGACCCAGTTCTCTTCCCTTTCTTACCTACAGTTCTAAAGAATCAATGTAGACTGTGCAAGCATAGTGACACATGCCTGCAATCCTAACAACTTGGGAGGCTGAGGCAGGAGGTTCGTGAGTTCAAAGACAGCCTCAGCAATTTAGTAAGGCCCTAAGCAAGTCAATGAGACCAAGGGCTGGTGATGTGGTTCAGTGGTTAAGCACCCCTGGGTTCAAACCCTGGTACCAAAAAGAAAAAAAATATATAGACTGTGCTGAAAATTCAACATTTTGAGATAAGGAATGACTGATTGGAATAGAATATTGTGTTCATATCTTCCCCAGCATATAAAACTCAGGATGGGCTGCTTTCAAGATCCTTCAGCTGTGGTATAATTGGAGCAGAGACAGACAACATTCCACTCACTGCAGGCGGCTTTGTTGAGCCTTGGGAGATTGGCTCACAGTGAACCCCAGGCTTCTGTTGTCCTCTCTTGCTAAGCTGTAAGGAGAAAACCCAATTCTTTCTGTGTGCATGGTGTTTTGCCTTACTGGAATTGGAAAAGTTGGTTACTACTGCACAGTAAAACTTCCTCATGTAAACTACATCAAGCAGCTCACACAATCTCATTGTGGATTGAGAAGATAAAATCATTAACTACAAGGAAGTAGATTCTGATTCATAAGTTGTCTAGTCCATATAGGTGTTATAACTAAGTACCACAGATTCAGCGATTTATCAACAACAGAAATTTATTGCTCAAAGTTCTGAAGGCTGAAAGCCAGATATCATGGTGCCATCTTAGTCAGGTTCTGGTGAGAGCCTAATTTGTGGGTTACAGAGAACCAGTTTACTGTAGCTTCACATGCTAGAGAGCAAACTCTCATGACTCTTATTAAAGCACAAATCCCATCCATGAGAATGCCACCTTCATGAGGGTATCTAATCATAATTCCTTTTCAAAGGCACCAGTTCTCAATACCATCACATTTTGGGTAAGGTTTCCAACACAGATTTTTTGGGGGACATAGACATCAGTCCAAATGGCATTTCTGAAATTTGAAAGAACGCATAGAATAAGTGCCTTAAAAGAAGGACAAATGTCCCCTAACATTTGTGTAAGGAACTTTTCCAAGTACACAAAAGGAATAGAATTTACAAATGCACATCAGAGTATATTGATAAATAGGGAGATGGGAAATCATGTTTTCATTAAAATGCTACTTTGTTTCATTTTAAGATGTTTCTTGAACTCCATTCTCAAATGTTACAAGAAGCTATGTGAAATCACCATATACAATAATTTTTGATGTTTCAAAATGGTAATGTCATTTGCTTAAGTCTGTACTTATATCAAGATTAATTATTCAATTTAATCTTCAAACAATCTCTCAAACAATTTTTCTACATTTATATAAAGTGTAAATTGTGTACTTGATTAAATTATTTTAAGTCCTGGGATCTATAATCTATAAAGCAGTGTTGTATTCTTTGAGACCCTTTAATTTTTGTATGTCCTTGATTTCCAACCACATAAGGGACATTCTAAATAAGCTTAGTGGTATTCTAAGAACTACAGGGGTCCATTAAACCCTGTTTTGTGATCTTCCTCAACAAACTTGAGAAAATAAATCAAGAGTTGCCCTCAGTCTAATGTTAACCAAGTTGGTTATCTCAAGCAATATTCTCATATTGCAATAGACATAACATGTCTTCCATTGTTTAATTTCTGGCAAAAGAGACCTTTTTCTAGTTATTTTCACTGACTTTTAAGGTTTAAATTATTTTCACAAATGAAATATTCTTAGTTTCATTTTTTTGACTGTGTACCTTGGTTAATCTGACTTTACATCATTATGTTGACTATAATTCATCTTAATGAGCATGAATTTACTATAAATATTTTAAAATTCTTGACTTACTTAAGACAAAATTACATTACATGAAAAGGTACTAAAATTACCATCAGCTGTCATTTATTCATTAACAACCTCATTACAAAACTATTATAATGTATAGTTCACTATAAAGATGATCAGGGCATCTTTACAACTGAGTAATTGAAAAGATTTTTAAAAGGGCCTTTAAAAGGGCCTTTGCCAAGAACAAGAACTTAGATTAGTTTTATGTTGAAATGTATGCCCATTTTAAAAAATAGTTTTATTGATGTATAATTTAAATATAATAAATGATGTATATTTAAAATGTATAATTCTATATGTTAATCATGTGCAACAACACTACAATCAAGAGAATGAAGGTTTAGCTACTGTATTTTAATATTATTTATTTATCTTCTAAGAAAGTCATAGTTATTTTTATCTTTTATTTTAATCTGCGAGTTTTAAGGGTCCATTTGAAATTGGGTAACTTTTTCAAGAATGATGGTTTATACAGATTCAGTAAGGTAAATACCACTGACCCCATCACACCATCACAGTGGCAAAAGCAGCAACACTGAAGAACCCAGAGGCCTTTGCTTGGATGCTTCTGCTCCCTAGAACAAACAAGGGCATCTTTGCTGGTAACCACAGGACGGTCCTCACAGTTAGTAAAATTGCACTGCTGCAGTTAGCTGACATTTCTCAGTGTTTATTTATAAGCAAAAGTATTTTGTGTCTCAGAATTTTTACCTACTCTGTTCTGTTCCCCAAGGTTCTGTTTCTGATGTTTTCTCATTTGTACTTTTGGGAATTGTTTTATTTAAAATTTAAAAATAGATTTAGGTAGATCATAACTTAAATGTCTCTGGTAGTTAAGTAAATAGGAACCTGGACAAAAGAATTTCAAAAAAGCTTAGAATTCTCTAGAATAATGTTCCTTACAATAAAAATACCAATATATTGAAGGCTTAAAATGAATTTTTCATGTTAAGAAAATGAAAGTTCTTGTGGTCCTGTTGAAATTAAAATATAGGTCACAGGAAATTGTATTTTTAACTTGTATGGCTTTACATGAAAAATGAACTTAATTGAAACAACTTGGAGGTGAGTCATTCCCTTTGTAGATTAGAATTAATTAGTTTCAATAAATATTTTTTTATTTTGAAAATATTCTATTGATGTAACAAATTTCTAATCTGATATCAGAGAAAAATATGGGAGGAATTATGACTGTATGCTTAGCCCATAACTTTGAGATATATTCATACAGATGTAATATTAAAAAATAAAATATCTTTTTAGATTTTTTAAAACCTCTATTTGTTCCTAGACTGCAAAAGATATTCATTATAGTGTATAATTACTCAAGAATGCTAAATTACTATCAGAGGGCAATGGGGGCAAGTTTTATTTGAAAACAATATATAATTAACTTACCAATGGATTCCCAGTAACTATAGCATAATATTATGTAATAAAAATAATATATGATATAGTATAATAAATCATCATAATAAAAAATCACATATAACACATTATTTAATAATTTAATATATAATATTTTAACATATGAATATTTATAAAAATATGTATATATTATATATTATTACATATAATCATATTGAATATAAGAATAATATAGGATAATTATATGCTATTTTATTTGATGGATCCCTAATAATTCTAATAATGCTGGGCCATAGCATACATGCATTAAATAGTCATTAAATGAGTGATATGCTAAAACAAAAAATAGATCTTAAGTGTTCTTACTATAATAATGTAAACTTTATTTTAAAAAGAAATAACATATTTTAGAGTAGTTTTTCTAAGCTAATGACACACAATGATATATTATCCAACTTGAACTTTTAAAAATATAGTATCAGTATTTGAGAAGATAAAAGTCTCGGTAACAGAAAGGTAGAGAAAAGTAGTCATTTACTATACTTTCCAAATACATCAATAATAGATGAATACATAGGTGAGTGCCAAAGCAGGAAAATAATGCAGAACATCGTATTTCGATTTCATCAAATTGGTTCTTTCTTAGAATAAGTCTTAAAATCATCTCTTTCCCCAAACGCATACTTTTTCCTTTGCAAACATTGCTTCCTCTTTTTGTCTCCCTCTTCTTTCTTTTTCTCTTTGTTTTGTGTCCTCTCCTATTTATTCTCAAAGATGTTTTTGTAGTCAATGAGTTCTGATCATGGCAGAATTCCCCAGAAAGGACTGACAGAGTTTCAACTTTCATTTTACTTTTCTCTGACCCTTTTTCCTTGTCTGTGCTGCACTTCATGGCAATTTTCTGGGATGCTGCTCTCTATCACTCAGTTTCAGAAACAGACACAGGGGAGTGAATAAAAATTGTTCTAGAAGTGGTGTTGAGGAAGAAAATGGTGATCCTTTCTTTTATTGCACAAAGGAAGTTTGGTGGAAAATGTAATCCATGATAAACTTTGAAATTTTTTAAATTTTTTTCTTTTTTTCCCATTTTATTTTATTTTATTTTTTTAAATTTTTTTATTGATTATTTAAAGCATTACATAGCTCATGATATATCATATTTCATACATTTGACTCAAATTGTGTTTTGAACTCCCATTTTCACCCCAAATACAGATTGCAGAATCACATCTGTTACATATTCACATTTTTACATAATGCCATATTAGTGACTGTTGTAGGGGATAGGAAAGGTAGCAGAATACAACAGTCACTAAAATTTTTTCTTTGTTTATCAAGACTGATTGTCTTCCATTTGGTTTTTTTATGCTCTTTTATTTAATCCTGATAGCTACCTCAAATATCATATGTTTTATTCAAGGCCAACATCATTGGCAAATGAGGTATCAACTTCCAGGATCTTGTTTTAAAACGTTTTTTGTTTTTTCAGATTTCATAGTTTTGTGACTTTATGATTAATGCGTAATTTTCTAGGTTTATATTATGCCTAGACACATATTATGCCTAGAAAAGGCATATATAAAACAGTTCAATGTTTTTTAGATAATTAGTGTCTTTAAAGATATAGAGTATTGAGTCTGCCCTTAATCAAAAGTTGATTTCGTAAATGGCCATTTTCCCCTGAAATTTGGATTCTCTCACAATAATTTATAAAGGATATGTTTGCAAAATATTTTTTGAAATATTCTAAGCTTACAACTCAAAACATTGGACTAGTAACCAGGAAAAATAATCTATACAATACACTGGCTAGAAATCTGTGGACTTTGTAATCATATAAATATGAATTTAAAAATTATTCTTTGTGGGCTAGGGCTGTAGCTCAGTGGGAAAGCGTTTACCTTGCATGTGTGAGGCATTGGGTTCAATCCTCAGCACCACATGTGTGTTCATCTACAACTAAATAATTTTTTTTTAAAAAAATCATTCTTTGATTTGTTTTCTCAAAGACCAACTACTCAATTACTACATGCTTCAGTTTATTGCTTTGTAAAAACAGGAAATCTACGAATAACTCCCTCATAATACAATTCTAAGGATTACATCATGCAACAGGAAAGTCACCATCCATAGATGTTGGCTCCTCTTAAGGGTACAATAGGTAACAGTCAATATTGTTAGTTTGGGTAGCCTTGCAGTTTAAGTTCACCTCTGGATATCTGCATTTGGCCTGATGGGTCAGTTCCTGTTAGACTAAATCTCTGATTAGTATCAACAATATATTATAAACAATAGAGACATAAAAAAGATTATGAAGAATTCACAAAAACAAGACAAGGTTTCATACTTTCACCAGTTTATTCAACAATTTACTGGAGATTCTAGCCATGGTTATAAAGTGATTAAAAAATAGGGCTGGGATTGTGGCTCAGTGGCAGAGCACTTGCCTCTCATATATGAGGTACTTGGTTCAATTCTCAGCATCACATAAAAATAAATAAATCAAATAAAGGTGTTGTGTCCATCTACAACTCAAATAAATAAATAAATAAATAGTAAAAGGAAAAGAAGTAGTGAAGTGTTTATATTTGTAAATGATATATTTATTGACGTAGAAAATTCAAATAACACATAAAACAAGCGCTAAAATACTGAAAAAAATAACATTTTATTTAAACTGATGTCAAAAATTAATTCCATTAACAATATCAATTTGGAATACATTTGTTAAAGTGTATGAGTACCTATATTCTGAAAACTACAAAACATTTTGTAGCTGAATAAGTGAAGAAGACTTAAAAACCTTCATGAAGTGGACATCTTAAGAAGGCTAAAATATATCTCACCTCAAAATAATATATGGGTTCAATTTCATTCCAAAAAAGTATTTCAGGTATGTTTTGGTAGAAATGAAAAGATAACTATAAAATGTATATACAAATGGTAAGGTCAAGAGTATCTGGAGCAATTTTTGAAAAAGAACAAAACTGGAGAATTTTTACTGCTTAATTTCAATCCTCTAAGGCTACAGTTGTCATAACAGTTTGATGCTGGTATAGTGACTGACAGATAAATAAAACAGAAGAATTAACCAGGAATGGAAACTCGCATTCCTATGGTCATTTGATTCTTGACAAAGAAAGTAATTCAATCCAGTGGTAAAGGGAAAGTTTTTCAACAAATAATGTTGGAATAACTGGATATCTATATGAAGGAAAATAAAATTCAATTCCTTCCTCCCACAATATGAAAAAATCAATTCAAGATGGATCATTTACCTAAATGTAAAAGTGTAAAAGGAGAAAAGGAACACATAAATAATAGTTTTATGACTTTGCATATAAATGTCATAGAAGCAATAAATTATATATTAGAATATATAATATTAAACAATCAAAATGTTATAAAAATAACATTCAAAAAATAAATGAGCAAGAAACTCACACTGGAAGATAAAATATCTTTTTCCAACAAATATGTAAATAAATAGAGACACACATAGTCATTAGGTGCATGAAGATGGTTAGTTTGGTGGATGATGAACTGCATAAAGATAGTAGTCCCATAAGATTGTATCACCTTATGACAGAGCCATCTTATTTCATGTAAGTCCTCATTATGATGTTTATGCAATGATGAACTAGCCTAACCATGCATTTTCTCAAAGTGGGTATCAATCATTAAAATGACAATTTTTAATATGAGCCACTGATTTACTAGACATTTCTGAAAAGAGTATGTAGGTGTCACTTAACCCAAATGTCAAAAAGACCAGTGTTGTTAGTATCAGAATGTGGTTTGGCTTCTCATTTTCTTAAAGATGAAAAGGAATTTTAATCGTGGGGAAGCTTAACTTATTGATTTTTTTTTGTAATTTTCGTGAGTTTTTGCATCATCTTTTTTTCACCTATTTCTAGTTCTGATTTGCTAATATTATTACTTCCTGATTTTTATTTTAATTGTTTATTTTAAATGTTCCTGGTATTGGAAAAATACTTGTTGGTTTACTTGGAAAAACTATGAATTTTGACATTGTTGAGTGGACTATTTTATGTTAACATGTCAAACTTATTAAAATAGAGTACAAGTCTTCTCAATGCTTACTGATTTTCACTTGTTTACCAGTTACTAAGAGAATGGACATCTTCAACTATAATTGTTTATTCATCTTCTTCTTTATTTTTCTTTTTCAAAACCAAAAAAAGTAGAAAAGAAACACAGATAAATATATCTTGAAACTCTATAATTTGATTCACACACATTTAAATAGCTTGATCTTCTTTATGCATTGATCTCATTTGACATGGCTCCTTTAATCACCAGTAGTATTACTTTTTCTGAAGTTTAGCTCATCTGACATTAGTATGGCTGATACAGTTATATTTGATTAATTTTGCATGATCTATCTTTAGAATCCCGCAACTCTTTATCACTTTAATTATGCTTAAATGATTTTTTTAGGTAGTTTATAATTGGTGCTGCTTTATATCTAGTCTTGAAAATTTTTAATTTTGATTTGGGTTAGATGATTTATACTCCAGTACTTACCAATATATTGGTATTTTCCCCTACTATCTTGCTGGGGGTTTTTTTCCTGAGCTTATTCTTCATTGTATTTTTTCTCTCTTAACTTCTTCTCCCCCACACTTTTTTTTTGATGATAACTAATAACATTTTAGAATTAAATTTTATCTCTATTATTGGCTTATTTTTTCATTTTTGGTGGTTGCTTGTTTTGCATATAAGATAAGAGTCTCACAAATAGCTTTTTCCATTTTCAATTTCTGTGTTTGGCTGTTTTTTTCCTTATACATTATATCTATATCAGAAACTTCAAAGTATATTGTAATATATTTGCTTTCAATAGTTATTTACCTTTCAAAAAACTCTAACTATAAAAAATATATTTTTATACAAAATATATATTTTTATAAAAAATATATTGGGATTCTTTAGTATTTTTAGGTCTTTGAATTTATAATTTTTGTCAGATTTGGAAAAATTGGAAGCATTATTTCCTGAAATATCTCTCTCTTCCTTTGTCCCCACGCTACCCTTTCCTTTGAGGATTTCAATTACATGTCATGTAAAACCTCTTGACATTTTACCACAGTTTACTAAGATGTTGTGTGTATTTGTTTTTTCTTTTATTTTCTGTGCTTCAGTTTGAGTGATTTCTATTTCTATATTCTTTAACTAAATAACCTTTGTGTCTCGTAGGGTCTGATTTGCTAAAAGATCCATGAATTTCTTCTTTTTTTAATTGTGTATTTTTCAACTTAAAAATTCCATTTGCTTCTTTCTCATATCTTCCCTTTTCCACTCTATATTCACATTTTTTTTGTATATTAAGACATTAAAGAAATATGAGCAGTATGAAAAATAATTGAAACCAAAGATCTCAGCCAGCAAGAGGGGAGCTGTAGACACTTTTTGGGTGAATGATGATGTTATTCTCATGATTCTGAACTTGACAGAAAGAAGGATATACATGAGAAAAGAGTTTTGTTTCAGCATTTATAGAGAAAGTAATTAAATTTGGTATTTATTTACTTTAATTAAAAAACAGTGATGTGTTCATTATCTTGTACATGGCTTTGGTCAAAACTTTACAACTGTGTATATGTTCATATATTTTTGAAAATATTAATATAAGTAAACTCCAGAGAAGCATTAAACAAATAAACAAATAATACTATATAAATGGAGGAGACTAAACTGAAAGGAAAATCAGCTTGTAGTTCTCAGTTGTTGAAAGGAACATTTGGAAGAAATGAGCTTAAAGTTTAGCTTGGGAGATTGTGTTGCTTTAGAGTCTCTGAATAGAATTAATAAAATAAGTGAAGAAATTCATTAATTATAATTTGAGAAGTCTTACAATTGAGTTTTAGGAAAATATCCTTTAAAAAAAAAAAAAATATATATATATATATATATATATATATATATATATTTTTTTTTTTTTGTACCAGAGATTCCATCCAAGGGTGCTTAACCACTGAGCACATTCCCAACCCTTTTAAAAATATTTTATTTAGAAACAAGGTCTTCCTGAGTTGCTTAGGGCCTCACTAATTTGCTGAGGCTGGCTTTGAACTCACAATCCTCCTGTCTTAGTCTCCTTAACTGCTGAGCTTACAGGTGAGCGCCACACACCCAGCTCCTCCTTTAAGTAATTTATAAAAATGTTAGGTCTAGGCTTTACCTCATAATGACTGGAAACAAGTAGAGATCAATTATTTTTTAAAAAAATCTCTGAAGGAATTTTCCAAATTGAGAATAATGCATTTTCACATTTAAACTATGTTCAACTGATTAACTCGGATATAGAAATATAGGATATAATAAATCAACAATGATTCTACATATAAAATCAGAATGTGCCCTCAACAGCAAACTGTTTGGTCCATCTTGTCCTTCAAGTCTTATTGACTTATAATCGGGGATAAGAATCAAAGGTAAGGAGTGAGATTTAGTACCAATTACCCCAACAAACACTATCCCCACAATCCTAAGGGCATGCATGGTTCCTGTTTACCTTTGCCTTGCCATATTTGATTGTTAATTAAACTTGCCTCTCTTCTTTCTTTCACATTCAAGATCAGAAATGGAGTTCTACTTTCCATTCATTTCATTTCTCTAGATGGGTTTTTGGTACCTGTCAAACATTACGTGGAGCCAAGAGGAAGAAGCTGCAGGAGTATATACACTGCCTGCATGATATACCCCCTAAATATTGCTATGCCATGTTCCAAAATCAGAGGTGACAGAGGATTGTGTATGCATGCACTTATATGTTGAAAACATACTAGATTGTGAAGCACTAGATTGATAACACATATCAAAATCCATGTATCTCTGTGTTCTGATAGTGTCACCATTGTAAATTTTGAATGTACTAATTAAAATCAACTGTTAAACCATGAACGCCACCTTGTGGAGAGATCTACTACTACTATATTACATTGTGTCACCTTGCCCACCCCAATCAGCTTCTTGGCACTTTGTAATTTTCTTTGCCAGATCATGGGGCTGTCCTCATAAACCTCAATCATCGATAAAGATGTTTTCAGTTAGAGAAAAACTGGAAATATAGGGCTCCAGATAGAATTTCACAAATTGTCAACTCTTCTATATTTTATCTGTGCTTCACATCACCTTATTCTAACTACTTTGAAAATGAACCCTCCCTATAAAAGAATTTTCAGAAGGCCAAATATCTTAAAAACCAAAATATAAAAGTATTATAAGAAAATAAAGGCAAATACTTGTGAGACTTTTAAATAAGCAAGACATTCTTCTGCTAAGGCACAATATCAAGAGAATTAGTGACAGACAATTTTTTTTCTTATTGGCAGAAGATAGCCTAAAAAAGTATCAGAAAATAATTGATTGAACATGAAAAATTGTTTTCTATATTGTTGAGATTGTTGCACCTTTCCGACATTACTTATATATCAAATAGCAAAGGGTTGACAGGGGAGGATTTGTGAATTCTCAAGTCACTTTTTTGATTCTTTCATAGAGATTTTCCTAGAAGATATTTTCATAATAAGTTACACTTATTATGAAAATATCTTCTAGGAAAATCTACTCTACAGTTGGTTGACATTACTTATATCAATAATATTTATATCAAATATCAAGTAATAAGAAGTGAATATAATATCACTTATCTCTAATCTAGAGCCAATCTGATCCTTCATCCAAGCCTCTGGGGTCAGCCATTCAGCACAGACCTAAGTTAATTCTCTTTCATTTTCTCCAAATTGCAGTGGTCCAGCAAGCATTATATTTAGCATTGATTAGAGAGCATGTCATTATATTGCAAATTGCAAATGCCAAAGTCTGATAAGAAGATTATCCAAAGTTCTGTGAATAACACTCAGGGATTGTTCTCAAAGATAATGCAGAAATAATTGTATGAATACTCTATCAGATTCTGGAATCTTTTGCTAATTTGTGTCTATGATGAACTTTTTAACTAAATATATAATTACTTATAAGAGGATTTTCAGAACTAAAGGATAAAGCAAGTGAAGCCACTTCAAATGTACTGATTTTGTTATTATCATTTTACATTTCAAGCACTTTCTCAGATTTCTTTATATTTTATGTTGATCCTCAAAATGTTCCCAAGTGAGAAGAGGAACATACTGCTCATTTTCTTAGGCAAATTTTTTTCTCCATTTAGTTTCTCCACACATAAAATACAGGAATCATTACAACTACCTACTTCATTGGAAAAATTGCAAAAATAAACAAGAAAACATGCTTAATCTGAAAGAAATAAAGGGGACCTGATTTTTATTCATATATCCTGCTTCACAAGGAATGCATTTAGTTTTGTGAGGTTCGCTAACATAGCACAGCAGGCCTCTGGGAATTTTGACATGTAGAATTCAAAACAAAGGACAGAAAACAGAGATTTTTGAGGTCAAGAAATTGAACCAGATGTATATAATATGTATTTTAAAAATAGTTTAAAGACCTTTAATAGTGGTCATATTTGATACTGTAAACTTTGTGCATTGTGATTATTACCTCAACAGAAACATGAAATATTCTTTCTCCCTTTTGTTTGTTTGTTTTTTTCCTCTTCAACATTTATTATGTCTATAGCCTGTACTGTAATGTGTGTATTTCCAAGTAATGTATATGTTTGTATCATTAGCCAATGAGTACTTAAAAGCAGAGAAGTGATGATCTAACAAAATGAAAAAAGGTTTTGAGAGGGGAGGGAGGATTTGCCACTTGTTTTTTTGTAGATTTTCTTGAAAAAAATGCTGATTTAAAGTAAATGGTATTTTCATAATAAATGTTACATATACTCTACAGTTGGCATCTGAATTTGACTTTTTATTATAGAAAATTTCAAATATATAAGAAAGCAAGTAGAATAGTTTAACAAATTGCCATGTACCAATTACTCAGACCTAACAGAATTCACAGCCATTGTGTTTGATTGTGTGATTCCTAGTCTCGCTTTCCCTACTCCAAGACAGCATAGCATTTCATCAATAGATAATGTCTTGCATGGTTTTAAGAGATAAACACAAAAAAGAGAAACACTGAAACAGCATTTTAAAAATGACTCCTTAATAAGATACCTAATTAGTGTTCAAGATTCTAAAAGCTTAGCTGGGCACAGTGGTGCACACTTGTAATCCTAAGGCCTCAGGAGGCTGAGGCAGGAGGATTGAGAGTTCAAAGCCAGCCTTAGCAATGGTGAGGCGCTAAGCAACTCAGTGAGACCTTGTCTCTAAATAAAATACAAAAAGGGCTGGGGATGTGGCTCCTTGGTTGAGTACCTCAGAGTTCTATCCCTGGTCCCCCCCAAAAAAAATAGATTCTAAAAGCTTAATATTTTATTTAATACACATTATTTTCACACAAACACACACACACACTCACACATACACGGTGTTCAATTCATCCCATTGAATCAGAATCAAATTATAGTCTATGCATTATAGTCTTAATTCTTTGCAATTTATAGGTTGCTTTCCACTGACCACCTTCCTCTACAATTTGTTTGTTGAATACATTGAATTTTTTGTTATGTGATTTCATTCTGCACTTTTTCTGATTACATCTACATGGTTTTTGTTTGGTTTCTGTTGTTGTTTTTTTTCTTTATTTACTGTGTTCCTCTATCTTCTGTATTCCCCACAAACTGTTGATTAGATCTCAAAGCTATGTTAGACATTTGATTTTAGAGAATAGTTTTGAGTACTATATTTTCAACTGATTTGATCATTTTCCTTGCAATAGAACTCTTTCTGTCCAGAGTATGTTCCTCTGGCATATTCTCTAGATGCTTTACCTACATAAAAAATAGGATGAAGAAGTATTCCTACTTGAGGAGTTCTGAATTTAATTGGATTATTAGAAGAGGATATTTCAGAGACTAATTCTTTATACTCTTAGTTCCACATGGATTATCTCAATCTTTGCTTTGATGCTTATTTTTAACTATTGCATTCTTTGAAATATACTTATATTGTATTTCAGAAAGAAGAGATGATGAGATGTTAGACCAGGTATTATCAAAGAAATAGGTTTATGTTAAAAAAAAACACTTTAATCTCAAAAAACTCATTCTAGATTTATTTCTCTTATTTAAAAGAATTATATTTTGAGAAAATTAAATTGGGTCATAAGTGTTGGAAGAGTTATAAGCTCTGGATCATGCATTTGTATGAATTACTGGCACTAGTGAATTTTCAGTTGTATGCATCTAATATTTCCTTTCATTCTTTGGAAAGGTCTTTATCATTTTCAGAGCAACCCCACCCGCCTTCACACCAGACCTGACACCTAGACTCCAATACGTACTCTCACTCTCCGTTTCTCTAGTTTAATTTTCCTCTGCGTAATAACTCATGTTTCAGCCTTTTTGCCTACTACTTTCTTCATGCAAAATACTCTGCTCTCATTCCTTATTTCTCCTTCTACTCATATAAGACCACATTAAAGAAGCAGAAGCCAGAACTTTAACTCAAAGGAATAACCAAGATTATCTTTCAGATTCTGCAAAAAATAGAGAAGACCTTATTGCCTTTACTTTTTGTTAATCAGCCTATCTAACATGTCCTGAAACCATATAAATGGTCACCATTGTTCAAGAATTCCCAAATTCCATTTAAGCTTATAGATCTTATATTCGGAATTAAAATTTTACTTTCAACCAAGCACTTGATCTGCAAAAGGTGAGAAGAAACTTCAAAGTGATTGCACTGAGCTTCCTTGGCTATCTCATGGATATTACTGAAAGCTGATTAAAGGCTGACAAGTGCTTTCATAGTTTCAAGTGTGATCTACATTCCAAGTCCCTATTAAAAAGTCATTTTTATATGCTGAACACAACCAAAATTGTGGCTAGAACAAAGAAGTGTTTAAGACCAAAGCTCATATGTTTATCCAAGTGACAATTCCCTTTGATTTGACTACCTGTCTTCTCTAATATCTGTGAAAAAGACCAGAGAACTTAGAAAAGGACATTTATGTGACGAGTCCTTCAAAGTTAATTTTAGTTAAACCACACCAAACATAAACTGTAATGGTGTTCCTGGAAAGGAAATTTATAACCATTCCACCTCTTAACGGAATTTTTAAGAAGAAAGAAATTTAGGCAGAGTCAGGGTACCACAATCACAAAAAGAAAGATTGGAAAATACCTATGGGTTTAAAACCAAAACAATTCATTCATTTAGCATGTGAAAGCTTAAAAACATGCAGTTGTCCTGAAATTTATGCACACTGATGTTATACTACAACGTAAAAGAGGCAGAAGAGAGACTGAAGTCTGATGCTTCTGCGTACACATAGAGATTGCAATGACTAAAATGACTGTTAAAAATAAGATTTGGGTATTCAAAGACAGAATAGTGAGCTTAGAAGATAAGTGGGACACTAGGAATACCATGAAAAAAAAATCTTATATTACCTGAGTTTTGAGATTAAGAAGATTTTGGAGAACACAAATCAAGCACAAAACTTTATGCATGACAATGATAAAATGGCTTTCCAACAGACACCAACTGGACAGTAAAACCTTCTGTTTGTGAATCTGTGGATAATATGCATAGTGAGGGAGTTGGCTTCTAGCACAGGAGTTGCAGACTATGTTAATACAAGCAAATACATATTGCTGAGAAAGCATGGCAGGGGGAAATAGCACAAAAGAGTTAAATACTTGAAAAGATAAATAGGACAATAATTCTCAAAAGCTATGCTATAATAAGAATATAATTATGATGGAATTATCACAAATGTACATTTTATTAGTGGAGATAAAATAAAGCTGTAACTCTCATTTTGAGGCTGCTTAGGTAGCATCATGCTAAGTGACTTGCATGTGTCAATAAATAGGATCTGAGCAGAAGTATGTTCTTGAAGCCCAGTGAGGTCTTCTGTGTTAAGAAAAAGGAGAAAGGAAAACCTGGTCATTTTATAATATAATCATTAAAATGAAATTGATTATTCACATTCACTGTTCATTCAAGAAACATATTTCCTTCAAGAATTTAGCATTGAGTCATAACTGAACAAAATATAGAGTTCAACTTGCTACTGATTAGCACAATTGATTAGAATGTAATATAAATCAATATTCCTTTGTAATAGACTGTGGTATTTCACTACAGACCTGTCAATCAATAACAGAAATAAACAGTCACTATTTATTTTTTCACACTTGACATCATTGAGTCCTGGTTGATTTTAAAGATTGTTTGCATTATATTTTCAGGGTTCCATGCCAAGTAAATTAGAATAACTTATTTGTGGCCTCAAAAAGTGCATTTTCTTGATGATAGGCTAAGTAAATGTCCATGTTTAAACCATTTCCATTTTTTGTCTTTTTCAATGATTATTTATTGCATAAAATTTTTCTCTATGTATACATTCATTGGTTCATTGATAAAATGATGTCAATTAACATGGAATTAAGGGATACTCATACTCTTTCAATTTTCTACATTCCATAATTCTTGGAAGACTTTCATGTGAGTGGCTAAGTATAGAAAGTATAGAAATAAGCTCTTTAGCCAGAAAATTCTCCAAGGCAGTCATTCTACTCTCTATATTATGGAAGGAGCCTATAGAGAGTTCCAGAATAGAAAACCCAATTTACCCGTTCATTACTGTTGTCTTGGGGAACTGGCATCTTTCGAAAATTTAAGACCCAATGAATCTCTTACATTTCCCCAAAGAAATAAGATTGAATTTTATGTAAATGTACTTTTAAGATTACTCCATGTGCCATAAAAATATAAACTAGGGTCAAATGCCTGTATTACTTTTTAAAAAGTTTTCCATACTAAAAATGAAGCAGTATCTTCTTTTTCCAGAGAAGTAGCTATTGCAGCAAAGTTATAATAAAAAGACAAGTTCTTATGACTTAAAATATTAGCATGTAGACTAAGAAATATGCAAAGGACATGTCAAAGACTAGAACAGCTCACCTTAAAGGCGATTCTATCAAAAATCTTGAATTACAATTGAATTCAGCTTTTGAACTCAAAGATGGAGATACACAGTGGACTTTGCATGTTGTTAACTTATATTTTTAAAGAAAGTCTTATTCTTTTTAAATTTCCTTCTACATGAACTTCTTGCCCTTTAGCACGCAGTTCAAATTTTTTGTCCATGATAATCTCTCTTTATTAAAATCAGAATAAATGGGGCTGGAGTTGTGGCTCAGTGGTAAAGGGCTTACCTAGCATGTATGAGGCACTGGACTGGATTCTCAGCACCACATATAAAATAAAGGTCCATCAATATATATATAATTATATATATATAATTATATATATATATATATATATATATATAATTTTTTATATACAAAAAAAATTTGCATATATATATCCAAAAATAATTTTAAAAATCAGAACAAAGTATTCTGAAATAATTTCATAACCTACAGATTCATTAATAGGTATTGGCATGAATATTATGGATAGAAATTTGGCAAAAACAATTAACTGATAATTTTAAATGAGTACTAGGTATACTACTACTTTGTTTTTAGCTTTTCTTCCTAAACTCTCAATTTATCAAAATCATTTTTATATGATATAATCTGATTTCTACAATTCTTTCTCTAAAAAATTGCTCTTTCAAAGATTAATAATGGCACTTAATTACCAAAGACAGTGACCCTTTCCTTTATTATTTTCATTAATTTATAGCATCTGAAACACTTGTTCTTCACTCTTTCTTGGAGCACTTTGTCTTCCCTTTTTGATTTTGCCTTTGCTTTCACAAACTTCCTTGAAGTCCAAAAGATCAGCAAAGATCTACATGCAAGTTGTTTGACCTTGAGCATGATACCTCATCTCACTAACTAGTGTGATATCAGATTGTGCTTCTTGAGCTTAATCAATTTAAATGCTTCTGTCACTTGAAAAAAAAAAAAAGATTGAATACAGAGAAGACAATAATGAGACTACTGCTGGTACACTCCTGGCCACCCTGAGAGGCTCCCATACTGGTAAGATGGCTCTGGGCAAGAAGTCTGGACCCATCTTCATAAATCAGTTGTCAGATATGGATCAGTGTGCAGTCTTGCTTCCCTTCCAGATTCAACAGATGACTTCCCAAGGGGTATCATCTTATGACTATCTTGCCAGCACTGTAAACTCAAAATATCCAAGAAAGCACTCTTTTCTTATTTATTTATTCCAGAAAATTTAAAGTCCTTTTTTGTTCCTCTTTGTCTTGCTTGTTGGATCAGTTACCACATCTTGCAATGCTCCTCCTTCCTAATTCTACTGTTACAACACTCACACCTGTTTGCTCTCTCTTGCACAGCTATAGCAGTAGCTTCTGGATGGTGTCTAGCCCACCTTGAATCCAGGCTCTTCACAACTAGGAGAAGGAAGACTCCAGCTTCCCTCTCTCCCTCAGGGATGCCTGCTGCCCTGGCTGAGGAACTGATCTAGTGACCTTGTCTGTCAGGCATGCTTTCTATGATATGGCCTCAAACTGTTTTCTCATCTTAATGACTTGGTCATTTATTAAATTCATTAAATGAATAAGGATCAAGGGCTCTCTGATGGCTATAGTAGTGAAATATGTAAAGGACTCCTACTCTTATTCCATTTGCAAGCAAGGAGGGTTGTTGTCAAACAGTTAAAAAATAATAAACAAAATGGTGTGATATGACAAAGGATATGTGAGCAGAGAAGGATCCATTTTACATAGGGAGTCAGGAGGAACCTCGCTCTGCTGCAGATGCTTGAGCTAAGATCTGAAGGATAAGAAGAAACCAGCCATGGGAGGTCTGAGACTTCCTAGCAGAAGGTTAGCAAAGACAAACCCAAAGCAAACCAACCTGAACACACTACATACATGCAAGTCAGAACTTGGCTTCTGGAAGATTCCTAACTTTTACATGGCAGTGTTTTTTTCCCACATTATAACCCTTGTTCATGATGGTTCCTCTGCTCTGATCTTTGCTGAAATAAAATTCATCCTTGAAGTCTTGATTCAAATGCAGTTCTCGGGTTTCCATGATAGTAATGGCTTCTCTTCCTATCCTTTAGGGCTTGTCTCTGAGTGCTTTGACTCTATTCCAACCATTCTTGAACTCATTTGTGTATTTAGTTCATGCCTTCTAATAAGTTTTAAATTTCCCAAGGACAAGATTTATAAGAAATTATGATTCTGTTCTCCACAGTATTGCATGTAATGTTAAGAACACAAGAGCTGCACAAAAATATTTACAAAATTTCAGAAAACTTACACTTTCATGTAAGCCCCAGTTTACTAACGTTGGCTCCATATGAACCATGGCTTCCAGTTGCTCCCTAGAAAAGGACCAAACTGCTTCACACATACACAAAGCTCTTTGAAATCTGGCCTCTGCCTTCCACTCTTCAGCCTCACTTATTAACAGAGAAGCCTTTTATTTCTCTATTATCTGAACTACTTTCACTCCAGGTAAAGGATCATGCCGTCTCTCAGTATTGCACACAGCACTGGTCTCCTCACTTACCCTGTGCTCCCTCCCACCTTTTCCACGTCCCACCTGCAGAGAACACTGCTGTTTCCTGTGTCAATGTAAATGACAGACCCTCCAGGAAGCAGTTTTTATTGCAGTTTCTGCCCAGATGTAAATTAGGGACCTATTTCACGTGCTTCAGCAATCTCTGTGTTTACCCCTATCAGAGCATTGAGGCACAATGGTGAATTTATTTATTTTTCCTAATATCCTACAACATCCTTGAGGTAAGAAATACTCTCTTCAGAATTCAAATACTTTCATTTGTAGCACTTATTCTTGATTCTGTGTAGACAGTCTAAAACTCATTAAAGATACAATCCTTGCCTGCTAGCAAGCATGTTTGTTTTGAGTAATAATTGGAATACTTTCAATTTCATATGAGTTAGGTGCCTTTATCCGATAAATCTTCCTTCAGAAATTGTAAGATTATTGTAATAAGGCTGCAAGGAAACAGAATGAACTACAGAACAGTATCATCTCCTTTTCTAAATATGAACTATTATTTAGATTTAATTCTTAAACAGTTGCTTATAGTTATTCTATATATGAAAAACAGAATTAAGAGATTTTAAAAAGGACTGAATGAGTGTATAGATGTACTAGGATTCTCTAGAAGAACAGAACCAACAAGAGGTGTGATTATAAAAAGGGAATCTATTACATTGGCTTACACAACAAGAAGCTGGATATTCCACAAGGGCCATCTGCAGGCTGGAGGACCGAAGGCATCATTCAAGATGCTCAGAACAAGAGGGATCAATGATGCTACCCCCAGTCCAAGATCAAAGACTTCTGAAAATTCCCTGGAGAATCACTGGCAGAGTCTACTTTGGAAGACTGAAGTAATTGAGAGTCTGATTATCCTCAGGTGATTGCAGGAGCAATCAAGATCCCATTCAAGAAGAATTGAGCTAAATCTACTGCTGCTCACCTGTTCTTCCAACTTTTATTCCATCTAAGCCACCATTCTATTGGATGGTGCTGCCCACACTTTAGACTCTCCAATTCAGTTTGCTATCCCACCTGCCAGTCATTCCTAGACACATTCTCATTGACACACCCAGAAGCTTCTTCATCTTCAGTATCTCTTAATACAATCAAGTTGACAATTCAAATTAACTATTACAATGAATGAAAAGCAATCATCCAAAGAAAGCTTGCAAGTGCTGGAATAAGCCTAGCACCTCACAAAAAGGGGCACAGTTTATTTATTCCTGGTCAATTGGAAATGTTCTAAATGACGTTATGTTATTCCTTTTTGTTTTCACTACATTTTAATTCATCACTACATATACAGGCTCAAAAATTAAGGCATGGGGTATTGTTGTTTTATTTAAGTACATACTTTAACATACTTTAAGAGTCAGATTTCATTCCGTAAACTGTCCTTTGAAAACACCTTTTATACATTATGATACCCCAAAACAAATCTTGCTCCTGTTAAGTAGTGGGGATGCTCATCAAATTGGAATAATAAAATGGCTTTGAAAGATGAATCACATGAATGTTGATTGGCAATAAAATAGGGCACTTAGAAGTATTTTTTCTTCTGTAAATCTGTTTAAAAAGTGAACATCTACTTTAAGGAGAAAAGGAATTACATGTAAATATCTGTACTTCCTATGTTGGTAGTTATGACCCATGAGTAGGAAGACTCTCTGTAGACAAGCCCAGGCAGCCAGGTGGTAGGGGGTGTGGTGACCTCTGGGTCTCAGGTCATGAGGTTGAACAGGGAGAGTTTCCACACAGCACCATCACAGAGGAGCATTCTCTACTCTTAGAATTTCTGACCTTCTCAACTGAGGCAGGTTGTTTTTATCTCTGCTGTTCTGGGCCTGCCTCCTGGCTTTCCCTGCCGTCAGTAGTCAGGGTCTCCTTTAGTGACAACCTTTCCTTTCCCCCCCAAGTTCCAACCCTCTCTTGTGTGCTGCCTCTGTGATGGGACGGGTGCAATTTTCTCCTGACTATCTTTTGGTCCATGCCATTCCTCACTATCCTTGCTAAAAAAGGTCAGTTGAATCCTATTTCCTACAGACAACATCTGTCATGTGAATTTTAGCCACACTCTGAGGAATCTTTTTTGGGGGGCAGGGTGGGTACCAAGGATTGAACTCAGTGACCACTGAGCCACATCCCCAACACTATTTTGTATTTTATTTAGAGACAGGGTCTCACTGAGTTGCTTAGCACATCACCACTGCTGAGGCTGGATTTGAACTTGAAATCCCCGTCTTAGCCTCCCCAGCTGCTGGCATTACATGCGTGCGTGACTCTGAGGAAGCTTGATTACTGCCTATCTACCCAAACAATTTGTGTAACTGTCTTAAGAGAAGAAAATCATCTCCTTCATCTCATTAGATGGATAGAAAGTATCTCAGAAGGATAATTAACACCTAACATTTTCTCAGTTTTGTCAAAAATCTATTAAATCTTGACCCCGCAAATTATAGGCATTCAGCTCGGTACCAAAGAACTAACCTGTAAGCAATATTTAGGAAAAATGGGCACAATTATAGTATTATCAAAATTTTTTTTGAAAATAAATAATTTGCACCTGAAGAATTTAGCATAACCAGCATAGTAGTGCTTACCTATAATCCCAGCAATTCAGGAGGCTGAGGCAGAAGGATCAAAAGTTTAAGGCCTGCCTCAGCAATCTATTGGGGCCCTAAGCAACTTAGCAAGAACTTATCTCAAAATAAAAAATAAAAAAGGACTGGGGATTGGGAATGTAGGTTAGAGGTTAAGTGCCCTTAGGTTCAATCCCCAGAATACCCCCCCAAAAAATTATATATGAAGTGATTATAATTAGTTTAAGACACTTTAAAATTATTATTAGTGATAGAAATCCCAGGCAAAGTAAAAGTAGCACTTATACTGCTCTCTGGAGTTAGGATATGCAAAAGTAATGTAAACCACTCATCCTGTTTTGCTCAGGACTTATCAAATATGTATCTGTAGTCCCAGAATAATTAGTTAATAATGCACACTTTCATGCACAGGTCTAAGAGTTTGCATGATATATGAAAGTTTGTTGTCTTCCTAGGAGACAGAATCAAGGAGAAAGATCCAGGGAATCTAATAATGAAGAAAACATAAATTTACTCTCATGGAAATCCAAGCAGGTATAAAAAGTGATGTTTCCTTTAGTATAGTACTGAGTAAATTGAACAGGAATGGGCCTCTCATGATTCTGGGCTTTGGACCTTCCACTATAACATGTAAATATCAGACATGGGTAAGAGACCCCAGGAATTATGATGGGGCTCTGGGAGAGGGCTGTGCACCATTCTTTAGAACAAGATTAGACAGCAAAAGCAAGGAAGGTAGGCTTCCCAAGGGCTAGACTTCTGAAGTCTATAAGGTCACAAACAAAGTATAGAATATTCAGAAGGGAAGACAGCATATGTGGTAAATTTAACAAAAACAATTAGCATTGAAAGCTGTTTGATTTAAATCTAGTATTTCTTTCAATTTCTCTTTGGAATGTAGTTTCTGTCTTGAGTTCAAGTTTCATATATCATGCAAACTACCTCATGTCACCTTTCCCAACTTAATCATAACCCAATTTCCTGATTTTTAAAGTAGAAAAAGAAATATCTCCTTGGGTAAACACAAGCATTAAAGGGGATAAATAGAAACACCTTCCCCCACACACACACACACACAGAGCCATCTGACCTGAAGTCTTTAAAAACTGCCCATGCAAATTGAAGGCACATAGTTTGGGATGAGGCTTGGGTGGTGGAGGAAAGAGGTTTTGTTTCAAATATGGGTTAAGAAGAGGCACAGAAGGCAGGCAATAAATAATCTTTGATAATATTTCTGACACATGGAGTACTTGTACTCTAGAAAATCCCTGATATTCATAGGGTATTGGTGTAACATTAAATTTTCTGTGTAATGAGTTTATCTGAAAAGCTGAAAGATGAAGCGTACACTTAAATATTCTAGAATGTCTATTATTTTCTTCCCCGGAAGCCTAATATGCTTTTAATGTGAGAAACTTGTCTAGTATATGAAAATAAAACTAAATGAATTTAATAAAATTAACAGCATCAATTTGGGTTTCAAAGAAAACTTTTTCCTTTCCTAGAAAAAAATACAAGTAAAATGGATCTGGAAAGAATATATTTCTGACACCAAATTTACTTTTAGTACACATATTGGCTTACCATGTTGAATTCTTGCTATTAAGAAGAAACTAAGTTGAATCTCATTTCTTTCCATGTTGGCAAACTCCTAGTAAGACAACAGTAAAATAAAGTATAACAGTGGTTGACTGGTCTCCAACAGACTCATAAGACACCCATTAGTTGTTGCCTGTTATCTGAAAATAAAGTTACATCTCTAGAGTCATGGTTCCAGAGACTTACACAAAGACATAAGGAGAAAATTAATTATCTTTAGAATTTAATACTTCTCAAATACTCTGTTAAGGTCAGTGTGATGTGGGATCAACCAGGGAAACTTCACAACACTAATTTGAGATGGACCTGTTCTTATTTCCCTTGGTAACAGTAAATTATTCCAAGCCAACATATTTAAACTTCATAGTAAATATAAAAATTCTTGAACTCCAACTTGAATTTGGATAGGAATTGATTTAACCATCCCACCCAGTGACCAAAGTTCTGAAACTCATTCAATAAAACCATTATTGACCAAATACATGTGCTTATTATGTTCTATGCCCAGTTCACTCTCTCGTTTCTGGGACTTGCCTTGCATTTTATTGCTGTATTTACATGTTACATTAAGAGCAGTCATGCTTTTATAAGATGACCTTATCTCTCTGGTCATGGGCAATTTGCCTAGGGATGGATCCAGACTCAATTAGTCCTTTCCAAAAAAGTGTTACATAGGAGACGAGCAAGATTTTATTGAGTGTCTCTCCAGAAGACTGAACAAAATCATGCAAACTTGGAATTTGTTGCAGCCATGTTTTCAATCATGTGGATGAAAAAAAAATGCCAATCCTAGACCTGCAGAAGGAAAAGAAGAGATAAGGTGAATCTAGAAACTATTATTCTGCTGTCTGAGTTTCCTTTATTCCTGACACACTGCAGAATTATCATCCCATCCCTTTTTTCATGTAAAACTTTGAATGTCTGTTTTTGCTATCATGTCTAAAAATGAAGGGAAGAAAAATGTTGGAAATAAAGAGAATGCCTAACATAGGAGAATGGCTATATTAACCACAGTGCATTTACACCACGGAATATTATTCTATTATGAAAAATAATGAATCAGTTCTCTCCAAGTTAACTTGGGGGGAGTTCCATGATGCATTTTGGAGTGAGAAAACCAAAATACTAAAAACTATGAGTTTGAGCCTAATTATTGTAAATTTGACAACAAAATTCATGTATAACCATCTGCTCAAGTGCATCCTATATTCTATACGTTATTTATAAATTTTATGACAAGTAATTTAAAATCTTTCTCAAAATATTGTGCTCTTTTAGTGATTCAAATACAATGTTTTCTTTTTTAATTTTTAAATATACATGACAGTAGAATGTATTTTGATATATTATGCATACATGGAGTATAACAGTCTTATTAGGATCTCATTCTTGTGGTTGTACATGATGTGAAGTTATGCTGGTGATGTATTCATATATGAACATTGGAATGTTATGTCTGATTCATTCTACTGTCTTTCCTATTCCCACTTCCCACCATTCTCCTAATTCCCCTTTGTTTAATCCACTGAATTTCTATTCTTCCCCTCCTCCCTTGTTTTGTGTTAGCATCCACATATCAAAGAGAAGATTTTTTTAAAAAACAAGATGAACATAGCTGAACGTTTTCCTTTTGGACTTCTCAGAGCCTTTAAAATGTCCCATGCATTGTGCATTTTTAAGAGACGGTATATTGTGTGATATTTTACACCTTTATATGGTCATGCCATTTTATTTACCCTAACCCAGAAGAGAACCAAGACTAATCTAGGTTTCATACTATCTTCTTCATTATCATATGCTGCCTTTCATCATAGCCAAGAGAAAGGAAAAAAGTAAACAATATAAAAATAACTTTCAAACTATACAAACCCTTTTGTATATCCCAGTCATATTCCCTAGGACACAGGTCCCTGTGAGCCCCTGCAGAGACATCTCAGGTACATGGTCAGACAGTAGACTCAGGAGCCAACGTACCCAAGATTCAAATTCTGGTTCTACTTCCTGTGATGTTGAACAAGAATGTAAACCTGTCTTGCCTAACTGTCCTCATGTATAAAATGGGGATACTACTAGTATCCATTTCTTTTGATGGTTGTAATGAGTAAATGATTTTATAACTGTACAGTAGAAACTCAGGAGTTGATCACTTGTCCTCATTTCCAACCACATCCTCAGGAGTCTTCCTGCACTCTGAAGGTAGCATTGGCAATACCGTATTTCCCAAATCCGTTTCCAGCTAACTTCTGGATGTAATTCAGAGTAGAAAGACAGAATAGTGCACTCTTATGAGTCTTGGATTTGAAACTGAGCTATGTGGGAGAAGGGTAACTTGAGGATTACCCATATTGCTGATCCATATTTTGCAAGAGATGACATAATGGTGCAGGTGGTGACCCAGTCAGTGGCTTCTCAGCTCAGCAGGCAATGCTTGAGAGTGGAAGGAGCAATAGTTCCTGCAGAGAATCCAATCTGCACTGAGTTTGGGGTGTTCCCAGAAGCAAATTCTAGTCCTCTAATGATCTTGTGATGCCTTTAATTATCATAGTAAATCCCTTTCTTCTTACACTTGCCACAGAGGATTGCATAACTGAGAAAGTAACTGATACACTAAACTATAACCCCTCCCCAAATATTCTTACAATATTGCATGGTATGAAGTGCAAAAGTACTCTTATGATTATTATTTGTGGATAACATTGCAGCAAAACTTTAGGATGTGCTAATTGCCACCTAAGTATCCCATGTTAAAAAAATGTGCTTCCCAAAATGGGAAATTTGAAAAGCAAGAGTGTGTAATACAAAGAAATAAAATTATGTGTTTGATCTTGCCATCTCTTTATTAAAAGAGCTGTGTTTCCTCTGTATTTAAGTTTGTTTACCTGAACAGTGAACTGATATTTCCAGAGAGAGGGACAGAGAAACAGATGGAGAGACACAGAGAGGCAATATGCACATGGAGCTCATAAAGAAGTTGTTGGCATGATGCAATAATATTTCTTTGTTAATTTCTACAGCATAACCTACACTGTGAATCCTACCAGCTACTTAGGCATATAGGAATCAATTTCAAAGAAAGAAATCTGTTCATGTCATCTGGAAACCATAAGAAGTAAACATTTATGGGAATCAAATTACTCTTGACTAATATGCCCTCAACTTGTACTAGATTTTGACAATATCATATCAATAGACATAAGCTTACATTGAAAATTAACTTCATGTCCTTTTTTCTTTAATATTATGATGATTTAGCTAAAAGATTGTAGGATTTATCATTATTTCTTAAAGAATACATGAGTCTTTCAAGTTTATAGAAAACAGTCATCACAATTTCTACTTGTTACTATGTTATGCATTTATTTATTTATTGGTACTAGGAATTAATTCCAGGGGTGCTTAACCACTGAGCCATATCCCCAGCCCTTTTATATTTTATTTAGAGCAGGGTCTTGCAGAGTTTCTTAGTGCCTCACTAAATTGCTGAGGCTGGCTTTGAACTAGCAATCCTCTTGTCTCAGCCTTCAGGGTTGCTGGTATTACAGGCCTGTGCCATCATATCCAGCTCCACATGCAACTTATATTCACTAAATTGGTATGTAATTATGAAGCAATTATTATAAGGGCCTAAAAGTTTCAGGACATGAACTTTAGTAAAAGCAACAAATGATAAATTTACATCGATGGCTACTATTAATCACTTTGAGTCTTCCAAAGAAAAATCATGAGAAATAAAATTATTATTTTTTATAGACACTTCTATGAAAACTTATGTATGATGTCACAAGTTTTAAATAATTTTACTAAAGTAGTATTTCTAGTTGATCATAGAAGGGGTGGCACAATGCTAATCAGAATTTGGTTTCTCTTGTTTTGTATCATTTCTTCCCCTCATACCAACCAATCAGTCATCCTATCCCAGAGTTCTACCTGCAAATTCCACAATACATGCTCCGATTAGAATCCAGTGGTCTCCCGGCAAAGACTTTTGTAAGACTCTCCTTTAGTTTAAACCTAGAAGAACTGTGATTTTTAATCTTTGTAATATTATGACAACCAGAGTAGGCACATAATAACTTCTAAATTTTCTAAGTTATGCTTTATTGAATAATGGCTATAAGCCAAGCTCTTAGTTGCAATGATTCTGAATTTGGTATCCTTTACCACACACATAGTAAACATCAGAGCCAGAATCTCAAACAAATCCTGCATCATTTTGAAATCACTTTGTAAATATTTGATGAAGATCAAATTGCTTTAATATGAGCTCACCAGTGCCTTAAGTATGCCTGAACCACGAAGTGAGGGGAGAGGAAGGGATGTGTTAACCAATATTTGACCCAGGAATTTGTTTTTCATTTAAAATCTCCATAAGGAATCAGAGAAGCAATTTTGTAGATAACAAAGTACTTTTAAAAAATAAAAAGAAACAAGAAAATGCATCCTAACCACTGGCTTAAGGCAATAATCTTAAAAGGCATGCCATCAGAAAAATCATAGTGAGAATAGAAAGCATAAAACAGTTTTCATTTATCTCTACATTGTCAGCAAAGTATGCTACGGTTTTAGTCATCTTAAATTTTAAATTTGTTTTGCACATTTACATCCATTAGGAAATGGTCAAGATGTGCTTGAATACAACCAAAACCAAAAAGAACATCAGTAACCATATGTTATTATAAGTGACTGCAGCTACTTGATGTGATATCCCATCATCCCTAGAACAGAACGTTCCAATGACCTCTCAGTAGGGATATTGGTTCACCATTATATATTTATAAGTGTTCAAACTTATACTTATTGAGGAAGAAGAGTAATTCAGTTTTGAAGAAAGTCTAGGAAATGACAAGTATAACAGTAGGGACAGAGTTTCTCACACATCCACACTGATATGCCATGGATTATGGGAGTGTGAAGGGATTTGGAATAGCTTAGCCCTTGGAGTAGTGGAACACAGCACTGCAAGAATAGAGAATGGTATCACGGGCCTCATTTGTATATCACAGAATGTTTAACAAGCTGTTCTTTCCTGTGAGTGCCAGAACATGGAAAAGATTGGAACCACTGAGTTAGGGTTTTAGTTACCGGAAACAGACACTGTTCATTGATAAAAACGATCCAAAAAATGAACTCGCTTTGATAGTTCCAACAAACTTACATATTGTATCATCCTTGGAAAAAAGGAGGAGAGTAAAATACTATATCCCTGAGATGGCCCCTCCGTTCCCAAGAGCCTAGCCAAGTCCAGGGAACAAAGAAAGTGAGTCTGGATCAGAATGCTCAGATAAATATTATCTTGAAGGACACTGACTTTTCCCTCATGGTTGCTGGAAATTAGTGAAAGTTAGTATTTTCTGTAGTTTTGCATGCATTCCAGTTATTTGGGTTCTTGGTCGTAAGATGGAACAAAACAAGTTGAGCTGGTGTTGCCACTGATTCTGTAGTATAACTTATAAAACCCTGGTCATTAAGCACCATGAGGGAAGAGGTGCTATCTGTCCAGCCTGTCACCCCTGAATCTTCTCTGTTAGCATTTTTCAGTAAAACTTATGTCTTGAGCACTACCTCCCAGTACTTGCTTTGGTCTCTATTCCAAAGCTCTAGCACAACTGGGCTGTGGACAGTACACACATATGGGTACAAATACACATTTTCAAAGGTCACTGGAGTTTTACTAGAAGAAATGGAGGCCAGGTGGTCACAAGCATCCAGATTGTCTATACTCTGGTTAAACTAAGTAAATAGGATTTTAGGCTTGTTTATTGTACTTAATTCACAGAACTTTCAATTTTCATTATAAACCATAAAAAAAGTAAGGATTTCCTATAGATGATCCAACACAATAGCTCCTGGCCCACAGAACCTTAATTCACAATTCCAAATCAAACATCTAGTATTTTTGAATCTGATTTTGTTAAACTTAACTTTGTAGTTAAATTTGCTGAAAGAATTTGGTCTTACACATTTCAAATGCATCTAAATAAAATAAAAATCACAGAGGGAAGTAGAAACGATTAAAATTTTTAACAAGTTGATGTAAATTATCCAGTCCAAAATTGGTAATTATCAAAAGTTCAATTTTGTATTCGTGTAGCTTTTTATTTCAACTTCAAGTGAGAAATTGGAGTGCAAATGAAAAGAGATGAAAACTGTAGGTGTTTGCTCAAAGTACAGCAGATGTTTCACAAATGAAACGGTTTAAATCCATTAATTATCTGAAAGACTGAGAATTCAGGTCCTACTGGAAATGACCTCCTATTTTAAACATTTATTAATAAATAATGTTCAAACACAATTGAGGTGATAACTACTTCACTTTGGCTTATGTTCCTTCCTGGTTTTTCTCATCTATATGTATGTCACCACCTTCATCCTAAGTTCATCAACTGATCAACCAATGCTGGGATGTGCTAATTCCCCCCAGACCACTCAGACATGAAGTTCCATGATGATTCCACCTTCAGTAACACTTTAAACTCATCCAGTTCCCTCTATTTCTACTTTACTCTCTTAGTCCTGAACCGTGGTGGTAACTCACTAGTTTCTTTTTTTTTTATTTATTTTTTTTATTGGTTGTTCACAACATTACAAAGCTCTTGACATATCATATTTCATACATTAGATTGAAGTGGGTTATGAACCCTCAATTTTACCCCAAATGCAGATTGCAAACTGTCTTTTAGAACATAATCGCGAAAGAAGCATCAAAATGGCAAAAACAAACAAACAAAACAACAACAACAACAAAACAAGCAATAGAGTTAAACATCTTCCTATTGTCAAACTTTCAACATCATTCCAGTAGAAATTTTTTGAATTAAATTCTGGACTTTTAAATGTGACCTCTACTGCCTTCTGTGACCCATTTCCCTGTCACATCCTTCACTTCAACCTATTGTCCTCATTCCATAATATAGAAAATTCTTTCCCACCTTAGGGCTTTTACACAAGTTCCTTACTGATTAAGAAGGCTCTTCACCTGCTGTTTGCAAATCTCTTCACTTCTCAGGTGTCAGGTCTCAACCTCAATTACTCTTCCTTTGAGAATCTTGATAGTAAATCAAAACACCTGTTCCCATTCCTTCAGGCCTCAGATATCTCTCTCGTAAGGCCCCTATTTGGTTTCCTTTATAGAATATCAGGTTTGTCGTTTATATAAATGCTTCTTTCACTTGTTTGTCTCCCATGGTAGATGACGATTCTTATGAAGAACAAGTACCTTATTTGCTTTATTCACAACCATGTACCCAGCATCTAGCAACTTGCCTTTCACATAATATACCTCAGTACATATGTATTAAATGAACCAGTGAATGATCATTGATTCTCTGTTGTCCTCATAACATTTTCAAAGGAGAATGGGCTTCTAATCTTAATGCTACTTCCTTTATTCTCCAAAGAAATGAAAAATCTTGAGAAATACATGTTTTGATCGTATCATTGACTCAAATGAAGAATTTTTTGCTAGGTGCTAAACTCCTGAGGGAGTAGGACTGTGTATCTCATGCCTTGCTATTATGTAGTAACAATGACAGCAAGGGATTTGGTGTTGTCATGATTTCAGGCTTAGAAGTAATTTCTAATGAAAAGTATTCTAGGAGAAAAAACCCTCCATTCAGGTCATATCAATGCTATATTTCAGTTGGTTTTAAATATCTTATAAAATACATATAATAAAACATGAGCCCCTTTATTGCTTTTCGTCTTGGAAAGATGTTGACATTTATACATTTGAGAGTATTTCCCTGTTGTTTTCCCCATAGCCTAACACCACTCAATTGAGAAACGTTCCCAGCTTGCATAGGCAATAAGAACTTGACTTTTTTGCTAAATGTTTTTTGGCATCTTTCCCTAGCCCCAAGGCCTCCAGTTTTAAAAATATTGCAATTCAAATGTGAGGTTCTTTTCACAGCCTGAAGTTTAGCAAAATAAATAGAATGTACATTTTTAAAATATCATAATTTTCCAGAAAGAATGTGTAGCAAAAAAAACTTACAAAGAATATGTCTTGATATGACTCAGTAATCATCTTGAAAATGTTTATATTTAAATCTATGTTTTGAAAGACAGATAGATGAGAAAGTCAATTAACTTCAGTTATAAATATTCATTCAAATTAATGAGTTGTTATTAAAAATACAGAATATCATTTCAGTTTCCATTAAAACATAATAAAGTTTTTCTGCTTGATGCTGGAGACATCTTTTCAGATACAGAGATAAAACATAAGTAAGATAGTAACATAAGAATGTAGAAACAAGAAACAAGGAGCAAGTGGAAATTCCATTGCATATTAGCAACAAACTTCTCATTTTGATGATTTTTTAAAATAATATTTAAATGTTTGTCCATACATGTTATGAACCTGAAATATTTCAGTCATCTGCCATAGCAAGGCAACCCAGCTAGGAAGCTTAACCAAAGGAAATTTCTTGTCTGACAGTCCTGAATTCCAGAAGTCCAGGACAAGCTGTTGGTAGGGTTGGCTGCTTCTGAGGATTGCTAGGGAGAATCTACTCCATGAGAGTGTGTCTCAGCTTCGGGGATTAACTGGAGATCTTCTGCAATCCTCAGCATATGGAAGAATCAACCTGATCTCTGTCTTTATCTTCACTTGGATCTCTCTTTGTGTGCATTGTTCTGGGTCCAGATTTCTCTTTTTTATAAGGATATAGGTATATTGCTTCGAGCCTACCCTCATGAACTCTGTAATAACCCTACTTCAAACAAAAGTGAGAGTTAAAACATCAATATATAAATTCAGAAAGGTCAACCCATAACATTTTCTATGTCTTAAATACTTACCTTTTATTATCTCATTTAATCCAGGAGCAAGCCCTATGAGAGGTGTTATTATTCTCACTTTTAGAGTGAGAAAACATGACTTCAACAATTTTAAATAAATTATCCATTGTCACGAACTAAACTAAAGAGACAATGCTGGTCTTAACTGATCTCACAACCGTGTTCTGAGAATGACATCTTGAAACTTCTAAAGGAAATACTACTTTCAAACAAGTTTTATAATGACATGTGCCTGAAAGTAGCAATATGATTCTTGAAAGTCATTATTCAAAATGCAGTACAACAGGGAAAAATAAACCAAAATAAGCAATAGGAGAAGAAGAAAAAAAATGACAGGGTAGAGAGATGGCATGCAGGTATTTGAGAAAAAATATTGCTATTTATCCCTCAAAACTTTTTCTGATGGCTTCTCTGTTGCATAGGGATAAGTAGTAAATAAATATCCAAATATCTATTCAAAGTTGGTTTTCATAAATCATAACTCACAAAACCCCTTTGAGACAAAGACAGGCTTACAAATGATCACATCTTACAAAAACTCACCTCTAATCTTAGATAGTTCTCTCACTGCATCTTTAAATTTGGGGTTCATATAATTTATTTCTTCTGAATCAAGTTTCTGGTATGGGAAAATATGTAACATTATAGCTCATTATAGAGCCTTTCCAAGTCATTAACTTTTATTATGAATATTACATATTCAGACCTTGTAAATAATATAACTTTGTTATGATCATATTATGTAAGTATGTATACATAAATTTGATATTTGGGGAGAGAGGAGAGGGAATGCGGTAGCAGCATCTTTGTTGCTATTACATTGGCTTTCTTTGTGTGTTTTTTTTTTCACATTTTTTAAAAAATTTCTCAACAATCCAAATTGGTAAATGTTCCTTCAAGTTCATGGTTATGAAATAACACACCTATTTCCCTAGTTCTATGTTAAAAATTACTGAAAACAATCAGAATTAACCGAACTGTTTGCTTCAAGAAATATTTGCTCTTGAGAGATAAGACTGAACCAATCGATACAGCTGACTTATCAAGACTAATGGCCTGTTCTTCAGGACTCGTTGCAAGAACTTCCCTTTGCTGTCTACCAGCTTAGGTTTTCTATCACAATTTCTCTACACTCCTCTCAAGTTTATAGCTTGTCAAGAACCACACTAAAGTCACCCACTCCAGACACTAAACCACTATACGTAAATGTCTTCTCCTGACTTCCTACTTTTGAGACAATAATAAGACTGTCAAAGTCACATTCTCTTTTTACTTCAGTGAGGTTAATGAATTTAGCACTGTTTGTAACAACTTTTTTTCTGGTAATCTTTTGCAGAGTGGGTAGTCAGCAATGGGAAAAAGAGCATCTGGATATATATCAACATCTACTTATGATCATGTAGGTGCTGGTCGTAATAGTAGCAGTAGGAGAAGCAGCTGTAGAAATAGAAATCATGTTGGCCACAGAAAATACTTCACATGCCTTCCTATTACATTAGGGATATGGGATTCATACAAGCCACAACATTTAAAACAAATATTTATTTGATCTATGTTTTCAGATTCTTAAAATATAATCTATACCCATAATTTGAAAGTTGTATTAATTCTTCTGGACTCTTAAGAGACTGTTACTACTAAAATAATAATAAACATGCATGTGAGTTGTTTTTTTTTTAAATTGTAGCATTTTATTTTTAAGAGAAGTTGACTAAGGTAGAGAGGAAACAAACATAAAGTCCTTAAAAATAAAACATAGGAAACTAATATAATAATTAGAATATATCAATCTTAAAAAAACAACTGAAAAAATGGGACAAATGAGTGTAACTATCCCTTATTAGAAATATATAATAGAAAATTCTTAATATGTTACCTCTTTTTAAAGTGTTTGGAAATATGAACCCCATTCATTAACCTTATAGTCATATAAGCTGTTTGGTGATACTTCTGTTGCATGTGAGTTTTTAAAGTATACAGAGATCCTATTTTCTTTCTATTTTTAAGATTCTTAGAAAAACCTTGTGAGTTAAGAAAATCATGCTCATTTTGTAAACATAAAACTCAAGATGAGGAGGAATTAAACTTGAAATTCACTCAGGTTTTATGTGAGTAAATCCTTCAGATTTAAAAGCTCATGTTCATTATTCTGTACCTTCAATACAATATTGAAGCAGTAATTTATACTGCCTGGAATGACATGTTATTTAATAGACTGTAGCAAAATTTATAAAATAAAACAACACATTATCACCCTCTCACATTTCATTACATTTAAAAATAAGTGTAGCATTTTCAGCACTTTCATTAGCATTTATTTCACTGTGAGAGCATTTGTTTATGTTTTTTTCCTGAATACTCTTTGTGGGTAGAGATTGTCTGACATTCGTTTTTGTAGCCTTCTCAATGAATGATACCTGGAAAAGGGACACAATAAGGAGCCAGATGTATTTGTCCAGTAAATGAGTAAATGTGAGAATGAGAGTTCTGAAAAATTGAGTGTTTAATTGCATTGTTAATTTATTGTTTAGCACGAAATTTGACCATTTTGTAAATGAAACATCTACTTGAAATATAATCCTAGTTAAATTTTTTCCTATTGAATTTTCCTACAGTGAGCTCCTCTATTTTACTGCCTTTATCATGAAACACCTTTCTGTTATATACATGTCACTTGGAGAAAAAAGAAAGTCCACCTAGGGGCTCAGAACAGCAAATGTTTTTCTCACTACAATAGCAAGATACAGCCTGCATTTTACAGAAACCTTCAGGGCACAGTACAGTAACTCTAGTTAATTTGTAAACTGAGCCTAATGAAACAAATAATCCATCATGTCTCTAAAGTTATTTTGTGAATCAAATAGATCAGCTACAGGATATTCCAGGACAGGATCTACCACAGTGAACGACCATGTACTCTAATGAGAATGTCATGTGTCCTGTTAGAAAGGATCCAGGACACTGGAAACAAAAATTTGCAAATGTTTTAATAACCAAAAGTGGACCAAGTCTCTGTTTCACAATTGTCTGCTCTCCCATGGAGTTTTATGAAGTCTAACCTCAGCAAACCAGTCTCCTTATTAAACTGCTTTGACTGCTGTTTATTCCCTTTTGCTCGGTCTCTTCCTGCGGGTGAGCTGCGGGGACTCCGGTTACCTCTGAGGTCCTGTAAAACACTTTCTTGCTTAGAGGACCATTATCACACACACACGAGTGCTTTTGTGTCTCTGGGGTTCAATAAGGAGACCAGAACCTTTCTTAACCTTTTACTAATACTCATAAACTGGTCTTGCCATGCTCTGCTATTGAGTCCGTAAGCAAATGGGTGGTCTCACTGATGTGTGTGGTTAAAACAGTGCCCAAGAGTGATTTGGAGCCAGGTCCTCCTGGGAATAAACTGCTTGCTTAAGAAAGTGGTGTAATTTCTTCCCATCACCCCACATAATTCATGTTCTCGTGGTGCCACATGAATGATTTAAATTACATACCCACTACAACCCAATGAGAGTTGTAATCACTCCACCTCTTGCCTGTTCCCAATGCCTTCCTTTTTCTAAATCTTTGTTAATTTGGTATGTCAGAATAGTAGTAAGTGGCACCCGAGTATCCTAAGATAATGAATGAAATCTTGTCACTTTATCAAGTGATCTGCTCTCGAAATATTTCCTAACTTTCTTGTTTCTTCCAATAATTCCACAAAACTCAGGTGATAGAGGCACAAAATCCTTTCTCCAATTGGTTCCTTGCCTACAGTGAGCATTTGTTTTATAATTTTTAAAACATTTTCAGTATTATAAAATTATTTTACAGCCATTGTAAAAGAGTAAGAAAACAGTGAAAACAAGAAACCTCCTTAATCAACCTAAAAAGTATGCAGTTAGCATTCTCAAGCTTATGTAAATTCAGACATTTTTCTTATGAACTTGTGGTTATATATTTTTCTTATTGAATAAAATATATACTATTTTATCCAATTAATGTAACTTAAGCAATTTCTGAAATTCAAACAGATAAGTCTGATTTGGGATAACTGAAATATATCCTTAGAAAACCCAAGTAAACCTTTCACCAGTTTGTTTCAGCAACATCTTTGTAAAGAGAATTTTTTTTTTTTAGTTCATATAGGACTCTTTCTTCATAATACATACCAGGAAGTAGAAATTGTGCTTTAAAAAACTATGTATATATTTATGAGTATTGGTAGCAACTGCCAAATTTATAAATATTGAAAGAAATACATGCCCATTACAACCCAATGAGAGTTCTAATCACTCCACCTCTTGCGGATGCTGAATGCCTTTGTTTTTCTAAATCTTTGTTAATTTGTTAGGTCAAAATAGTAATAAATGATTTAATTTGTGTATTTTTGAAGTTTCAAGAGGATGATTAGACATGGCCTACATATGCTTGTGTCTTTTTCTAAACTTTCCACTCTAAGAATCTTATGTACATTCTTACAGAATAAATATGCTTTTACAACTATTAGTTTTAGAATGTTATGTGAGGTATTTGTCTTCATTCCATTTACTCATTATTTTATCTCTTTATTTCCATTTCTTGTTCCATGTGAAATTTAGAATCAGATTCATACAAATATTAACTGTTTCCTTCAAATTCATCCTAGAATGTACACTACTTGACAATAGGAACTTCTGCCCTTCATATCTATTACTTTAACTCCAATTGCTCCTAAAAGATATTTTTAAAAGAAAAATAAATAAGTGGGCATGGTAGCTCATGCCTGTAATCCAAGCAACTCAGGAGGCTGAAGCAGGAGGATCATAACTTTGAGGCCAATCTCAGCAATTTAGCAAGGCCCTAAACAACTTAGTGAGACACTGTCTCAAAATAAAATATAAAAAGGGTGGTGATGTGCCTTTGAGGATGAGCTTCCCTAGGTTCAATTCCTGGTACCAAAAATAAAATTTAAAAATAAATAGGAAATGTATTTTATAAACAATGGCATTAAACATTGGCACTTTCAATGGCATTTTTTTTTATCAGATATACATGTTATACCTTTGGAAGATAAATTAATTCTACAATTACTCAAATCTTTTGTTAATTTCATAATAAAGTCAATTATTTTTTTACCTTTTTTTCTGTTTCCTCATTAAAATTATGTTCAAGTGTGTCTTAAGTTTATTTAGTCTCTGGTGCTGAATACTATTAGATTTTGAAAATGTTTGGATTTGTGTCTCAAGTCTCAACCTTTCCATTGAATTTCAGATTCATATTCATTGGTATAGCTAACATTATTACTTGGATACCAAATATTTATCTAAATTTAAACTAAGATAAAACCTAATGCTTTTTTCTGCACAAATGATTTTATTTAGGAAGTCTTCCTTGGCACTCTAGAATATTCCTCCACCCCTACATGAGGCACTGCTATTTACTTCCACCTTATTTTTTCATCCAACTTTTGATTTCTTCAGAGAAATATTCATTGCCTAAAACTGGATTAAATATTTACATATAGACTGTCTTGTCCAAACACATCCTACAATGTACCCTACTTGAGATCAGGAACTTCTGCCCTTTATACCTATTCCTGTAGCTCTAATAATACTGCTTCCAACCAATTTTCCCCTAAAATATATGTTTAAACAAAAAAAGAAAAGAATTTTATAATTTTTTGTCTTTTTTACTTGATACTTTTTTTTATTATTTTTTCTTTAGCTAATATTTTCACATGACAAGGCAAATTATTGATAGTTTCTGCAATTAGTTTTTAAAAGCTTACATTTCTTCAATTGTTTATTGTATAGTAGTTTTCTTACTGCCAATCTCCTATGCCTTCAATATGCTGTGATGCTGTGATAACATTGACCAATACTTACAATTTCAATTTTTTTTTTTTTTTTTGGTACTCGGACGTGAGCCGTGGGGTGTTTTATCACTGATTTATACCCCCATTTCTTTTATTTTTCTGTTTTAAGTTTTTTTTTTGTATTTTGAGAAAGAGTCTTGCTGAGTTGCTTGAGGGTCTTGCTAAATTTCTGAGGCTGCCCTTAAACTTGTGATTCTCCTATCTAGGCCTCCCCAGTCACTGGGATCACAGGCATTCACCACCATGCTTGGCTTAACTTCTCATTTTTTTCAATATTCTTATTTACTTATTTTTTTTACTAGAATTATCTTAAATTATAGTGATGATAGTGAAGATTTTGATCTTGTTCTAAACTTTAAAAAGATTGTCTTTCTATTTCACTACTAAGGATCATATTTGATTTTGTTTAATGTTTCTTATCACTTTGAGAAACTTCTTTTGATAACTAGTTTGTGAAGAATTTTAATCCTAATTAATATTGCTTACTTTTCTTCTTAAGCAAAAGCATTTTGCTATCTGTATAGATCACTCTTACTTGATGTGCCCTTGAAATGGTTTGTATTAAGATATTTCATAATTTGGAGCCATACTAACTATCCTGAGATGGATCCTACCTCTTTGTCCAAGTTGTGTGTGTTCTTGGCATGCTTCATTAGAGTTGTACTCATTTTAAATAATAAATTATATTTTGGAGTAGTTTATATTAGAGGAATTTTGTTTTCTAGTTTGGAGTAGTTTGTGTAAGAGGAATTTTGTTTTTGATACTTTGAAATTCATTATTCCCATAAAAATGCTTAGCCTTAAGCTTTCAAGTAATGCTTTGACACATCTTTGCATTGTTTTATTCAAATGTTCTAAATATTCTTGAGTTATTTTTCAATGTATATTGCCCATAAATTCACCCACTTTATCATTTCTACTATAATAGTTGTGTTTTAAAGAGTATTCTTTAAAATTTAAAGTGCTGTTTCAGTTTACCTCTTTTTTGTATTTCCTTTTGGAGTATTGTGTTTCTCTTTTTTCCTTTTGAATTAGATGGTGCCATTTTTCCTTGATTTTACATTTAATTTTTCCATGAACAACTAATTTAAAAAAAATTCCTCCATTCTGCTTCTCTAATTGGCTCATTTATTCATTTTTGTGTGTACTTAACGTGTTTTTGGAAATGCAATATGGTGTGGTTTTAAGGAGCATAGGAGTGAAGTTGAGTTTGAAATGTAGTCCTTCCTCTTGTTAGCTATGTAACTCGGATGTTACATAATCTTCCCATACCACAGTTTTTTCATTTGCAAAATAGATAATAGTATTCTTATTTTTAGTGATATTGTGAGAATTTCAGGAGACAAAATATATAAGACAATTTGACAGATGACTGTCATGGTGTCAATGGTCAACAACTTATTAACCAAACTTACCTTCCTCTTATTTTTTAAACAGTTACTTTCCAGCTTTTAGATTTGAACAATTATTTCATTGTAAATTGTTAATGTGTGTTCTTTCTTGATTTTTAATGTTTTACCCTTACTCTTCTTTAAGATTATGGCCTCTGATTCCCAACCCTTTACTCTCAGGTAGAATTCAGCACTCACTACTTTGCATCCCTATTCTATCCTATTCATACTTGAAAGAGATTTTATTTCTCTTTCAGTAAATGAGAGTATAATTCCTTTAAGTCTTTTTAGCTAGAAAGAAAATATCTTGGACCAAGAGTTTTATTTTATTGAATTTTATGACCCCACAATTTAGCCCAATGATTCATATATATATAAATGTCCTAAAGACATTATTGGTTGAAGGACCAATCATCATATACCAAACTGACATAGACATAGGTAAACTATCATTATTTTATAACAATTACTGCTGATAAAATTAAAGTTTTTTAAAGTTTAAATTTGGTATAATTTCCTACTGGTAAACAGATTTCTTAATGTTCTTTTAAAAGTATTAATTTAAAAATCTAATTAAAAGATACTGGGATATTTTGTGTAACATCTTTTATCCTTGTCAGAGAAAAAATAGCTAAAAATTAGAGAAATTTTTCATTATAGTCCTTTGAAGTCTATCAGAATGAAGTTTAAATATTTCCTAGATAGATTATCTTTGTGTTTTGCCAAACATTTATACTGTATTCAAACTTGTTTTTTCCAAATAATAAATTGAGAAGTTAATATTTCAAGATAATTATTTAGACAGCTGTTTGTTTATATTTTTTATTAATAGGAAAGTTGTTCAGAATATTAAATTTCTACATTTTGATTCAGCTAAAACTACAGAAGTTAAGTGGTAAGTCTTAGATAATATTTTGAACCATTCATTTATGTGGCTTTTGCCTAAATGACACTAAAATGCAAGTCAATAAATAGATCTGTAACTCACTGAAGAAGCTTAGTAGTTACAGATTAAACTATTTATGGATCATTGATGTTAGTTCATCCAGTTATGATGAAATATTGATTCCTTAATATTATACTAGAAACTGAAGCAGTGTCTAGAACCTAAGAAATTCTTACTTTATTTGTCTTAAGACTATATTATTGTAAAGTTATAAGTCCCGACTAATTTGTCACCTTTTTATAGAAATATGAGTATTCATTTTGTACCCTAATACATTACATTAAATTAAAAAAGCTTTAACATACCTGAGGTTTTAGAAAGCTTCTATATAACAAAATAATCCACAGTTATAAAATGCTCCTTGCTAGAATGAAAGCAGGAATGACTCATGGATTTGTATTGCATGAACTATTAAATATCATATGACAATAATATGAATTAGGATAGTTTAAAATCCATATATATACTATATATAGTGTCCTTATATTTTGTAATAATGCTATTTCTGGTATACCTTCTCACACTTATGAAACTTTAATGCTTTGAGGTGGGCTATACATCAGGATTCTCTTTGTTTGGGAAAACATTCTTTGTAAGCATGTCTCATAATGTCATTCCCTGTCCTGTTTGAGATAAAAATATTTAAAGTACTAAGGATTCATATTTCCATAACCAAGATTATATTCTGTGTTAAACAAGGGCCTTAGTTGAAAACCACAGAATTCACTTTGATTACTTTAAGCCAACGTAGAAAATTTTCAAAGGATTTTAGATAGCTTCTAGGGTCAGTGGAAGAACTAGAGAATCAAATGTGGATGGGGAGCGGGGAGGCTCCTTCTTGAGTTAAAATACTCAGAACTATGCTCAGGAAGAACTGTTATTTACACAAAATCACTACCCTGCTACAAACACTGCAAGGCTCAAATGCCAGATGTTTTAGTCAGCTATTTCGCCCTGTGACTAAAAGACCTGACCTGAACAATCGCAGAGGAGGGAAGGGCTATTTGGGGACTCACAGTTTCAGAGGTCTGAGTCCATAGAGGGCTGGCTCCATTCTTGGGGGCTCAAGATGAGGTAGAACATCATGGTGGAAGAGGGAAACAGCTCACATGATGATCAGAAGGAAGACAGAGAGGTCTCCATTCTCCACCTACAAATATATTCCCCAAAGCTACACCCCGAATGAATGACCCACCTCCTCCTGTTAATCCTTATCAGAGGATTAATTCACTTATGGGGTAAGGCTTTCACAACAGAATCATTTCTTCTCTGAGCTTTCTTGCATTATCGCACACGTGATATTCTGGGGGACACCTCACATCCAAATCATAACACCAGAAAATCTCTTTATCTGCAAACACCATCACCACAACATTCATATCATATTTGTGTCAGAAACTCAATCTTGTAACTAACTGCTGCCCACTTGGACCTCCCAGAGCCAGTTGGCCCTGAGGCCATCCATGAAAGCAAAGTGCTGGCTCTATACAGAGTATGGTGAAGCCTTAAGCTTCTTTTAATTAGGACATAGAACCCTATCTTGTTCTACCTCATGATTGGATCAATCCAATGTGTGTCATGATTTGATTGAATCCCTTACTTTTCCCAAAGTAATCTGATTTTTCTTTTTGCTATTAAACCCTCTTGGAATAAACATTACTGGATATGTATTTGAGTACATTTTCAGATACATTTTAGTGTGTTTCATAGCACATAAATTGGTAGGTTAAAATAAATATATTTTAAATTGTGAGATATGTTGCTAAATATTCTCTAAAGAGTTGCAACAAATTAATATGCACTTAAAATTTAAAATCATTAATGTTTCTATCATACCTGAAAGCATTGGTGCTAATATGATATACAAACATTTATTTATTTTTTCTAAACACTAAGTATGTCTGATTTTCTATTTTAAAAATGATTTTACTATATGTATTTACTCAAAGAAAAATAACCATATGCTTATCATGTTTTCTCAGTTGTTTAAGTTAAAGGACTTACAACTATCCCTTGGTATCAGTGAGGTATTGGGTAAAGAAACCTGTGCCAATTCCAAAGTATGTGAATGGTCAAGTTCTTTATATAAAATGGCTTAGCATGTGCATATGATCTATACATATCCTCCGAGCGACTTTAAATCATCTCTGTTACTTACCAAATGCAATGTAAATGCTATGTAAATCATTATTATACTATATTTCTTAGAGAATAATGGCAAGAAAAAAGATTGTATGTATTCAGTATAGACATATTTTTTCATTGAGTGTTTTTGATTTATTGTTGGTTGTGTCTGTGGATACAGAGCCTGAAGACATAAAGGGTTGACTATATCTGTACATTCTTATATGTAATAAATGAAGTATGGTTCTGATATTTTTCTCCTACTCAATCATCTCATTCTCATTCATTGATTACTGAAAATCTGTTCCTTAATTCATTAAAAATGATACATTTGAATGCCTTTTATGCTATTTTAACTATCTGTATGTTTATTTTCTAGTTTCAACCTTTTTACTCTTTTATAATAAAACATTGTATTTTCTCTATTCAACTGTTTTTTCCCTTTACCCTCCTTGTAATTACCACAAATAATTCTTCTGTTTTCTTTTTCAAACAAGTATGTCTTTTTTCTATAATGATGCCATTTTTCTTCCTCAGTTTCTAGCACTATGATTCCCTGCCCCTTTGTTATTTATCCATGTCAGCCTTAAACTCCCAGAGATTCAGTTTCACAGAATCCTCAAGGAAGTCATGAGCATCTGTGTCCATAAAAGTTTCCACTAAAGTTCTGCCAAGGTTAAAGACTACTGGTGAACTCCCTGTAGTCCCATTTTGTTATTTTGATACATCTTTTCTGTATGTTGATGTATATTATAGCAAAAAAGTCTGAGACTATTAATATATTCTTAGTTTTACATTGCTTTGCATCTTTTAAAATATTTTCCTCTGCTCTCTTGATCAAATTTTAATTCATTCACTCATGTTATTTGATGGAAAAAAATTATTTGACTACCCAAACCATGTTTATTTTTTATTTATTGTATTGGGAATTGAACCCAGGGGTATTAACCACTGACCCATATCCCAAGCCCTTTTTATTTTTTTTTACTTTTCTGGACAGAGTCTCAATAAGTTGTTCAGGGCCCCACTAAATTGCTGAGGCTGGCCTTAAACTTATGATCCTTCTGCCTCAGCCTTCTGAGCCACTTGGATTATAGGCATCTGCTGTTGCAATTTTTGACAAATAAAAATTATTGTTATGTAATTTTCAAAATAGCATAAATACACAGAGAAAAATTGTAAAAGTGCAAGTGCCTAGAGGAAAATTTTATATAGTAAGTGCTCAACCTCTTTCCTTAGTCTCCTATACTTTGTCCATCCTTCTTTTCCTTCCTTCTTTTAAAAACATTCCCCTTGAGATTAATTGGTGCTATTTGGCCATGGGATTTATATAACTAACTTGCCTTGATGTAATGGAATGTGAAATACATACTCAAGTATCTATTATGATGATGGAAGTTTCCTTGTTTAGAAACACCTATCCTTGTACTATAATAAAACAACATGGAGACTAAATAATGAAACTTTGGGGAACCAAGATGTATAAAGCTCAGAATTTTAAATAAATAAAGTTTATTGAACATTAAAAGTGAATATACTAGATTTTTCCACAGGGACTACTTTAGCCTTGGTTATATTGAAGATAAATATTAACAACACAAATAAGATGCAAATACACATTCTTAGTATGCAAAACATCAATTTTATTTGGCTTACAGCTTTGATGTTGTAATGTTAATGCTCACTGACATTTAATTGTTGGTATAACATTGTCCCAACTGCTTCCTGCCTTTACAATATATAATACAAACTATTGTCAATACTGATTTTTAAGAAGCCTCAAGGAGCATTCATTAAATTTATAGCAGATATAGAAAATAATGCCTAGTGAATACAAAGTGAATATGACTTATTTTTAAGTTTTCTTAGTCAAAACAACTTTGCAATACCTTCTGAAACTTTCTCTTTTCATTCTCCCACACTTATGAATATAATTAAAGCAAAATATATGAATAATATAAAAGTTATAATCTTCTTCCCTTGCTCTCCCTCCCAACCCCATCCTCTAGATAGGGAATAGGGGTAGGAGGAAAAGGGAAGGAGAATGGGAATAGTAACAATAGTGGAAGGAGACGGTCATCATTATACAAAATTCATGTATGAAGATGTGAATTTGGTGTCAACATACCTTATATACAAAAAGAGATTTGATAAATTGTGGTATAAAGGTATATTAAGAATTGCAATGCAAAAAAAATTATGAATGTAATACACTCCTCTATTGTGATGTATGTAAGAAATAATAAAAAATTAAATAAATATTTTTTAAAAAGTTATAAAATAATATGAATTTTCTATAAAATTAAAGCTGAATCATGCAATGTAGATTTTAACAAGTTTGACATGAAGAAACTTTAAATTGTTATTTTTCTGTTTTCATGTGAGTTATAACTTTCAAAAATATCTCTTATTACAGAATGCAGAATATGACACTATAGAGCAATATTAATATAAGAAGTTTCTGAATTGCTATCTTGAGTTTTTATTTCTATATTTTATCATTCATGAGGTTTAATAATTTCTTGCTAATTGAGTTTATTCTTTATTTCTAAAACTTTTTTCCACTGTATCCGTGAGGCTGAATTTTATGTGTCCACTAGTACAGTATGGTGTCCACTTATATAATCAAACATGAGCCTAGATGTCACTGTGAATGTATTTTCTGTAGGTAATGAACATTAAGATTATAGAATTTGGATAAAGCAGATTAATCTACATACCATGAGTGAATGTCATCCATCCCATCAAACACCCTTTAGAGAGAAGTCTGTAGTTTTCTGAAAAAGTGATTCTGCTTCAAGATTCCAGCACAGACACCCTGCCTAAGTGTCCAGGCTGCAAATATTAGATTCAATGCTGCACTACCAACTCTTCCCTGAATTTCTACCCTGCAGCTGACTACAGATTTCAGCATTGCCATTCCCCACAATTGTATAAACTAATTCCTTAAAATAAATATTTCTATTCCTCACTAGATGTAGAAATATAGTTACTGTTCCTGATTTATAATGGTTCAGCTTACAATTTTTGGTATTTACCATGGTGCAAAAGCTGTTTGCATTCAATAGATGCCATGCTTCAAATTTTGAATTTTGAACTTTTCCAAGGATACCAATATGTGTGCAGTCCTTCCTTGTGATGCTGGGCTATGGCAGCAGGCCACAACTTGCAATCAGCCAGAAGATCACAAGGGAAACAGCTGTTGTTAAGATGCAATATTCAGTAGGTTAGATGCAGTAAATTCAGTCTTGACTTGTATTATTTTCAACTCATAATGGTTTTATTGAGATAAGACTTCATCTTAAGTCCACAAGTATATGTTAATATGGATATAAATATAGATATGTCCCTATATGTATATATAGATCAAATATATGTAATAAGCTATGTATTACATATAATGTGTTTGTATATTACATGTATATTTTTCAAGTATATTACATGTATATTTTACATGTACATTTATAAATTATGTTATATATAATTATCATATGTAATATTATATGCAATGTTATATGCAATATTTACTATAAGCACTTTCATATTGTTTCTGTCTCTTTGGAGAACTATGACTAATACAATATTATTTACTTACTTGTCCATTGGTATATTCACCTATTTTTATTGAGACAATTTACTTAATAAAATGGTTAACTCCTGGCACAACTGTGTTCCTCACTGTGTGGTTTGACTTTTTGTTTTCTAACAATAGACATTTTCACCTTTTTATGAACACATTATTTCTTTTGGATTTGTTTCTATAAAACTCTTCCCCATCACAAGGTTGTTTATATTTCTCTGTTTTCTTCTACTTATAGTTTTATTTGCTACATTTAATCTGGTAATGCATGTGGAATTTATTTAGGTATATTGCCGGGTTTCTGTTCTTGCGACTAAAAGGCTCAGGGGTCATTCCAGTTAAACTGGGCTAACTGGACTGCACGAAATAACCACACAAGAGACACAAATACCTTTTTCTTTGGGGTCGATGTGACGGCTCCTCTGACCTTAAGGGTCCACAGAAAGAGAGAGAGGCAAGAGCACGTACTGAGCCCTTTTATTGAGGAGAAGCTATTCAAATGAGGCAAGAGGTCAGGTTTCAGGGGGCTGAGTCTATCTTCATGATGTCCACTGTCAGCAGGTTGACTGACACCTGGGTACACCACACCCAAGGGCACAGTAAGAGAAGGGGACACACACAAGGCACTTCCATGGAAGATTCTATCCTAAACAGGGCAAGGGGTTATATTACAAAGGAACAGGTGAGCATAGCTTCACCCACGGGGCTGTAGCAAGACACACCCATGCACAAGACACCAACCCTTGGACCCAAGAAGGGTGGGGAAAGCTCTGCCACATTTCTGTGACTGAACACCTCAGCACCCAGCCAGGGAGTGTGACTCAGTCACATACAAGGTTGGTTCCCACAGTATATGGTATATGATACAGATTTACACTTTTCCTTATATAATTTATCAAATATTTCAACATTGCTAAAAAATATCCTACTGTTTCAAACATCAGCTTTGGTTAGGGGTGCCAGATTTAGTAAATAAAAACACAGGACTCTGTTTTAAATGTGAATTTCAATGAAAATGGAATTTTGTTAGAATAGATACATACCATGTAATATTAAGGATATACTTAGGTTACAATTTATGTTTTTCATTTGATATTTGTAGTATCTGAATGTTTTGTATTTTATCTTGCAACCTTGAATTTAGCCTTCATGATTTTTTTTCTCTGTGCTTCCTGTGCATTCTAATGACTCAAATTGCAAGGAGGAAGATTGCTGATGGTGGAGCAAATAAAGTGCAAGGCATCAAAGATGAGGAGAACCTAGGTCTCGCTTATATCATTTAAGTCTCAGGTGGACCATTCAGTCATGTAAGCTGCCAATTCTTATTACTCTTTTTAAAAATCTGAAATAATTTTCAATTTTGGAAGTTAAAACATAAGACACATCATTTTCTTGTCTCTAAGGTTAATGTATATTTCAGTTTACTTGGGGAGATGTGGTTGAATTATTTTACAATATAATCACTTTGAGCCTCTTTGACATAAATTGCATTTTGCATGTAATTTGGATTTAAATTAAGCAAATCATTGCTAGTGTAAAATCCAGGATTGTGGAAAACAACAGTGTGGTCTTTAACATATGACAGCAAACCTTCCGTTACTCTGGTTGTTACCACCCTAGAATGGGTCTAGACAATATGCAGGAAATCCGATGTATGGAAGCATCGTGTTTCAGCATCAGTACACTTACGTTTTTTACAGCCTTAACCATTTTATTTTTCCCTCTTCTTCCCTGTGGGGGCACTTAATATTTTAAAACATGGCAATAAAGTCATTGCTGGAAGAAGGGTCATCTTGAGGGGCAGGGATAATTCAGGGAAGGTAATATTAAGCTGTTAGCCAAAGAAGTCATTACATGTGTGTGTCTACTTCTTCTTTGTCCACCTTCTCCACAAATGAAAGGGAATCTACAACACTATAGGATAAGCTGAGCTGCCTTTCACATCAGAGAGCAGTCAGTCCTCCGTAGAAAAATATGAGTTTTTGAATGTAGTAAAGAGAATGCTCCTTGAGAGGAAGTTGCAATTTCAATGTAAGAAAGTTTCAACAGAATTACCAAGAATTTTAGCACGATATAAGATTTAACGTCACTTTTAAAGGAATTTCAAGCATTTTTGGTCTTTCATTTCATCAAAAGGCAGAAGCAATCAGCATGTAATGCATTCTGCAATATCACCCACGTGAGGGTTAAATGTTTCACAGAAACTTGACATTATTAATAATTATGAATGATAATTATAATCATTATAATCGATCATCTTTCAACACAAGAGTAGTCTCATTTGGCAAAACTGATCTTATATATTTTATTTCTCAATATATTGTAACTGGTGTGTTACTGCAATGCATAATTTAAAAATTTTAAGTAAGATTATATTTTCAAGAGGCCACTGCAAGAATATCTGCCACCGAACATGCTCTTTTGTACTGTGACTTTGCCACTAATCCAACATAAGATGAAGTCTGGTTCTTATTGCCTTGAATCCTTGATTTCTGAAGTTAGATCATAAGGAGCCAAATCCTCATATCTCTGTTAGTCAGCTAAAAGGCCTGAAAAGAAGAATTTTAGAGGGGAAAAATCTTATTTGGGTGCTTACAGTTTCAGAGGTCTCAGTCCATAGACAGCTGGCTTCATTCCTCAGAGCTCAAGGTGAGGCTGAATATCATAGCAGAAGAAGGTGGTGGAAGGAAGCAGCTCAAGATATCACCCCAAGAAGCAGATAAAGAGCTCTGTGCAACAAGGACAAAGTAAATATTCCAAAGGCATGCTCCCAAGGACCCACCTCCTCTAGCCACACCCTACCTGCCTTCAGTTACCACCAAGTTAAATCCCTACCAGGGAATTAATGTACTGATTAGGTTAAGGCTCTCATAACCCAGTCATTTCACCTCTAGATTTCTTGTACTGTCTTACACATGAGCTTCTGGGAAGCACCACATATCCAAACTATAACAGACCACTTGGAATGGTCATAGTCAGGAAACTTCCTTTTGGAACACAAGGCCCATGTGACAGACCCAGGGAAGTTCTGAGATCATACCCAGCACCAACTGGCAGCAGTTCAAAGGAGCCTTCTTGGACAGAGTCAAGCTTTAAGATGACTCTAGCCCAGTCCAATCTCTGTCTGAATCTGCATAAAAGACCTCAACTGAGAACCACATAGAACTGCTCAATAAATCAGATTATGGAAGATAACAAACAATTGGCTCAGGTTACTAGATGGTGAGCCACAACAGATTAATAAAACAAATGCTTAGAATAACCCACAAGATGGTACAGGTAGACTAAGTTATTGACTCACCCCTTAAATGTGAGTCAATGTCTTTTACCCCAAATCATGGCATTAAAACTGAATAATTATACCAAATAATGGCATATAATTTCTTGTTTATCATCTAATTATTTTCATTTCATCACTGTTGTCAATATCATTGGAATTAATAGTTTTATTTCTCATTTGCAAATGAACAAGGGTAACATTAGACATGCTCCATCCTTCTATAATTATACATTTTGTACATCTATAGTAATACACAGAGGAAAAATACTTTGGTCTTTCCATGAATGTGATTGTTACAGTTTGGATATAAGTCATCCCCAAGAAGCCCCTCTGTTAACGCAGTAATACTCAGAGGTGAAAGGATTAGACTGTGGGAACTGTAACCCAATCAGTCCATCCTATTTAACTGAACTCACTGAATGGTAACTGCAGGCAGGTGGGATGTGACCGGAGAAGTGGGTCATTAGGGATGTGTCTTGAAGGGTTCATCTTTCCTGAAAAGTCTCTCCCCCCCCCCTCTCTTTCCTTCCATGAGAGAAGCCATTACCTTTCACCATGGCCTTTCATCATCATATGCTGCCTCTTCTTGGGTCTAGAGCAATGGACTCTGCCAACCATGGACTAACCCTCTAAATCATGAGCCAAAATAACCTTTCCCTCCTCCAAGGTGTGCTTGTCAGGGATTTTAGTCAGTAATGCAATTCTAACACAGTGATGTTGCTGCTTTACTTTCCTGTGTTCCAGCTTGGATTCGAAGAAACAAACAACCAGTGAGTGGGCAATCCAAGAATACTTTTATGGCTTCTCTCCCTGTTCTCAAACTAGGAGACATAGAAATTAACTGTTCCTTCTGTAGATTTTCCAAGGGACATTTGGCAGCCAGTTTCCCATAGGAAGAGTAAATGTGGAAAATCTTTACCAGTGTCAAACTTTTATAGTGTATTGGAAAGTGGCTCCCAAATAACTTACCCTGTTCCATGAGAAGTTAATTCAGTGCAATGTGATTATTTATGAGAAAAATGAAACCAAATAATTCAGATGCCTATTTTATCACACGATGAGAAAGCAGCACACCAACAAGAAATTAAGTATGTTTATGTGAATTGTGTATTTGTTAAAAGATAAAGGTTTTTTTTTAATATTTGTTTTTGTTTATGGGTAGTCAATAATACTGTGTGGTATAATATTCAATAATAGTATGGGCAAGAAGCACTACATGGCCCTAATAATTCTGAATTTAAGATTATTTTTGATACACAAGAAATAAAGTAAAGGAGAATGTTCAGAGAAACATTACTCTATGAAAGTATGCTTTAGAGGAAACTTTATCCTTTCTACTAAACTCTATGGAAAGATAGGTGCTCCTTTTATTTTAAAATAATGACATAATTAAATTAAAGCTTTTGGGGGGATATATTAAATTTTCATTAATGCCATGTTTCTTTGAACTTCAAGGTTGAAAATATATTTTATTGTTTGGCTTTTGTGTCATGATGATGGTGAAAGAAGTCACTAGCTAATGACTGAGGAATTGACATTTTTTTAAATAGTAGAGTTAAATTCTGTTCAACATGTGTCAACTCTATTTTATTTTTTTCAGAAGAGGATATATAGTCAATAAACAAATATATGAAACAATATGTGTCAACTCTATTTTAACAAAACTACTGGATAATTTGTAACAATTTATGTTTACTTTTGGTTACAGAAAATACTTTTCAAACTCTCATCTATTACATCTCTACTCATATTTGTCATTTACACATGTCTAAAGTTATCAATCTGTTCCATTACTGCTACCAAATGCTGAATTCCTTCCTTTACCTGGAGGAAGCATCATAAGGGACCATGTAACACAATTTCCTGAAATTGGGAAAGCATAATGATATACTACTACTATTTCATAATAACAAACAAAAAAAAAACTAAAGATAATGTGCTAAGTATTTTGACTATGGGTAAAAAAAGACCAATTCCATCAAAAGTGAATATTTATTAAAGTGAAAGAATACTAAGCTTCCTTTTTGCATTTTTTTCTGATTCATGTGTTCAAATTATTTTATTTTGTTCATTGTACTTTGCCATATGAAATGACTCAGAGGTTTAATAGTCATTTGATTAACATGTAAAATATTACCTCAGTATGCATGCTAATTTTTTTTTTTGGTAAACTATGTTTTTAAAAATATATTCTCCTATACTGCATTGTATATGGTAGATTAATTGACAAAGTTATGTTCATGTCAAATTTTGTCCCTTATTACTTGACAGGAGTATGTAGGCTGATAGAAGTATTGAAAGTCTTACTCAAAATCCCATTTTTCATTTTTAATTATTCTTGAGTACCAAAGTATTAGGATAAATCATAAATTAATTTAATCTTTCCTTTTCTGCAAGAGTTTTGTAAAATATATATATATATATATATATATATATATATATATATATATATAAATAATTAAGCTGAACTGACAGATATCTGTCTTCAGAAGATATTTGGTACTAATGGAAATAATTATTCTATTTCTTTCCAGAATGTCTTGATAAATTGTGAATTAAGCATAATTTATCACAATGTTTTTTTTTTTCTAAAAAAGAGACAAAGAGCACTATAATACTTTCACTTTCCATTATTCAACTTTCTTTAGACATTTTGCCACATTATGAGTTCCTACAGGGAAATCATTATCTTTCTTATAAAGAAAAAAAATGAGACAAGTCACCATTTCATTACCCATATTTCAAAAAATTAAATGATTTAAAATGTCTGTCCTGGGAGATCACTGTATTTGCTTGTCTGTGCTTTCACAAGCACTATTATTCTTAGCTATAATTCATTTTTGAAATGCCAAAAATGAGGTAATGTTTACCAGATTTAACTTTGTTCATTTTAGTGGTTAAAATGAATTCATTGAATATGTGCAAAGCAGATGGAAGTCGTATTCAGAAAAATTACAAACTTAGCCCATCCCATCTACAGATTCATGTGTACGATTAATAGTACTTATCCGAATGACTTTGGAAGGCTCTATACTTATCTCTGATAAGCACTCAATATGTAGCACTAGAAGCAGTATATGCATAATGACAGGTTAACACAAAGCTCCACTTGAATTTTAGAGAGCATTCATCATGATCTAGTAGACTTTGGAGCAAAGCAAAACCAGACTTTCAACCTTGTTTCCAACTGTGACCGTGACAGATTACTTACAGTCTTTGCCATGGTGTCGTGATTGCTTTGCTCTACTACTTAGATTCCTATTTGAGGATTGAGGTATTTTTCCCCCTAGCAATTCAGAAGGTTATCCAGCAACCAATCTTAGTTATTAGTCCTTTTCTTGGATTTACCCTTATCTGAAGATAACTGCCTTGCCTAATGCGACATCCTTCCCAAAGATAGGCCATCAAAATGTCCGATGGGTTCTGAAATGGACATAGTTGCTCACACCTGGGAATACTAAAGTGAACTACATTTGGGGTGACACCATTGCTATTAACATTGGCTGGAACCCAGAGTAGGGAAGGTTCAGTCTAATGTATAATTGGCCTGGTCTTGCATGACTTTTTATTAGGGTTATCAGTAGTGTGAAGAGATGCTTTGTGTTATTTCTGAGATGCCTAAATGGGAGGATCATAATTTAGACTCCCATGATTCTGGAAAAAGCCCATGCCATCATCAGGACAGTACTGTACACCAACTAACAAAGGTAGAAATCAAACTTGGTTCACAGAGATGTTGATTCAGCATAAATTTCCTTACAAGTAATTTGAAAAGATATTATCTAGGGGATATCCTCTTATCATCAGAGTTTTGGGTGGTGCATTGGTTATTTATTTTGTTTAGAAAGAGTAGTTTCTTCTAGTTAGAATATGTCGCGACCCCCTTGCCCGCAAGGAAGACGCAACACCGGGAATCTTCTTACAGCTGTTTATTCAAGCTCTCGAGAGTTCTTCTAATCTCCCAGAAGCCCCTCCCAGCCTTAATAAAGTATCCAAACACCCAATGCGAAGCTGCCACGTGGAGCTTTCTCATAGGGTGTCAAAGAACCATGTGCCAACTCTCCCAAAGAAGGAGTTGTTTATCACAGACCACCACAAGGCCAGCGCCATCTTGTAATGGCGACCACAGTCCGCAGAAGCGGCTCGCCACAGTTCCCCCTTTCGTTTACTAAAAACAAAACAGGCAAGAGTAGAAGTGAATCGCCATTACTCATACGAAGCCTTCAACCAGGAACCTCATCAGACCCAAGCAGGTCAGGACGTTCCCACATGACCGTTATTGGCTGAATATGAAAACAGACACCACAAAGCTGTTAAGGCCCTGTGAGCTGGCCTCCTTGACGTGCATACAAATCAGGGCTGGATCCAAGCCCTGGGGGCCGGGGGGAATCCACTGCCAGCAGTTTTTTCCTTCTGTTTATAGCACGTCAAAGGGAATCAAGTAGCCCCTGTCTTAGGTCGTTCACTGCCCTTACATTGCTTACCCGTCTTTGGGGAGGCCCCATTCCCCTGTCTTAGGTTGCAGTGCAAGCGTGAAAGTTGCCCGTCTCTGGGTACTACAAGATCAGCTCGTTGTTGCCAAGGCGTTTAATGGTATCTACTCAGCCAGTCATGATTAGGTCTCTGAGGCTGAACTGTGGCTGTATAGAAATACAACGACAAACAAGTTGGCAACACCCTAAAAGAAAGGCACGGGTCATAGAGCGATAGAAAAGTACTAGCGTGGAAACCCATCTGTGTGCAATGGCAGTAAAGCCGGTAGAGTGCAAGGGCTTTCCAACACTAGGAGAATAACAAGGAAGGACATGTCGTTCCCAGTGCAATGTCCGTAAAACTTGGGGTGCAACGACCATGTCAAAGGTTTACTGTTTAATTTGTGCAAGCCAAACTTGAGGTGAGTTGCCAGTTTCCAAAGCTGCAAGTGCTTGTATAATCATAGCTTTATCGCGAGCATTGCGGGCCTTAAGGCGGCAGAGAAACCACAAGCAGAGAACCATACCGAAGCAACACATTGCGCCAAAAATGCCTACCCCCACCCACTCTTTAAAAAAGGAAAAGGCAGAAGATATCCAATCAGTGAATTGACCCAACGTTATGGGATCAACGTGGGTACTATTCAAGACAGCTATCTGGGTTAGTTGAGACTGGATCATGTCTTCCGCTGCCATGGACCAATTTCAGGCCAAGTATTCTCCGATGATACGGGAGGCATTCCTGGAATCATTAAATCTGACAGAGGTTATGCATAAATGTGCACGTTGATCAACACAGCCCAAAAGCACCAAATCAGCCAATTCTTCTACCTGAGCTTGGAGTAAATCTATTCTTTGGTTGGCAGCTAAGATCCCTGACAAAATATGTTGATTAATTGCATTTTGGGACTCAAGTATCATAGAAGTTTGTTGAACAACTTGATTAACGGAGGCAGCAGTCTGCACTTGATTGGCCATGGCCACTCCGGCCGCGACCGCTGCAGCAGCAGATACCGCCACGGCTGTCACTATAGCAGCTGTGATTCCAAAATCCCTGCGGACTCTAAGTAGCTCAACAATGGGGAATTTATCAGGGTCCGCAATAACTGGGATTGGAACAAAGGTTGGAATTTTCATAACCACTGCTACAGCCGAAGAACCATCCCAACATTCAGATAAGAAACAATTAACATTAAAACAATCCAGCATTTCTGACGAGGTGTCATTAGCCAAAAGGAGTAAGAACGGAGATTGAACACAAACCGCTGCAGGGGGCAATGTGGCATTATCCAACAGAGAGTTGAACGAAACAGATGTGAGTCTACTACCTCGCTCACTCTCGTAAACAGTGCCAGAAACATTAGCCAACCAACTTTTGGCTCCCAGCAATTGAGCCAGTGCAGAAATATCAGCTGAAGCCCCCTTTGTGTTGGAAATCAGCCATTGAAACCAGGACCAACCCACTCCTGTAGAGGAGTTGGCACTGTTGCTAAAGTCATAAACATACCTCTTAAGAGAGGGGGAAAGGGAGAAACCTTTAGCAACTTGACGTTTCTCCCAAGAATAATCCTGACAAGGCGTGAATGTTGGGGGGAAACCAAGATTAGGGGTACAGTAAGGAGAAGCCTTAAAATGAGTGGCATAAGGAAGTCCACTAGAATATGGGGGCATTGGAATTAGTACCTCGGAGATACTAGCCAAGGTAGTTGTGGTTAAAGCAGAGCTATTTACGGAGGTTCCTGAGCCTGATTGTTCCCCTGAGACTACTTGGCCCAATACAGTACTGAGAATGCTCCCTGAGACTTGACTGGACTGCAATGGATTGTCCCAGTTAGTCAAATTCTTGGTCTTAAGACGGATACAATGAGCGTTCCCAAGGCTAAAACAAAACACTCCTGTGAGATTAACTTGAGATTGATTGTAAATGCGTTCCACGTCCCCTCTAGGAGAGGCACAGGGCGCAGACATCTCACACGAGGTAGAGAAAAGAGTGGGAAGGACACTGGAATTACCGTGAACCGGCATCGGCATTGGCCAAGCCCGTGCCACCGCCCACCATTGCATTGGTGTCGTCTGTGTCATTGGCATCAGCACCAGAGCCAGAGCACTCAGCAGAATGAAGATCCTCATCACGGGATTGCTGTGGTAATTCTTGTTGCTGAGTAGCTGGCGTCAGGACTCTTCTTGTCAGGCGTTCAGGGACCCACAATGGTTCCGTGCGATCCTGGGGAAAAACACATACGGATCCTCGTGCCCATGTCAGCACGGGGTCGGGGCCGTTCCATTGGCCCGTAAGAACATCTTTCCACTTAACATAGCCAATCACAGAGGGCTGAGGGAACACATGTCTATCGGCCGCAGAGCGACCATGAATATCCAAATTCAAAAAATTAATAGTAAAGAGAGCTAAGGACAAGCATTCTTTAGGAGTATGTCCAGCTCCTATTCCCCCTTTTTGTTTTTGTAAAGTTTCCTTTAAGGTGCGATGAGCACGCTCAACAATGCCTTGTCCTTGAGGATTGTAAGGCAGACCATGAGTAAGTTGCACTCCCATAGTAGAACAAAAGGACGTGAATTGTCTGCCAGTATAAGCAGGTCCATTGTCAGTCTTAAGGGACGTGGGCGCACCCCACGCCGCCCAGGCTTCCAGGCAATGAGTGATGACATTACGTGCCTTTTCTCCTGATAACGCAGAAGCATGAAGAACTCCAGAGTACGTATCAACAGAAACATGGACATACTTGAGGTTACCAAAGTCAGGTATATGTGTCACATCCATTTGCCAGACAACCAGTGGCTTCAACCCCCGTGGGTTCACTCCATAGGTAGGGGGATGAAGAAATGTGACACAATGGGGACAGTGCAATACTATCTGCCGAGCATCTGCTCTAGAAATGGAAAAACGCCTGCGCAGTGTTAAAGCATTAACATGGAAATTTTGGTGAAACAATTTAGCCTCTTCTAAGGAGGAAGCCAAACAGATCAACTGACCTCGAGTGGCTGAGTCCGCACAGGCATTACCCTGTGATAATGGACCAGGGAGAGAGGTGTGAGCCCGGATGTGCATTGGATAAAAGGGAGCAGTGCGGCTACAGATAAGCTGTCGAAGCTGATTAAAGTAAGCAGATACATTACGGGCATCACTAATAGCTCCCACAGCCTCTAGGATTTTTAGTGCTTGTACCACATAGATGGAGTTCGAAATGAGATTAAAAGGAAAAGAACACTGTTTAAACACCTCAATAACAATTTGCAGTTCTACCCATTGTGGATTTCCAGGAGCAAATTGATGCTGGACAGGGGGAGAATCATTAATGACATAAGCTCCCATTCCAGACTTGGAACCATCAGTAAAAATATTAACAGCCCCCGGAATTGGACTGGATGAAGTTACTTTAGGGAAAATAATAGGATGTTCCTTAACAAAATGGAGTAACGGATGAGAAGGGTAATGATTATCAATATCCCCTTGAAACGAACAACATAGAATAGCCCAGTTATCTAGAGTAGCACACAAAACATTAAGTTGAGCTTTAGTATAGGGTATAATAAGAGAAGAAGGTGATTGTCCGAAAAATTGAATGCTTTGTTGAATCCCTTTAAGTGCTAATGCTGCAACAGCATCAGGATAATATTCTAAGGATTTTCCTGGGGATACATGTGGGTGTATCCATAGCAAAGGTCCATCTTGCCATAGTACTCCAGTAGGCTGCCGCATAGTGGCAAGCACACATAATTGAAAAGGTTTATCACTCTGGAGCCTGCATAAAGTGGCATGTTGTATAGCTTCTTCTACTGTCATAAGGGCCGCTCTAGCCTCTTTGGTGAGGCTACGAGGGGAAGTAAGATCTGGATCACCTTTAAGAGTAGCATACAAAGGCTGTAGTACAACATTAGAAATATGTAAATATCCTCGTATCCAATTAATATCTCCCAGCAGTTTCTGAAAATCATTTAGAGTTTGAAGATCCTGAGTTCGTATGGTGATTTTTTGTGGTTGTAATTTGTCATACCCAATTGTTGCTCCCAAATACTTAATAGAATCTCCTGTTTGAACCTTTTCAGGTGCTATATGCAGCCCACATTGTGCTAACAACTTCACGAGGTCGTCATAGGCCTCATGAACTGTTTGTTCTGATTTAGCAGCCAATAATACATCATCCATATAATGAATGATCTTGATGGAGGAGTACTTTTGTCTGAGGGGCACAAGTGTCTTCCCTACATACATCTGACACATTGTGGGACTATTAGCCATTCCCTGCGGCAACACTATCCACTCAAACCTTTGATCTGGTTCCTCGTGGTTACACGAGGGAAGGGTAAAGGCAAAACGCTGCGAGTCTTTAGGATGTAAAGGAATAGAAAAGAAACAGTCTTTAATGTCAATAACAATAATGTGCCAGCCTTGAGGAACAGAAGAGAGCAGAGGCAGCCCTCTCTGAATGGGCCCCATAGGTTGCATTTGAGCATTAACCGCTCGTAGATCATGCAGTAGGCGCCACTTCCCTGATTTTTTCCTAATGACAAATATGGGAGTATTCCATGGAGAAGTAGAGGGTTGGATGTGACCCAAGTCAAGTTGTTCTTTAACTAGAGCATGGGCTGCTGCCAGTTTAACCGAGGGAAGAGGCCACTGAGGCACCCAAACAGGCTCCTCGGTGAGCCATGTTATGGGTATTTGAGCCTCAGCGGCCCCTAGGAAAAACCCAGACCAAATCTGTCAAGCTTTTGATGACCTTGTACAGGATGCTTACGTCCCTGTAAATGTTTTCCTAGTCCTAAACCTGGCCTATACCCCATATTGTGCATAATTTGTTGGGACACTGGGGAATAGTCATTACTAAGAGTGAACCCCATGTCTTTCATCAGGTCACGGCCCCATAAAGAGATAGGTAAATTAAGTACATAAGGCTGAAAAGTACCATGATGTCCTTCCGGGTCCTTCCAGGAAAGATGTCTACAGCTAACCTGAGGAGCCTGGGCATATCCAAGTCCTCTCAGAGATTGATCAGAAGTCTGCACTGGCCATCCCTTAGACCAGTCCTTAAGTGCAATGATGCTACGATCTGCACCTGTATCAAGTAAGCCCACAATTGATTTACCTTCTATGCTTAATTCCAAAGTAGGGCGATTACTCATATCTAGTGACAAATAAGCACAATTCCCTCCGGTGGTACCAATCTCATTCCCTGTCCGTGACTTTGAGTCTGCAGGGAAATGATCATGTAAACTAGGCAAAACCAGTAATTGAGCAATCCGATCTCCTGGGGAGATGGACACAATGCCTTTTGGAGCTTCCACCATAACCTTTACTATCCCTACAGTATCAGGACTTATGACTCCAGGGAAAACATGAAGACCTTGCAAAATGGAAGATGCACGTCCAATTAGCAAACCTACAGTGCCAGGTGGTAGAGGCCCTTTGAACTCAGTTTCCACCAATTGGACTCCCATCTTAGGTGTTAACACGAGTCTGGAGGTGGAACAGAGGTCCAATCCCGCGGCACCTGTAGTGGCTCTCCGCGTTTCATGGGATGGCGTAGAGATGGCCATGTCTCGGGTTCGGGTGTGACATTCTCCACTGCCCCATATATTTGCGGGCCCTGGGGTCGGGGGCCCCGTCGGCCGTTTTTTGGCCCAGCTGAAATAAGCTGTCCATGGATGTCCCTCACTGATGTACACTCTTTTGCCCAATGCTTCCCCCTTTTGCACCTTGGACACAATCCCGGTGATCGAAGGCCAGTGGAAGGGCCACCGTGAGGAGGTCCAGTAAAATTGACATTTTTGGGACACTCACGTCTGATATGACCGGGTTGACCACAATGGAAGCATGTTCTGGCGGCAGGATTGCCCCCTTTTGCAATCCGAAGGACAGCAGCTGCAAGACCTGCATTAGTTAAAGGCCCTCCAATCTCTCTACACACTTTCATCCATACTTCTATGCCTTTGTTCTTATAAGGAGCGATTGCTGCTTTACATTCCTTGGTGCATTGCTCAAAGACCAATTGCTTAACAAGGGGCATGGCTCTATCAGGATCCCCAAAAATCTTTCCAGCAGCATCCACCATCCTTGCTACGAAATCTGAAAAGGGTTCTGTAGGGCCTTGTAAAATCTTGGTCAAATTACCAGACACTTCTCCTCTATTTGGAAGTGACTTCCATGCCCGAATGCAAATGTTATTAATTTGATCATATACCTCAGGAGGGAATCCTGTCTGTTGATTAGCAAATCTACCTTGCCCCAAAAGCATGTCCTTATCCCAATGAGGATGTCCTGCTGCATGGTTTTGGGCGGCCTGCTCTATTGCGCCCTCTAGCATAAATGCTCTCCAGTCCAAATACTTGCCCGGAGAAACACAAGCCCGAACAAGGCTAGCCCAATCAGAGGGAGTCATACAGAATCTAGACAGACTCTCCACCTGAGTTAATGTGAAGGCGGCATCCACCCCATAAGTGCGTACAGACTCTGCCAGGGTCTTCACAATTTTGAAATCTAAAGGCTCCGAAAATCTTCCCCTATTCTCATCCTGAAAAACTGGATAAGCAAGACCCATCTCAGCGTTAACAGCCTTCCATGTTTGAGCATGGAAAGCTCTCCCCGAAACACCCCCACCATACGGCGGTGGGTCCGGAGGATCACATTTCTTGAGCCCCGGTCTATCTTCGTTCCCTTCTCCAGCAGCTAAACTCCCTAGCTGGCGAGACAGCCTCCCAAGCTCCTCCTCCTCATCCTCCTCTTCTTCTGACCCGCTTCCACATGGGGGTGTGCGCAGCGCACTGAGATCTGGATACAAGCGTTTCCTCCCCTGCTTCTCGCTCCGCACGCTCCCATCCTCCCGAGATACCTCACCTTTTGTCAGAGATAATCGTCTCCTCCCCTGTTTCACGCTCCGCACACTCCCATCCTCCTGAGATATCGCACTGCCTGCTGTCTCCGATTTCTCCTCATGTAACTTTTCTAAAACCTCCTGTCCTTTAGCAAGTGCGTCATGACATCTGCCATCCGTGAGGCAACTACGGACTATCTTCCAAAGGGGAATCACCCCACCCTCCAATATGCCCTGCTCACAAGCAAAGTCAAGATCCTTGCCCAATTTATCCCAACAAGGCATAGTAAGGCTGCCCGAATATGCAAACCACGGTGCAGCAACATCTACTTTCTGCAAAAATCTCTGTAAGATACTATGTTTCACTTTCAGGCCTTTGGAACGTAACAGGCCGTCTAGTGCCAGAAGAAGCGGGCTTGAAGATGTGACACCCATGACACAGCAACAGAACAGATACAGAGGACAAAACGAAAGTACACAGAAACAAAAGAAAAGTACACAGTGCAGCTGCAATAAAATATGAGGCTCTCTCTGTCTTTGTAGAGGAGCTGACTCCGCTTTGATTGCGGGTCCCACTAACCGGGACTATCAGGTCCCGCCCACCGGGACTATCGTGTCCCACTCACCGGGACTGTCGGGTCCCACCCACGGGGACTATGGGGTCCCACTTACCGGGACTGTTCAGTGCACCACCTCTGACGACTTGCAAGTTTTGATTTTCCCGGGTTTCGGCACCACTTGTCGCGACCCCCTTGCCCGCAAGGAAGACGCAACACCGGGAATCTTCTTACAGCTGTTTATTCAAGCTCTCGAGAGTTCTTCTAATCTCCCAGAAGCCCCTCCCAGCCTTAATAAAGTATCCAAACACCCAATGCGAAGCTGCCACGTGGAGCTTTCTCGTAGGGTGTCAAAGAACCATGTGCCAACTCTCCCAAAGAAGGAGTTGTTTATCACAGACCACCACAAGGCCAGCGCCATCTTGTAATGGCGACCACAGTCCGCAGAAGCGGCTCGCCACAAGAATAGTCATGAGAGGCTTGGACATATAGGAGAAGGAACAAGGTAGAATTACTATTGTTATAGGAATGCTCATCTCAGAGCATCCATGAAGAAAACATTACTATACAACCCAGACGGAATTAAAGATGAAAAGTGCCAGCTTCTGTTATTAACTACCACTATGGTGCTAAATGGTCCATTAGCACAGGAGTCGAGGTGAAGTGATGGAATCTATGCACAGACCTATGCACAGAAAGAGCTTCTTCTCACCAATTCCATCTATTACTGCTGATGGTTCAATATGTTAGCAAGATGTTAACCCTGAACTCCTTAAAGTATACCGTCGCTTACGGAAGAGAACCAAGTACTTGGCATGGAAGGAACTGCACCTTTCTTACCCTGAGACAGCTATTTACATTCATAGGGATTACAGCTTCTGAATAAGGCCATTATTCAAGGTCTTAAAGAGTTCTGTGATTCATCAGATATTAACCTATGTAACATAAGACCAAAGAATATACTTTGCAACAAGGGAAATGTTTTCAAAGGATGGGATGTATGGATCCTTACACTTATTGCAACATCCAGAAATGGGTAACTTGGTAAGGTGATCAAATAGCCTTTTAAGGGTGCAGTTAATGCACAGAGGGCACTATCCTCTAGGCCAAATATGCTTATTGAATTAATGATCATAATATGGTGCTGTTTCCTCTAGTAAGTAAAATCCTTGAGTTTAGAAAATCCAAAGTAAAAAAAGTTGCCGTGCACACTAACACTCCCAGTAATCTATTTTATGATTTTGTGTTTCCTTTCTGTTCAATCCAGGACCCTTAGAACTTCTGAACTTAGAGAGAGGATGCTTCCTCAGAGGAGTTCACAACAAGGACATTAAAATTAAATCTTTACAAATGTGAATAAGCCACAGTGAAACACATCATTCTGCATAATTGAGATGAATCAATAAAATAGAAACCAAAACTAAACGTAAAGCTGCCGTTTCCAAACAGGAAGTTTGGCTCCTCATGCCAAAAGAAAGACAAACAGAAAGAACCATTTTCCAAGATGAAAATGATCCTCATCATCGTAAGGGGGTAAGGCTTCTATTCTAACGTGATACGGTGATTCACTTGGGTATCCCTGATGACTCATTTATCTGATTTTTATGGTGAATAAATACCCAACCTACAGCTTTAGATAGCCATGGTAATCAGAGCTTTGGATTTCTTTGGGATTGGAATGTTCTCAGGGATTTGCCTCACCAGGTAAAATGTTTAGATCAACAGAAGCAGTAAGCCAAGGTGAGAGGAGTTCAAGAAGAGGAGAAGATGAGTATCCATTGCTGCCTTGTGCACAGGCCCAGCAAAAGAAGTTGTCGTTGGTTCCCTTAACATTCCCCTCACCAGTTTCTCCCAGAAAAGGTAACCCAGTAAGATCCCTAAAGATGGAGTGGGGTTTTTTTTCTAATTTTTTTTTCTTTTCTCAATGCACACACACACACTATATATATATATATATATATATATATATATATATATATATATAGAGAGAGAGAGAGAGAGAGAGAGAGAGAGAGAGAGTAATGTATAGAATTTACTCGAAGCAAGTGCATCTTGGCGATGCATGCAATGTTGTTTCGTGTGCTCAAAATTCTTTTATGTCTGAAGGATTTAATTTCCCAGTAACTTAGAAAGTTGCCAGTTGACAGATTTTAGCTTTTATTGCTCTACAAGAATTACACTTATCGAGCTGGGAGAGGTTGGAGCTGCCAGGCTCGGGCTCCCGGAGCTGCCTGGGCCTGAGGCTGGGGTACCTCTGTGGACCCTGCTCCGAGCAGAGTGTGGCAGGGATCGGAGAGGCTGGGTTCTGGCTCTCGTGGCTGCTTGAGCCCAGGGCCGCGGAGCCTGCAGGGACCGCGAGCTGAGGCCAGCCACAAGTGAAACTTGCGACGAGGGGCAGCGGGACTCTGTCTCCTGGAACAGTTTTGTCCCGGAGCTGGGGAGCCCACGGGAAGTGCGTCTTAGACTCTGCTCCCAGCGGAGCGTGCACCGAGCAGGGAGAGTCTGGTGTGGCCAGGCTTGGGCACCGAGCAGGGAGAGTCTGGTGCGGCCAGGCTTGGGCTCCCGGAGCGGCATTGGCCTGGGATTTGGGAACCCGTGGCGGTTGCCCTGAGGAGCCTGCTCCTAGCAGAACGTCGCGGGGATCAGAGAGACCGGCTCCTGGCTCCCGAAGCGGCTCTGGCTCAGGGTTGGGGATCCTACAGGGACTGCTTTTTGGTCCGGGTCCTGCTGGGTGCTGCGGGGGCCTGGGGGGCAGAGTGGAGCTGCCTCCTGTGCCCAGAGCAGGCTAAGGGTCCCGCCGGTGTGGTATCGCGACACCCCAACTGCAGCTGGGGCCGAGGAGAGTAGCCGCCCACGCCTGGAACAGGACCAGCGACCCGACGGCAGGGTAGCCAAGTCAACCCACTTGGAGTAGAGGCCGTGAAGAGCTGCCGTCTGACCCTGCAAGGTAGGCAGTCCTGCGTCCCACTGGCAGGACAGGCTCGGCAGCCTGCCAGTGTGGTGGACGAGTAGCATCGAGGCAGTCACGTCACACTGGTTGGAGTGGGGGTTGAACAGAGCCGCCGCCAGTGTCCGGAAGGAGCCCAGAGACCCGTTGGAGAGGCAGTTAGGTACCCCCACTGGGAGTGGGGGTTGAGCAGAACTGCCGCCCAGGCCCGCAGGGTGGGCAGATCTGAGACCCACCGGCGGAACAGGCTTGGAGGCCGACCAGCGTGGTAGACACGTCACATCAATTGGAGTAGGGGTGGAGAAGAGCTGCTGCCCACATCCGGATCAGGACCAACAATCCAAGGACCTGGTAGGAACGTCACCGCAATTGGAGTGGGGGCAGAGTAGAGCAGCCACCCGTGCCCGCAGGGCGGGCAGACCTACGACCAACCAGCGTAGTGGATAGATCACCCTGATTAGAGGAGGATCACAGCCACTACCCGCCCTACAAGAGAGATATCCCAAATATACAAGAGCAACATAAATAAACAGGGGGAAAAATTTCAAAAACACAACAGTTTCACCAAGCAGAAAGAAACACAAGCAACATGAAAAGACAAGGAAAGAAAGGACCACAAGCAATGCAGGTCAACTCAACTCTAGAAGAGGTAATAGCTGCAACAGATGGAATGTCAGATAAAGAGTTCAGGATATACATGCTTCAGATGATCTGGACTCTCAAGGAAGACATGAGACAGCAAAATCAGACAATGAAAGATCACATTGACAAGGAACTACACAAACAAATCCAGGAAGTAAAAGATCAATTTCACAGGGAGTTAGAAGTAATAAAAAACAAACAAATAGAAATCCTAGAAATGCAGGAAGCAATAAACCAACTTAAAACCTCAATTGACAATACTACCAGCAGAATAGATCACTTAGAAGATAGAACATCAGACAATGAAGACAAAGTATTTCAACTTGAGAAGAACATAGACAGTTCAGCAAGACTGCTAAGAAACCATGAGCAGAACATTCAAGAAATATTGGATAACATTAAAAGACCAAACTTAAGAGTCATTGGGATACAGGAGGGCACAGAGCTCCAAACCAGAGGAATGAACAATCTATTCAATGAAATAATACGAGAAAACTTCCCAGACTTGAAGAATGAAACAGAATCCCATATCCTAGAAGCCTACAGGACGCCAAAAGTGCAAAATCATAAGAGATCCACACCTATACACATTATAATGAAGATGCCCAACATACAGAATAAGGAGAGAATTTTAAAAGCTACAAGAGAAAGAAAGCAGATTACTTTTAGGGGCAAACCAATCAGGATAACAGCTGATCTCTCAACACAGACTCTGAAAGCTAGAAGATCCTGGAATAACATTTTTCAAACACTGAAAGAAAATGGGCTCCAACCAAGAATCGTGTATCCGGCGAAATTAAGCTTCAGGATGGAAGATGAAATTAAAACCTTCCATGATAAACAAAAGATAAAAGAATTTGCAGCTAGAAAACCATCTCTTCAAAACATCCTTGGCAAAACATTACAAGAAGAGGAATCTGAAAATAACATTGAAAACCATCAGTGGGAGGTAGGACAGTAAAGGGGGGAAAGTAATCAAAGAGGAAAACTAATCAGGTTTAGTAACATAAATAAACAAATATGACTGGAGGAACAAACCAAATCTCAATAATAACCCTAAATGTTAATGGCTTAAACTCACCAATTAAGAGACACAGGCTAGTCGAATGGATCACAAAACAAGATCCAACAATATGTTGCCTACAGGAGACGCATTTGATAGGAAAAGATATACATAGACTGAAGGTGAAAGGTTGGGAAAAATCATTCCACTCATATGGACTGCAGAAACAAGCAGGAGTGTCCATACTCATATCAAACAAAGTATATTTCAAGCCAAAGTTAATCAAAAAGGATAAAGAGGGACACTGCATACTGCTCAAGGGAACCATACACCAACAAGACATAACAATCATAAATATATATGCCCCAAAAAATGGTGCAGCTATGTTCATCAAGCAAACTCTTCTCAAGTACAAGAGTCTAATAGACCACCATACAATAATCATGGAAGACTTCAACACACCTCTCTCACCACTGGACAGATCTTACAAACAAAAGTTAAATAAGGAAACTATAGAACTCAACAACACAATTAACAACCTAGACTTAATTGACATATATAGAATATACCACCCAACATCAAGTAGTTACACTTTTTCTCAGCAGCACATGGATCCTTCACAAAAATAGATGATATATCATGTCACAGGACAACTCTTAGACAATATAAAGGAGTAGAAATAATACCATGCATCTTATCTGATCATAATGGAATGAAACTGAAAATCAACGATAAAAGAAGGAAGGAAAAATCATGCATCACTTGGAGAATGAACAATAGGTTACTGAATGATCAATGGGTTTTAGAAGACATCAAGGAGGAAATTAAAAACTTCTTAGAGTTAAATGAAAACACAGACACAACATATCGGAACCTATGGGACACATTGAAAGCAGTCCTAAGAGGAAAATTCATTGCTTGGAGTTCATTCCTTAAAAAAAGAAAAAAAACCAACAAATAAATGATCTCATACTTCATCTCAAAATCCTAGAAAAAGAAGAGCAAAACAACAGCAAAAGAAGTAGAAGGCGAGAAATAATTAAAATCAGATCTGAAATTAATGAAATTGAAACAAAAGAAACAATTGAAAAAATTGACAAAACTAAAAGTTGGTTCTTTGAAAAAATAAATAAAATCGACAGACCCTTAGCCATGCTAACGAAGAGAAGAAGAGAGAGAACTCAAATTACTAGCACACGGGATGAAAAAGGCAATATCACAACAGACACTTCAGAAATACAGAAGATAATCAGAAATTATTTTGAATCCTTATACTCCAATAGAATAGAAGATAGTGAAGGCATAGATAAATTTCTTAAGTCATATGATCTGCCCAGATTGATTCAGGAAGATATAGACAGCCTAAACAGACCAATAACAATAGAGGAAATAGAAAAAACCATCAAAAGACTACCAACTAAGAAAAGCACAGGACCGGATGGGTATACAGCAGAGTTTTACAAAACCTTTAAAGAGAAACTAACACCAATACTTTTCAAGCTATTTCAGGAAATAGAAAAAGAGGGAGAACTTCCAAAGACATTCTACGAGGCCAACATCACCCTGATACCTAAACCAGACAGAGACACTTCAAAGAAAGAAAACTACAGACCAATATCTCTAATGAACCTAGATGCAAAAATCCTCAATAAAATCCTGGCGAATCGGATTCAAAATCGTATCAAAAAAATTATACACCATGATCAAGTAGGATTCATCCCTGGGATGCAAGGCTGGTTCAATATACGGAAATCAATAAATGTTATTCACCACATCAATAGACTTAAAAATAAGAACCATATGATCATCTCGATAGATGCAGAAAAGGCATTCGACAAAGTACAGCATCCCTTTAAGTTCAAAACTCTAGAAAAATTAGGGATAACAGGATCATACCTCAACATTGTTAAAGCAATCTATGATAAGCCACAGGCCAACATCATTCTGAATGGAGAAAAATTGAAGGCATTCCCTCTAAGATCTGGTACAAGACAGGGATGCCCTCTCTCACCACTTCTGTTCAACATAGTCCTCGAAACACTGGCCAGAGCAATCAGACAGACGAAAGAAATTAAAGGCATAAAAATAGGAAAAGAAGAACTTAAATTATCACTATTTGCAGACGATATGATTCTATACCTAACAGACCCAAAAGGGTCTACAAAGAAACTATTAGAGTTAATAAATGAATTCAGCAAAGTGGCGGGATATAAAATCAACACGCATAAATCAAATGCATTCCTGTATATCAGCGACAAATCCTCTGAAACAGAAATGAGGACAACTACTCCATTCACAATATCCCCCCCAAAAATAAAATACCTGGGAATCAACCTAACAAAAGAGGTGAAAGACCTATACAATGAAAACTACAGAACCCTAAAAAGAGACATAGAAGAAGACCTCAGAAGATGGAAAAATATACCCTGTTCATGGATAGGCAGAACTAACATCATCAAAATGGCGATATTACCAAAAGTTCTCTATAAGTTCAATGCTATCCCAATCAAAATCCCAATAGCATTTCTTGTAGAAATAGATAAAACAATCAGGAAATTCATATGGAATAATAAAAGACCCAGAATAGCAAAAACAATGCTAAGCAGGAAGTGTGAATCAGGCGGTATAGCGATACCAGACTTCAAACTATACTGCAGAGCAATAGTAACAAAAACAGCATGGTACTGGTACCAAAACAGTCGAGTGGACCAATGGTACAGAATAGAAGACACAGTAACCAATCCGCAAAACTACAACTATCTTATATTTGATAAAGGGGCTAAAAGCATGCAATGGAGGAAGGATAGCATCTTCAACAAATGGTGCTGGGAAAACTGGAAATCCATTTGTATCAAAATGAAACTGAATCCCTTTCTCTTGCCATGCACAAAAGTTAACTCAAAATGGATCAAGGAGCTCGATATTAAATCAGAGACACGGCGTCTGATAGAAGAAAAAGTCGGCTATGATCTACATACTGTGGGGTCAGGCTCCAAATTCCTCAATAGGACACCCTTAGCGCAAGAGTTAACAACCAGAATCAACAAATGGGACTTACTCAAACTAAAAAGTTTTCTCTCAACAAAAGAAACAATAAGAGAGATAAACAGGGAGCCTACATCCTGGGAACAAATCTTTACCCCACACACTTCAGATAGAGCCCTAATATCCAGAGTATACAAAGAACTCAAAAAATTAGACAATAAGATAACAAATAACCCAATCAACAAATGGGCCAAGGACCTGAACAGACACTTCTCAGAGGAGGACATACAATCAATCAATAAGTACATGAAAAAATGCTCACCATCGCTAGCAGTCAGAGAAATGCAAATCAAAACCACCCTAAGATACCATCTCACTCCAGTAAGATTGGCAGCCATTAAGAAGTCCAACAACAACAAGTGCTGGCGAGGATGCGGGGAAATGGGTACACTTGTTCATTGTTGGTGGGAGTGCAAAATGGTGCAGCCAATTTGGAAAGCAGTATGGAGATTTCTTGGAAAGCTGGGAATGGAACCACCATTTGACCCAGCTATTCCCCTTCTCGGTCTATTCCCTAAAGACCTAACAAGAGCATGCTACAGGGACACTGCTATATCGATGTTCATAGCAGCACAATTCATGATAGCAAGATTGTGGAACCAACCTAGAAGCCCTTCAATAGATGAATGGATTAAAAAATGTGGCATTTATACACAATGGAGTATTACTCTGCAATAAGAAATGACAAAATCATAGAATTTGGAGGGAAATGGATGGCATTAGAGCAGATTATGCTAAGTGAAGCTAGCCAATCCTTAAAAAACAAATGTCAAATGTCTTCTTTGATATAAGGGGAGTAACCAAGGACAGGGTAGAGACGAAGAGCTGGAGAAGAAGATTAACATGAAACAGGGATGATAGGCGGGAGGGAAAGTGAGAGGTAAGGGAAATTGCATGGAATTGGAAGGTGAGCCTCAGGGTTATACACAACTACATATAAGAGGAAAGGAGGAGTAGGAGAAAAATTATATAAGTAGAAGAAACGATTTATAGTAGAGGGGATGGAGAGAGAGAAGGGGAGGGGAGGGGAGGGGAGGGGAGGGGAGGGGGGACAGTGGAGAATGGGATAGACAGCAGAATACATCAGTCACCAGAAAGGCAATTTGTAAATCAATGGAAATGTAACTGATGTGACACAGCAATCTGTATACGGGGTAAAAATGGGAGTTCATAACCCACTTGAATCAATCTGTGAAATATGGTATATTAAGAACTATGTAATGTTTTGAACAACCAACAATAAAATAATTTAAAAAAAAAAAGAATTACACTTATCTATGGACACTCACTTTACAGCCCACGATCACAACAATTCTTCCAAGAGCAGACAGCAGCCAGTGACTGGTCAGGGCAATAGTATAAGGACCCAACTCTGTGACCCAACCCAGGACACCACTGGTGTCATTTGAGGCCTGAGCTCAACTCCTCTAATGTGGGAGGCCAACCTTAAGGGTGACTGCGTTACACTCCCCAACTGGGTGCTGAGGCACTCAGTCACAGAAATGGGTGTGTCTTGCTGCAGCCCCATGGGTGAAGCTATGCTCACCTGTTCCTTTGTAATCTAACCCCTTGCCCTGTTTAGGATAGAATCTTCCATGGAAGTGCCTTGTGTGTGTCCCCTCCTCTTACTGTGCCCTTGGGTGTGGCCTACCCAGGTGTCAGTCAACCTGCTGACAGTGGACATCTTGAAGATAGACTCAGCCCCCTGAAACCTGACCCCTTGCCTCATTTGAATAGCTTCTCCTCAATAAAAGGGGTCAGCACGTGCTCTGGCTCTCTCTCTTTTTTGCGGACCCTTAAGGTCAGAGGAGCCGTCACAGTGACCCCAAAGAAAAAGGTATTTGTGTCTCTTGTGTGGTTATTTCGTGCAGCCCAGTCAGCCCAGTTTAACTGGAGTGACCCCTGAGCCTTTTAGTCGCAAGAACAGAAACCGGGCACTCTAGGAGTTTCTCTCTGCTAACCCATGTGATGTTGGTTTGCTAATCTGTAATGCAAATGCTTACATCCACATCTAGGTTGTGCAGGTTAGGCAAATGCTTGGTTATAAAGCAGTATAACTAGCCCTTGATAAAAGTGATTTTTTCCTCTCTGCATAGTTTTGCCCCTCAATACAAATAAACTAAGGCAGAAGTTATGTCAGCACTTTTCTATGCTAACCATACCTTCTTCCAAAGTTACACAGTCAAGCATATCTTGACCATACATTATCTCAGCTTTGGGCTCGTGGTTACCTCATTTATATAGTCGTCTTCCAATAGAATTTATGAGTTTGCTCAGAGAACTCAAATTATTTAGTACAATTCTTTAGTGATTTACCTTATTTTCTTGTCATGCTCTTTCTTATATGTATTTTTATCCTGAGTTACATGATATCTCTCCATATATGTAAAGGAATATTGTTTTTAAATGAAATTATTCTTTTTTCACAAAGCCATTAACGAGGTAAAGATATGGATACAAAAGATGGCATGAACTGGATTTTTGTTCAATTGTAATTAGGTGTTGATATTAGAAATTACTAAAATCATGCTAATTAACATTGATTTATTAGCATAAGTTTTCCTAAAATAAATAAATGATTTTGAAATTATTTAGTGCAAAACATTTTACTTTAAAAAAATTCAAACACAAAAACGAGAATTAGTTTTTCATACATTTTCAAATTTTCATATGCAATTTTGATGGCACTTCTCTGTGAAAGTAATTTAGTTCATTTGGAAATAAATCCTACAAGAAATTTCCAGTGTGTTTATGAAGGTCAGTTGAAGTCAAGGGTCAGAATTTAGGATTTCTCAATTCAAACATTCCTAACTTAACCCTCCTTCCTATAGTATGCTCAAACCAAAATTGAAGTCAGCAAGTAGTTTGTAAAAATAGCAAGAAAAATCCAACTTCTTACTTGATAATTTTTAAAATATATTAAATTAAAAACAAAACACAGTATATCATTAAAACCTACAATATTTTTTGTAAATAAGTCAAACAGTATTTATGAGAATTTTATTCCAACCTAAAAGATAAAGCAGACATAGACCAGTATGATAAAATGGAAACAAAAGTAGGATAATAACGGCACAGGGTTTGGTTATGAATGCCCATTGCACTATACCATGGTAACTTTGTTCTTAGTAATTTTTTCTTTTCTTTTTCAAAAATCTTTAAATCTTTATTTATTTATTTATTTATGACAGCAGAATGCATTACAATTCTTATCTTATTACACATATAGAGCACAATTTTTCACATCTCTAGTTATATACACAGTATATTTACACCAATTCCTGTCTTTATACCTGTACTTTGGATTGTAATGATCATCATATTCGCCCATCATTAGAAACCCCATGCCCCCTCCTTTTCCCTCCCACCCCTCTGCCCTATCTAGAGTTCGTCTATTCCTCCCATGCTCCCGCTCCCTATCCCATTATGGATCAGTTCAAGTCTTTATTTACTCAAACATAAGATGAAGTTAATGTGTCTATAGACTAGCTTTCTACTGATGAGCAAATATTTGAGTTGTACTTATCTGTGAAGTCTGATGATGGAATAAATAATTCTTTAGTTCTATGGTTTAGAAATCCAATAGTGGTCTTTCCTAACTTACAGACTTGGTCTAGAGGTGAGATAAATAATAAATACAAAGTGAGTTGGAAATAGGAAATACTATGCAAAAGAAATGATTGATACATATGCAAACTTTTCTCCTAAAAATAAGATAAATAAGGCAGTAAAAAATTTTAATACAGTTCTATTCAACATAGCTATTGAGTGAAAAAATATATTATAGTACTCTTGAAAAACATCATGACAATTTACAATAGAATGGCTACATAAGAAACAAAAAATTTTAAAAATAAATAAACACATCATAGTTACAGAGTCTTTGTTGTGGTAATAAAAGAAACAGTTGTTGACATGAACTTGACTTCAGGCAAAGGAGCTGATAACAACAGAAAAGACTTCTTTTTTTTTTCTTTTTCTTTTTCAACGATCTGTAGCTTAGAGGAAAAGTCTTCTTTAAAGATCTGAGCATCAAAGTCTTATTTCCAAAACTTTCTATAATTGTACTGTAGGTCTTTTCTTCAATGTTTTCACTGTTGTTTTAAAACTTCATCTAAATTTCATTTTATGAAGTCAGCTTCTTGGACACTATCCCTAAATATGGAGTGGGTTTTTTTTTCTAATTTTTTTTTTCTTTTCTCAACACACACACCCACAAAAAACATACCTCGAAAAATACCCATGTACTCTGGAATTTCTAATTAGAATTTCATACTTTTCAGTAATTATTTAACCAGTGGTATCCTTACCTTCACTAATTTTCTTGTTTGTAGGAATATTTTATTTTTATTTGAGAATCTGAAACAAAGCCACTTGACATGAGCATTTTCCTTAAGGAAAGACTTCAAATGAAAGACTAGGAATCCTTCCTAAATACACTTAGTAAGTTACTTTCAGCTTCCCATAATTTCTTTCCATTTTGTTGCTCTCTATTCTATTTTGATGGTCTTTGCTCATCTACTATTCTGATTTCACTTATAAAGAGACCAAGATAATTTGTGAATTGATATATGGATGCTGTTAGCAATTTCCTGTTAGGATTAACTATTTCAAAAGGGACTAAGGAGAAGGCAAAGCTTAACCCCAAAAATCACATAGGATGGTGACATGGCAGCTCTCAGTGAGTAATGGGACCTCTTACTCTCCTCATATTCTGCACACCCAACAGCAAGGCAGGAAATTGCTGCAGCCTGACCATTTTTTTGGAAGAAGAAATGAGCAGGATTCAAGTTGAAGACAATTAAAAAGCGCATGATTCTATAAAAATAACTTTTTATAGAAAAAGTTCTGTATAAAAAAACAAATGTTTTTATAAGTATCAAGTTTTTGATATCTCCAAATTAATAAAATTTTCTTCTCTTATTCATCTGAATTCTAAGTTTATTGTAAGTTTATACTTAGAAGGAAGGCAACGGTGACGCTAGCTAGCCATTGAGATGATATGATTATGTTAAGATTTACATTCATATGGAAATTGGACTCCTGCTGTTCACCTTGGCCTGCTCCGGGACTCATGTTACGGGACTCCTGGAGAGTTCCCATTGGTTGGGGAAGGATAGTAGGAGGGAATTCCGGGGGGAGGTTCCCCCCCCCTTCCCGGTTTTGGCTTGCCAGCATGTACGGAGTATTGGTGGCTTTTTCAAAAATAAAGTTTTGTTCCTGCTTGAGTGGCTCATGATTCTGTGCCCAGCCAGACTGAGGCAATCAATAATTTCAGTCTTATATATAATATAGAAAAAATAAAATGAAATATTATGCCTATAGCAGTACTATCCAACTAATTCTTCAAAATTTCAACTCCATTAGGAGACAACGACTGAAGTTTAAAAATATATCAAGTTCAAAACACATTCATAAACCTGGAATAACCAACCAAAAGTAACTCTTATTAAAGGCTCACTTAGAGGTGCAAGAAAAAATTGACCCCTGAAAGAAAGGTGGCGTAGAAATAAAGAAATTCTCTTGGGTAAAGGAGAAAATAAAGTCCCCCTGATAATTTATGAGAAATATCAACTCTCAAGTACGTTTGAGTTAGAATTCATATATCATCTCCTCTCTCCCCTCAAAGAATAATGTAGAGTGAAAATTAAATTTAAATATTCCCTAGTTTGATAATTTTACAATATTCCACCTGCAGTACTAAAAAAATTGTTAGACTTAAAGTATATGTATTAAATTGTTTCATAAAACACGAGTTTGCAATAAAAATTATGTAGCCTTGTAGAATCAAGTCAGTATGAGTGAAAGCAGGAAAAAAATAGTACTTCCAAAATAGCTATTGAGGAGATATGAAAAAAAAACTATAAGTATTTTTAGAATGCTTAAGTGAGTATTCAAACTAAGATGAGACATGAAATGATAAAACTACCTTGTATATTAGAATATAATAGAAAATACTTTGTAAAACCCTTCTGTATAGAAAAATATAATTATTAACAAAAGAAAATCTATGTTCAAATTAAATAGGAGATTATTACATGAAGAAGGTGGAAAATCCTTTCCCTAGATAAACTCTTCCAACTGGCAACAGGAAACAGAATGTGCACAGCAATGTTGTTTGTAATGGCAGAAGGACTTCAGTGTTGTTTGTAATGGCATAAGGCCCAATTGTCTATCAAAAGAGTTAAATAGCTTATAATCATATAATCTGGTGCTTTGCACCAGCAAGAATGACATGAATGATACAATAGCAACTGTATGTGTATGTGTATACATACATCCATATATACACACACACACACACACACACACACACACACATATATATATATAGACATGAATCAAGATAAATAAATAAATGTTATTTTCAAGAAAAAAGTGTAACTTTTGTATTTGTGATTTCTACCAACCATAGATTGAAAATATTCTTAAGTAATTTTATCAGTAATGGATATGAAGAGATATTTTTCTTGCTGTTATTTCTTAAGATATAGTATAACAATAACATTACCTTGCATTAGGTATTACAAGTAACCTAGAGAAGATTTGAAGTATACCATAAGATGTGTGTAGGTTATATATAAATATGGGTTGATCATTTTTAATTCAATAATCTTAATTCAAATGCTTGAAATTAGATACATTTTGAAGGCAGACATGACACCACAAATGGAAAATTCATACCATTAGATTCTGTAACATGTAAAAAAACTACTAAAAATAGGGTATAAAATAAATTTCAGACAATGTACATGGAAATACATGAAACAAATGAATTTCTTGTTTGGATTTGGACTCCATTCATACATCTCTCATTATGTATATACAAACATTGCAAAATCTGAAACACTTCCAGTCTCAAGCATTTCAGAAAAGGTACGCCCAACTTGCACTACACCAGTTTATAGGAGATGCTTAAGCGTCTATGTGTTTTGATATCCACTGGGAGTCTGGGAAGCAATCCCTTAAAAATACCCAGGGATAACTGAAGAGTCATTCATTAGTTATACAATCTAAACACATGAAAAAGCAGCTTATATTTTGTTGAAAATACATAAAAATGGATAAATTATAGAGAACAGCCCAGGAACCATGGGCACACATTTCAAAATCAGGATAACAGGTACTTCTAGGTCTTTATGGAGGAACACACCTGTTGTAGGTGCCAAGGGAACTTCCAGTCATTGTGACATTTTATTCTTAGGAAGCTGGATTAAAGGTATGTGGGTGTCATTTTTATTTGTTATAAAGCTCAATATTTACATAGAAATTATTTTACATAGAACTTTTCTTATAAAGCCTATTTGTTTTGGTTTTTACACTCTGATCACTAACACATGTTTGCACCTAAAAGATTCTATTAAGCTTTGCATGAGTACCATTTCTGAGGCACTTAATATATATGGTTAGAAAGAAAATAATAGTATATTATAGAAAATTTTTGTAAAAGTCTTGTTTAGGAGCAGAAAGAACCCCACAACGATATAAAATTCTGGACAAAAATCAAGTACTAAAATTATACATTGATTCATATTTTACCCTTTGCACTTTCTAGTACCATTCAAATGTAATTGGCATAATTAATGAAGAGTCTGATAGGAGAAGTAGTTTCAGCAGTAAAAAGAAATGCTTTCATGTACTCCCCCTCAGCTCTGAAAGCTCTGTAAAAATAGTGCTTACAGAAAGGAAAGGAGAAGATGAATGACCTCTGGCCTAACCTAATGTTTGCACTTGATTGCTTTATAAAAATTATACCCTTGAGAAAGGCTTAAGGTAGTCATAAAATTGTAGCCAAGCTGAAATAATTCTAAAATTAAAACATAATCCACTCCAGAAGTGTAATTGAATTAGTGATAAAACATAGCTGTATGAATCTGTACAGGAAATGGTTTTCAAAGACAGATTAAAAGAAATTCCTGCTTATAATTATGTTCTCCCAAGTCAAAAATTGTTAGTAGTATGGGTTTCTCATCTTCTCTGTCAAACACAACAATTTTACTCCAAGTTAAGGTGCAGAAGTGCTCATCTAGCTCATGTCTGTCCCTTGGGGAGGAAGCTCTTGGCGATCAGACAGAGCAAGTGCAGCAACAGAATCTATCAGATCTTCAGGAAAGAAATTTCAGCTGTTAAACTTAGATCCCTGTATGTTTTCTGATGCAAAAGTGAATCCTTTGTATCACCAACCCCACCCTTACAGATCTTCGTTTATAAAAATCTCTTGTTATCATCAACAAATATCATTGCTATGTCCAATAAAAACATGGATTGATGAATCTACAAGTAAAAAAAAAAGGTTTTATTTGGGAATAATATATGGAAATTAGGATTCCAATTCAGAACAGAAACACAGACCAAGGTGATTTCCAAGAGTCTGAAGAAGAAAGGAGGGAATTGGTATTTCTCTGGGAAAGGAAGAAAACTTATGTGGGTTGTTTTCAAAGGAAGTTAATTGGTGCTAGGGGCAGCTTTCTGGAGCTGGCCAGCCCTGATTGTTAGGTGGTGGCCATTATCAGGTGTTTCAGTCAGCTTCTTCACTGTTGTGACTAAAAGACCTGAGGAAAACAACTGGAGAGAAGGAAAAAAGTTTATTTGAGAGCTCATCATGGTTTTAGATGTCTCCCTGCATTGACAAGACAGCTGGCTCCCCTCCTGGAGGCTGGAGATGGAAAGAACATCATGGAGGAAGAGTGTGGCAGAGAGAAGCCACTCATATGATGACCAGAAGCAGAGAAAGAGAGTCTACTGGCCAGACACAAAATTTATTTATTTATTTATTTATTTATTTATTTATTTATTTAGGGTATATCCCCCAAAGCCACACCCACAATGCCCACCTCCTCCAATCACAACCTACCCCGCCTTCAGTTACCACTCAATTAATCCCTATCAGGGGATTGGGTTAAGATGCTCACAACCGTAACATTTCTCCTCTGAACCTTCTTGCATTGTCTCACAGTTAAGCTTTTGGGGGACACCTCAAATCCAAACCATAACAATTAGGCAAAGCTTGTCTCAAGGTCACAGCAGGACATTTCATTTTTTGAATTTAGGAGATAGTTCCCGGAGCAGTCTTTATGACCTGAGTGTTTCTTCTCTAACTCTATTTTGGATAAGTATGACCAAAATGAGTTCGTTTGTTTCATTCGTTTAATCAATTTTCATATCATCAATGATCATTTCTTTGGAAAAATAATGGTTCCAAATATTGCTATTCTTATATCTCTGGTCTAGGTTCCACCTGTTCTTAGTTGGAAGACTTTTGATAACTTACTCAACACAATGAGCTTGCTTCTTCATGTGGCAATTATTCATAATGTCTAATTTACAAGAATTGTGATGAGGGAAAGAAAAGCATTTGATCTTTCTCAAGTAAAAACTTGTGGAGAAGGAGGGATGAGAGAGATTTATTATAAACATGCATACCCCATGTGATTCAATGAATAAAGTACTCAAGGTAATAAGAAACTGCAATCAGAATTAGTGGATGTTAATTTCAAGGACTCTACATTGAGTATGTCTTAGCTTATTTCCATGTCTTTGTGCCTTGATTCCAAGTGACTCACTTCTCTAAGATCCAATTCCAAATTCCTAGGAGGTAAACTTGATTGTTACAGCTTGGTCGTATAAACTAGGATCATGGGGTCATTTATATAGACCTCTGAATGTTGAAAACTAAAGGTGGGAGGGAATTTATTATTCCAGCAGGGAACAACTCAGGGATTTGTAAATTCCAAGTGGTACTGAGAATTGAGTCCTAAACAGTTCCCTTACAGCATTGAATAAGAGTTCAGAAAGTGTTTCTCTCACATGATGGAATTCATTTAATGAATTCCTCACCTAGATCAATAGGTATCTATTGATTTCTGCTTTTATTTGGAGAAATTGAGGGCGAGCTTTCAAGTTGCCAATCATACTGTGGCCCTTTTCCTGATATATTGTTATCTGTAGAAGGCTGATATTGTTGCTGCCTGTCTTCCTAATATTCATGTAATATTATGATAGAAAATGCTTTTCTAAAACAGAGGTAATATTTACGTTTAGGAATGATGATTATCAGAACAGATGCTGTGGAAAATCCAAAATACTCAAATGAAAATCCCTGACCTACAGGAAATAAGTAATGAAGTTGAACTAGGGATCAAGTATTCTGATCCTTCTGATGATTTACTTCCTCAACTGAACTTTCTCAGGATAACACTAGTAAAATAATTAAATAAGACTTGTTAAGTAATATGTAGAGAAGAAACTATGTCTCTGATTTTATTAATTTATTATGTCTCTGATTTAATTAAGTTATATATTGGTTAAACGCTGAAAACTACATTTAAAAATGAATCATTTAAAAATACAAGTGTGTAATATAGTTTAGTGATATGTACCTGAGAGTCCTGAACTATTATTGTGTTCAAGTAAATATTTTCCAGTTTTACTAACAGTTTTTTTTTTTTTTTAACCAACCTTTGGCTTACTTGGTCTATGACATGATTATATAAAGAATATTTAATAGATTAATGAGATAATAGTTTTCATGATTGAAGGGTCATAATTTATGATGAGAAGACTCATAAAAATCAACATGAATTATTTAGATTTTTTAAAAACCTGACACATAAGGACACAATCATAAAGCATATGCTTTTCATATTAGCAGAAAATTAAACATGAAAAACTTTTCCCAGGAAACTTGTTTGAAATGCCCTAACAATGAAATACAAACTATTTGCTTATTACTTTGAAAACTCAAGTGATAATTGAGCAGTTACGAAGGAAATAAATCAAAGGAAAAATAAGTTAGAAACACACAGGTAAACCAATAAAATTAACTATGTAAACCAGCAGCATGTTTTAAATTAAATAGCTGTTTCTATACCACATTTAACAAAAGGGAAAAAAAAACCACCTTGTTAATTATTTGTTTTTGATTCAATACTGTCTATCTTTCTATCAGGCACTGTGCTTAATGTTAGCGCTGCAAAAATTAATAAGGCAAGCATGAGGCTTTTTCCATTGTGATAGAACAAAAAAAGGATAGAAGGAGAAATGTTACTATCAGCTTGTAATCTGTTAAAAGTTGAAGGATTTTATGTCTTGCCTTCCAGCTTTGTCTAGGACCTTCATATAATATATGATAGAAAGGTTTAAAGGAGATATTCTTTAATTTTCCCTGCTCTTGGGGAGAAATCATTTATTCATGAATGATTAATACATACCTTTTATCCATTATTTCATATTTCTAAGGGTTTTACCATGAAAATTTATTTGGTACTTATTAGTATCTTGTGAAATAATCCTGTAATAATGTGTTGACATTTGTTTTGAGAGAATGGGTCACATAGATTGATTTTTGAATATTAACTCAGCACTGTATTCCTGGAATAAAACTTACTTGATCTTACTGAATCATCCTTTTTTATATTTCTGGATTAAATTAGCTAATATTTTCATAAGAATTTTTCTAAGTAGATAAGGGATTTGGGTCTGTAGTTTTTTCTATAAACTCTTTTTTTTCTGATTTGTTTGAGTAGCACTCACCTTTTAGAATAACTTGGAAAGTCATATATAGAGAGAGTTTGTTCCTAAATCTTCTATTTTCTGAAAGAGATTATGTCAAATCACCATTCATTCAAGAACATTCTAGAAAACTTGAGGCCTAAACTTTAATGTGTGGAGAAGTTTTGAACAAAGAATTTGTTTCAATAGATTCAGTGTTGTTCAAATAATCTATTACTTCTGAAGTAGGCTTTGATTACTTCTCTTTTATCTTTTATGTAAGTTATTTTCATCTAATTTACCAAACTCAGTAGCATAAAATTGTTTTTTTGTAATATTCTCTTGGTGTCATTTGATGTCTGTTAGATCTGTAGTGATGTGTTCTCTATCATTCATTCCTGAGAAAGGTAATGTGTTTCTTTTTACTCTTTAATTTTGATCAATATAACTGAAGGTTTAAGATATAATTGATCTTTTTAAAGGACCATGTTTTTTTTGACTTGTTGATATTGTTTATATTTTTCTGATTAAAATGTTATTGTAGGAGACCTTCAATGATACACAAAATTATAAGAGGTTATGAGGGGCAAGGGGGATGGGGGAAAAAGGGGAGAGAATTGAACAACAGCAGAGGAGGTAGAGAGGGAAGATGGGAGGGGAGGGGAGCGGAGGGGGGATAGTAGGGGATAGGAAAGGTAGCAGAATACAACAGTCACTAATATGCCATTATGTAATAATGTGAGTATGTAACAGTTGTAATTCTGCAATCTGTATTTGGGGTAAAAATGGGAGTTAAAAACCCAATTGAGTCTAATGTATGAAAGATGATATATCATGAGCTCTGTAATGTTTTGAACAATCAATAAAAAAAAAAGTCTAAAATAGACTTAAGAAAAATGTGTTTTTAAAAACTCCCTGGAAACCCAGGAGAGGAGTTTGACTCTTTCCATAAACTCTCCCCACCATTTTTTTCAATCTGTTTTAATAATAATAATAATAATAATAATAATAATAATAATCATTAAAGAAAACAACAATAAATAAAATAAAATGTTATTGATCTCTGCTCTTATTATTATCATTTTCTTACTATTTCCTAAACAATTATTTAACTTTAATTTGGTTTTCTTTAACTAGTTACTTAAAATGAAATACTACATCATTTTCCCCATACTATTATACATATTTCATACTAAAAAATGTCTTGCTAGGCAGTAATTTCTTCCCTGATTTTTTTTATCAGTAGGTTATTTAGAAGTGTACTTGTACTAATTCCAAATATTTGTAACATTCCAGGTATCTTTCTGTTACTTATTTCCAGTTTAGTTTCATTTAGTTTGAGATCACCCTTTGTTTGATACTTAAGTTTTTTCAATTTTATTGGAAATTTAGTTATGGAGCAATATATAGTCTCTTTTGAGGATTGTTCTTGTATACATAGAAAGAATGTACATTCTGTTTTTATTTGAATTGGTCTATAATGTTGTTTTGAATTTCTCTTTATTTATTTACTTATTTTTCCTTATTGTTGCTATTGTTTAGATGTGAGGTGTCCCCTAAATGCTCATGTGTGATAAAATGCAGGGATTGTTTGGAAGTGGAATGGTTGGATTGAATTGTACACTAATCAAGGGATTAATCCATTCATGTGGATTATCTGGTGGGAACTGTAGGCAGATGGGGAGTGGCTTGCTGGAGGAGGTACATCACTGGGGTCATGTCTGGGGTTTCTATTTTGTCCATGGTAAGCAGAGCTCTTTCTCTCTTGGCTTCCTGGATATTATGTCCTGAGTTGCTTTCCTGCATCATGCCCTTCCACCATGATGTTCTGCTTCATTTTGGGTCCAGAGCAATGAATTTGCCATTTATCAACTGAGAACTCTGAAAATATGAGCCCAAATAAATTTTTCCTCCTCTGTATTGCTTTTGTCAGGTCTTTGGGTCATGTAATGAAAAAGCTGACAAAATACTTGCTGTATTAAGAGAAGGATGATAAGTTCTCCAATTATATTTGTGAATTTGTCTATTAAATTTTCAATTCTTCTAGGTTTTTTTAAACTGCATTTTTAAAGGCCTTTTATTAGGCTTATAGATATTTAAGGTTTATTAAACACTCTTGACAACTGACCCATTTCTAGTTATGTAATGCCCACCTTTATTCTTAAAAAGTATATCTGCACTATCAACTTTGTTTTATATAAATACAGCTATTAAAACTTTCTTATTATTAAAATTGCATTATTTTTCCAAACTTTAAGTGTTATTCCCTTTAGATATCTACATATTAAAATCTGTTTCTCATAGATAGCATGTACTTGGGCTTTACATTTTTATCAATACTGATTATGTTCAATGGGTTTTTAAAATGCATTTATACTTAATGTAGTTGCTGATTTTCTTGGAGTTTAACCTACATCTCACTAGTTTCTACTTACTTCATGTGTCTTCCCCCCCCCCCCAATTCTTTTCCTTTCTTTGAGATTAAGCACTTTGTATTTCACATTTTATTTAATTTTTTAAATTATTAGTTTTATTTTTTAAAAAATACTCATTTGTTGAGAGCCACAGCCGAAGGGGCCCCAGCCGACTTCCAGCTGCCAGCAAACTTTCAGACTGCCAGCTGATGATTGGCTCACAGCGGCCCCAGCAACATCTAGCTGATTGGCTCCTCTGCGGTGATGCTCATTGGGGGACTTCTTTGGCTCCGCCCATGCGACCCAGACAATCAGCCTCAAGAGCAGAAGGATTGTGGGAGGTGGTGAAGCTTGTGTTTGTGAGAGAGGCTTGTAGGAAGCCGGTGGTGGCAGTTGGGCTCTGAGGGTTTTTCCTGAGGAGCTATTTTGTTTGGCATATGTGGTTCTAAAAATAAAGTTCGTTTCTTTTGACAAGTGGCTCTTGAATTGTGCCCAGCCAGACTGCGGCATTTGGTGGCTTGCACGGGGAGCAACTGAGGGTAAGTGATAAGGTAAACTGCTCACCCCTGAGAGCAGGGCGAGAGGATGGGTAGCCATTTTAAGATTTATCTTTTGTTTTGCTTCACTTTTGTTTTAAGTTGCCTCTCCCTGGAGATGAGTGAGACGGAAGAAAAACCACTCACATCTGAGGAAAAACTATTTACGTCTGAGGAACAGATAGGGAGAAAGGACGGATGCACATGTCAGGAGGATAGAAAGGCTATAATGATTTTGTGTTGTTCCATTTTTATTTCATTCTCTCTCGGTTTTGTTTGGTGTTATCTTGTTGGGTTGTATTATAGTAGAAATATGGGATCAGAAATTAGTAAAAAACAAACCAAAAGAGTGTAAAGTAAATTGTTAGAGGAAGGAGGCATCCCAGTAAAATCAAGAGCAGTCAGGGCATACGTTGATACAATACAAAAATGTAGCCCATGGCTTTTTGAGGAGGAGTTGTTGAATATATCACAATGGAACCATCATGGTGAAGATTTAAAAAGAATAGAAAAGAACAGCCCAGGGACTCTGCCAGTTGGCACATTGCCATTGTGGACGTTCGTATCTGGTTTGCTTAGTCCAAAGCCTTCAGTTCAGACAAAGACAGAGGAACAAAGCTTAGAGCAGAAAAAGCCATCGAGGGAAAGTTACAAAAGGAGACTGCTACTAACAACTTTCTATCACCAGAGGGCATAAATGTCCAACTAACAAGGCCACCTCCATATGCTGGGAGGCCCCCAACCCCTGCAGTTGATAGTTCGGATCCTGAGATAGGATCTCAAGTATTAACATGCCCTGTATTTGAGGTAGGAGGGCAGCGAATTCACCATGCTTTAAATTTCAAAATAGTGAAGCAGCTAAAAGAGGCTGTAACAACCTATGGTCCTCAAGCACCCTTCACTGTAAGCTTGGTCGAATCCATTAACAACTTGAAGATGATGCCAGCAGATTGGTCTAATATGTGTAAAGCTGTGCTAAATGGAGGTCAATACCTGTTATGGAAGGTTGCCAATGAGGAATTTTGCAAGGAGACGGCTAGGCGAAATGCAGCAGCTGGTTATCCTCAGAGAAATCTAGATATGTTGTTAGGAAAGGGACCTTATGAGGATCAGCAGCAACAAATTGCATATGATCCCGGTGTATACTCACAAATTGCTGTAGAGGCGGTTAGGGCATGGAAGACTTTACAAGGACAGGGAGGTTTACAAGGTCAGTTATCTAAGATAATACAAGGAGCTAATGAATCTTATGCTGAATTTGTAGTTAGGCTTATTCAAACAGCTACCAGAGTTTTTGGGAATACAGAACAAGCAATGCCATTAATAAAACAACTGGCTTATGACCAACCGAATCGTTGGTGCAGAGATATCATTACACCATGGAAACATGAAGATTTAAACACATATATTAAATTATGTAGAGACATTAATGAACAAGAGCAAGTTGTGGCAGCTGCAGTAAAACAGGCTTTAGATGCCAGAGACATTAATGAACAAGGGCAAATTGTGGCAGCTACAGTAAAACAGGCTTTAGATGCCAGGCCAAGAACATGCTACAATTGTGAACAAACAGGACATTTTAAAAGGAATTGCCCCATAGGAGGAGGGTTTAACAAAACTAGGTATCAAAGGAGTGAGAGAGGCTGTAGAGGGTATTTGCCCATGATGCTGTAGAGGGAGACATTGGGCTAATGAATGCCATTCTCAAACCACCATAGAGGGTACTCCATTATCAAAAAACGAACAAGGACCAGGTGTTTATCCACAATATCATGGAGAAAGGCATCGGGCTCCATTGCCAAAAAATGGACGGGGGGCCCAATGCTCCGGGGCCCAAAATCACAAATATACGGAGCACTGGAGGAACCCAGCAACCCCATCAGGGTAGTGCCCAGGACACATTGTCCATCAGATCCCTCATCAGACAAACCAGAGGGAGCACAGGGTTGGACATCTGTGCCTCCGCCAGATCAGTACTAACTCCAGAGATGGGAGTTCAAATCATTCCCACAGGGGTAAAAGGACCTCTTCCCAAAGGAACAGTAGGCTTATTATTGGGATGAAGCTCTTCTGCACTAAAAGGACTTATGATAAGTCCTGGGGTAATTGATCCCGATTATGAAGGTGAAATAAAAATTATAGCCAGTTCTCCAAAGGGTATATCAATAATTTCACCAGGAGATAGAATAGCACAGTTACTAATAATACCAAGCCTACATGATAAATTTTCCAGTCATGCTGTAGAAAGAGGTTCCAAGGGATTAGGCTCCACAGGTGTAGATTGGGCTATGCTTTCTTTAAATTTAGATTCTTGGCCCATGCTAAAACTAAATATTCAAGGACATGAATTTAATGGGCTACTGGATACAGGTGCAGACCTTAGCATCATCTCTCGTCAAGAATGGCCAAAACATTGGCCATTACAACAAGCCACTCAAATGCTTCGAGGCCTAGGAGTGGCGACTAATCCCCATAGAAGTTCAATGGTATTAGATTGGAAGGATCCTGAAGGATGTGAAGGAACTACACAGCCAAATTATTAGATCATCTTCCTGTAAATTTATGAGATGTCTTAGATCAATTAGGTTTGACATTAACAAATAACATCAATCAAAATGCACCCACTATTATGACTAGACAAGGTTTTAGGAAAGGAAAAAGATTAGAAAAACAAGAACAAGGTATAGCAGCACCAATACAAACAGATCAAGGAACATACAGACATGGGTTGGATTTTCAGAAAGGGCCACTTAGACAATAAAAATTACACGGAAATCAGAAAGACCAGTATGGGTTCCTCAGTGGCCCCTGACTAAAGAAAAGATACAAGCAGCCCATGATCTGGTCAAACAACAAGTAGTGGAAGTACATATACAACCTTCTGTATCTCCCCATAATACTCCCATTTTTGTCATCAAAACAAATCTGGTAAATGAAGATTATTGCAAGATTTAAGAGACATTAATAATGAGATGGTTATTATGGGACCTGCTCAATCAGAGATTCCTCAATTGTCTGCTTTGCCAAAAACTTTGTATGTTTTAGTTATAGTTATTAAAGATTGTTTTTTTTTTTCAATTCCAATTCATCCTGAGGATAGTCCATGTTTTGCATTTACTATCCTTGCACTGAATCATGAAGGTCCTGATCAGAGATATAAATGGAAAGTACTCCCTCAAGGGATGGCTAACAGCCCAACTATGTGTCAAATTTATGTTAAAGTAATCCAGCCACTTAGAAATCAAAATCCTGAACTACAAATATTTCACTATATGGATAATGTATTATTAGCACACAAAACTAAAAACATATTGCTAGAATGTTATGCCACACTTACAAACTTATTAAAAAATTATAATCTAGAGATAGCAATAGATAAAGTACAATTAAATTTTCCAATTAATTATTTAGGAGTTCTATTATCCTCAACCATGGTCCATCCACCCAAAATTCAAATATGAGTAAATCAACTCAAATCACTTAACGACTTTCAAAAGTTATTAGGAGACATAAATTGGATAAGGCCTTATCTAGGTATACCAACAGGAGAGTTGGGACCTTTATTTGATATCCTAAAAGGTCCATCAGATCCAAATTCACCCTGAATGTTAACGCCTGAAGCAAGAAAGGCATTAAAAATCATTGAAACATATATGGAAAATATGCATTTGGATAGAATTGATATAAGTTTGCCTTTATTATTTATTGTACTACCAACAAAAAATATTCCTACAGGAGTATTTTGGCAAGAAGGTTCATTATTATGGATACATTTATCTTATTCTCCTAACACTATTCTTACTAGGTATCCTGAGGCTGTAGGACAATTAATACTCAAAGGAATAAAAACAGCAAAGGGAGTGTTTGGGATTTCTCCCAATAAAATTATTACTCCATATACTATGAATCAAATTGATGAGTTAGCTAATGAGTTAAATACTTGGGCAATAATCATGTGCAAATCTAATGTTTCATTTGATAACCACTTACCATCTAATCCTTTATTGTCTTTTTGGTCATCGCATCCTGTAATTTTTCCAAAAATGACAAGAAAAACACCTATTATGAATGCTCCAAATATATTCACTGATGGATCAAATAATGGTACAGCAGCAATAGTTACACCTGATCAAACTTTTACATTTTTAGTACCCAAACAATCAGCTCAAAAGGTAGAGCTTAAAGCAGTATTACAAGCTTTTGTGATGTTTAAAGATTCTGTATTTAATTTATTTTCCGATAGTCAGTATATAGTTAATGCTATAATATCCCTTGAAGATGCTGGTAGGATTTCCCCTTCCTCTACTGTTTTCTCTTTGCTTTCCACTATACAAAGTCTAATCTGGGACAGAAAAGATCCATTCTTTATAGGACATATCAGGGCACATACAGGATTGCCTGGAGACCTTAGTTTGGGCAATGATTTAGCAGATAAAACTACACATGACATACATATTTTCTCTACACTAGAAGAAGCTATAAATTTTCATAGAAGGTTCCATGTCAATGCTAATAATTTACAAAAGCATTTTAAAATAACTAAGGAACAAGCTAGACAAATAATAAAACAATGTCAAAATTGTGTGACCTTTTTACCACAAGTTAATCTTGGAGTCAATCCTAGAGGATTGATACCTAACCATATTTGGCAGATGGATGTCACACACTTGCCAGAATTTGGAAAATTAAAATATTTGCATGTTACAGTTGATACTTCTTCTGGATTATTGATGGGCTCCCTTCATGCCAGAGAAAAAACTAAAGATGTTATAGATCATTGCTTACAAAATTTTGCCACTGTGGGCGTTCCAAAACAGTTAAAAATAGGAAGATGGTGGCGAAGGGAGTACTTCACCCCAGTGCGCCGCATCACTGTGAGGGAGAAAGACGAGGTGAAACAGCTGAAACCTATCTTGTTGGGAATTTCCAGTGAAATTGAGGTGCTCCAGAATCTAGTGGACGGATTTCCATTGCGCGAGGTTCAGCCGTGGGGGCTCGGACGCAGGCGATTTCTCCGCACGGAGGGTCACATTGCCTGATCGGCGGATTGCCCCGCAGCTGGAGTCTGTGGCGCGCGCTGGGAAGCGGCGAGGTGCCGGAGCGGGGGTGCAGCGATGCGGACTCTGGGGCTCCTGCCAGTGGTGCAATGGCCGTGCTTAGTGCTGAGTTCCGGCTTTGAGACAGAGGAGAGAAGCGGTCCAGTTCGGTTCTCGACACCGGTCGGACCACGGAGGAGGACAGCAGCCGCCATCTTGGAGAGCTGATGTAATCATCCCTGTTTTCTAATGATCTCAGCTCATTCAGCTATGGAACAGATGTTTTCAGGCTGGTATTTGCCTGCGTCTCGCAGACAGATCGCTCAGGCTCGGGGCTAGAGAACCAGTGAAGAATACTCCAAGGGGCTCCCTCCTGGCAAGGCATGCACCAGGCTCTGAGCAGCCGGATTCTGGTTCCCGGGGCTGCTTTGGCCCAGGGCTGGGGAACCTGTGGAGACTGCGTGTTGAGGCCAGCTCCAAGTGGAGCATGCGCTGAGCTCGGGGCGGCTGGGTTCTGACTCCCGGAACAGTTTTGGCCTGGGGCTGGGGAGCCCACGGGGACTGTGTCTTTGAGCCTGCTCCCATCAGAGCGTGCACCGAGCTCGGAGAGCTTGGAGCGGCCTGGCTCCCGGAGCTGCTTTGGCCTGGGTCAGGGGAACCCGCGGGGGTTGCTCCTTGGAGCCTGCTCCTAGTGGAGCGTGAGCTGGGATTGGAGAGGCCGGGTTCTGGCTCCTAAAGCTGCTTTGGCCCAGGGTTGGGGAACCTGCGGTGACTGCTTCTCGGTCCGGGTCCTGCTGGGTGCTGTGGGGGCCAGGGGGGCAGAGTGGAGCTGCTGCCTGCGCCAAGAGCAGGCCAAGTGACTCGCTGGCATGGTATCACGATACCCCAACCGCAGCTGGGACCGAAGAGAGTAGCCACCCACGCCTAGAACAGGACCAGCGACCCAACGGCGTTGTAGCCAAGTCACCCCATTTGGAGTAGGGGCTGTGCAGAGCCGCCGTCTGAGCCTGCAAGGTAGGCAGACCTGTGACCCACTGGCAGGACAGGCCCGGTAGCCTGCCAGCGTGGTGGACACGTAGCACCGAGGCAGTCACGTCACACTGGTTGGAGTGGGGGTGGAACAGAGCCGCTGCCCGTGTCCGGAAAAGGCCCAGCGACCTGTTGGAGAGGCAGTCAGGTACCCACATTGGGAGTGGGGGCTGAGCAGAACTGCCGCCCGAGCCCGCAAGGTAGGCAGACCTGTGACCCACCAGCGGAACAGGCCTAGAGGCCTGCCAGCGTGGCAGACACATCACACCAATTGGAGTAGGGGCCGAGCAGAGCCGCCGCCCACATCCGGATCAGGACCAACGACCTGAGGGCGTGGTAGTTACATCACCACAATTGGAGGGCAGGCAGAGCAGAGCCGCCACCCGCGCCTGTAGGGTGGGCAGACCTGCGACCAACCAGCATGCTAGACAGATCACCCTAATTAGAGGAGGAGCACAGCCACTACCCGCCCTGCAAGGGAGATTTTCCAACTATACAAGAGCAATATAAATAAATAGGGGGAAAATTTCAAAAACACAACAGTTTCACCAAGCAGAAAGAAATGCGAGCAGTATGAAAAGACAAGGAAAGAAAGGACCACAAGCAATGCAGGTCAACTCAACTTTAGAAGAGGTAATAGCTGCAACAGATGGGATGTCAGATAAAGAGTTCAGGATATACATGCTTCAGATGATCTGGAGTCTCAAGGAGATATGAGACAGCAAAATCAGACAATGAAAGATCACTTTGACAAGGAACTACATAAACAAATCCAGGAAGTAAAAGATCAATTACACAGGGAGATAGAGGTAATAAAAAACAAACAAATAGAAATCCTAGAAATGCAGGAAGCAATAAACCAACTTAAAAACTCAATTGAGAATACTACCAGCAGAGTAGATCACTTAGAAGATAGAACATCAGACAATGAAGACAAAGTATTTCAACTTGAAAAGAACATAGACAGCTCAGCAAGACTGCTAAGAAACCATGAACAGAACATCCAAGAAATATGGGATAACATTAAAAGACCAAACTTAAGAGTCATTGGGATACAGGAAGGCACAGAGCTCCAAACCAAAGGAATAAACAATCTATTCAATGAAATAATACAAGAAAACTTCCCAGCCTTGAAGAATGAGACAGAATCCCAAATCCTAGAAGCCTACAGGACACCGAATGTGCAAAATCTTAAGAGATCCACACCTAGACACATTATAATGAAGATGCCCAACATGCAGAATAAGGAGAGAATTTTAAAAGCTACAAGAGAAAGGAAGCAGATTACACTAAGGGGTAAACCAATCAGGATAACAGCTGATCTCTCAACACAGACTCTGAAAGCTAGAAGATCCTGGAATAACATATTTCAAATACTGAAAAAAAATGGGTTCCAACCAAGAATCGTGTATCCGGCAAAATTAAGCTTCAGGATGGAAGATGAAATTAAAACCTTCCACGATAAACAAAAGTTAAAAGAATTCGCAGATAGAAAACCATCTCTTCAAAAAATCCTTGGCAAAACATTACAGGAAGAGGAAATGGAAAATAACAATGAAAACCAACAGTGGGAGGTAGGACAGTAAAGGGGGGAAAGTAATCAAAGAAGAAAACAAATCAGGTTTAGTAACATTAATAAACAAATATGGCTGGAAGAACAAACCATATCTCAATAATAACCCTAAATGTTAATGGCTTAAACTCACCAATTAAGAGACACAGGCTAGTTGAATGGATCACAAAACAAGACCCAACAATATGCTGCCTACAGGAGACGCATTTGATAGGAAAAGATATACATAGACAGAAGGTGAAAGGTTGGGAAAAATCATACCACTCATATGGACTGCGGAAACAAGCAGGAGTGTCCATACTCATATCTAATAAAATAGATTTCAAGCCAAAGTTAATCAAAAGGGATAAAGAGGGACACTACATACTGCTCAAGGGAACCATACACCAACAAGACATAACGATCATAAATATATATGCCCCAAACAATGGTGCAGCTATGTTCGTCAAGCAAACGCTTCTCAAGTTCAAGAGTCTAATAGACCACCATACAATAATCATGGGAGACTTCAACACACCTCTCTCACCACTGGACAGATCTTCCAAACAAAAGTTAAATAAGGAAACTATAGAACTCAATAACACGATTAACAACCTAGACTTAATTGACATATATAGAATATACCACCCAACATCAAGCAGTTAACACTTTTTTTCTCAGCAGTACATGGATCCTTCTCAAAAATAGATCATATATTATGTCACAGGGCAACTCTTAGACAATATAAAGGAGTAGAGATAATACCATGCATCTTATCTGATCATAATGGAATGAAACTGAAAATCAACGATAAAAGAAGGAAGGAAAAATCATGCATCACTTGGAGAATGAACAATAGGTTACTGAATGATCAATGGGTTTTAGAAGACATCAAGGAGGAAATTAAAAACTTCTTAGAGTTAAATGAAAACACAGACACAACATATCGGAACCTATGGGACACATTGAAAGCAGTCCTAAGAGGAAAATTCATTGCTTGGAGTTCATTCCTTAAAAAAAGAAAAAAAACCAACAAATAAATGATCTCATACTTCATCTCAAAATCCTAGAAAAAGAAGAGCAAAACAACAGCAAAAGAAGTAGAAGGCGAGAAATAATTAAAATCAGATCTGAAATTAATGAAATTGAAACAAAAGAAACAATTGAAAAAATTGACAAAACTAAAAGTTGGTTCTTTGAAAAAATAAATAAAATCGACAGACCCTTAGCCATGCTAACGAAGAGAAGAAGAGAGAGAACTCAAATTACTAGCACACGGGATGAAAAAGGCAATATCACAACAGACACTTCAGAAATACAGAAGATAATCAGAAATTATTTTGAATCCTTATACTCCAATAAAATAGAAGATAGTGAAGGCATAGATAAATTTCTTAAGTCATATGATCTGCCCAGATTGATTCAGGAGGATATAGACAACCTAAACAGATCAATAACAATAGAGGAAATGGAAGAAACCATCAAAAGACTACCAACTAAGAAAAGCCCAGGACCGGATGGGTATACAGCAGAGTTTTACAACACCTTTAAAGAGGAACTAACACCAATACTTTTCAAGCTATTTCAGGAAATAGAAAAAGAGGGAGAACTTCCAAATACATTCTACGAGGCCAACATCACCCTGATGCCTAAACCCGACAAAGACACTTCAAAGAAAGAAAACTACAGACCTATATCTCTAATGAACCTAGATGCAAAAATCCTCAATAAAATTCTGGTGAATCAGATTCAAAAACATATCAAAAAAATTATACACCATGATCAAGTAGGATTCATCCCTGGTATGCAAGGCTGGTTCAATATACGGAAATCAATAAATGTTATTCACCACATCAATAGACTTAAAAATAAGAACCATATGATCATCTCGATAGATGCAGAAAAAGCATTTGACAAAGTACAGCATTCTTTTATGTTCAAAACTCTAGAAAAATTAGGGATAACAGGATCATACCTCAACATTGTAAAAGCAATCTATGATAAGCCACAGGCCAGCATCATTCTGAATGGAGAAAAATTGAAGGCATTCCTTCTAAGATCTGGTACAAGACACGGATGCCCTCTCTCACCACTTCTGTTCAACATAGTCCTCGAAACACTGGCCAGAGCAATTAGACAGACGAAAGAAATTAAAGGCATAAAAATAGGAAAAGAAGAACTTAAATTATCACTATTTGCAGATGACATGATTCTATACCTAGCAGACCCAAAAGGGTCTACAAAGAAACTATTACAGCTAATAAATGAATTCAGCAAAGTGGCAGGATATAAAATCAACACTCATAAATCAAATGCATTCCTGTATATCAGTGACAAATCCTCTGAAACAGAAATGAGGACAACTACTCCATTCACAATATCCCCCCAAAAAATAAAATACTTGGGAATCAACCTAACAAAAGAGGTGAAAGACTTATACAATGAAAACTACAGAACCCTAAAGAGAGATATAGAAGAAGACCTTAGAAGATGGAAAAATATACCCTGTTCATGGATAGGCAGAACTAACATCATCAAAATGGCAATATTACCAAAAGTTCTCTATAAGTTCAATGCAATGCCAATCAAAATCCCAATAGCATTTCTTGTAGAAATAGATAAAATATCATGAAATTCATATGGAATAATAAAAGACCCAGAATAGCAAAAACAATGCTAAGCAGGAAGTGTGAATCAGGCGGTATAGCCATACCAGACTTCAAACTATACTACAGAGCAATAGTAACAAAAACAGCATGGTATTGGTACCAAAACAGGCGGGTGGACCAATGGTACAGAATAGAGGACACAGTAACCAATCCGCAAAACTACAACTATCTTATATTTGATAAAGGGGCTAAAAGCATGCAATGGAGGAAGGATAGCATCTTCAACAAATGGTGCTGGGAAAACTGGAAATCCATTTGCATCAAAATGAAACTGAATCCCTTTCTCTCGCCATGCACAAAAGTTAACTCAAAATAGATCAAGGAGCTTGATATCAAATCAGAGACACGGCGTCTGATAGAAGAAAAAGTTGGCTACGATCTACATACTGTGGGGTCGGGCTCCAAATTCCTCAATAGGACACCCATAGCACAAGAGTTAACAACTAGAATCAACAAATGGGACTTACTCAAACTAAAAAGTTTTTTCTCAGAAAAAGAAACAATAAGAGAGGTAAACAGGGAGCCTACATCCTGGGAACAAATCTTTACTCCACACACTTCAGATAGAGCCCTAATATCCAGAGTATACAAAGAACTCAAAAAATTAGACAATAAGATAACAAATAACCCAATCAACAAATGGGCCAAGGACCTGAACAGACACTTCTCAGAGGAGGACGTACAATCAATCAATAAGTACATGAAAAAATGCTCACCATCGCTAGCAGTCAGAGAAATGCAAATCAAAACCACCCTAAGATACCATCTCACTCCAGTAAGATTGGCAGCCATTAAGAAGTCCAACAACAAGAAGTGCTGGAGAGGATGCGGCAAAAAGGGTACACTTGTTCATTGTTGGTGGGGCTGCAAATTGCTGCATCCAATTTGGAAAGCAGTATGGAGATTTCTTGGAAAGCTGGGAATGGAACCACCATTTGACCCAGCTATTCCCCTTCTCGGTCTATTCCCTAAAGACCTAATAAGAGCATGCTACAGGGACACTGCTACATCGATGTTCATAGCAGCACAATTCACGATAGCAAGATTGTGGAACCAACCTAGATGCCCTTCAATAGATGAATGGATAAAAAAAATGTGGCATTTATACACAATGGAGTATTACTCTGCATTAAAAAATGACAAAACCATAGAATTTGGAGGGAAATGGATGGCATTAGAGCAGATTATGCTAAGTGAAGCTAGTCAGTCCTTAAAAAACAAATGCCAAATGACTGCTGTGACATAAGGGGAGTAACCAAGGACAGGGTAGGGACGAAGAGCTTGAGAAGAAGATTAACATTAAACAGGGATGAGAGGTGGGAGGGAAAGGGAGTGAGAAGGGAAATTGCATGGAATTGGAAGGTGATCCTCAGGGTTTTACAAAATTACATATAAGAGGAAATGAGGGGTAAGAGAAGAATAATACAAGTGGAAGAAATGATTTACAGTAGAGGGGGTAGAGAGAGAAAAGGGGAGGGGAGGGGAGGGGAGGGGGGATAGTAGAGAATAGGATAGACAGCAGAATACATCAGACACTAGAATGGCAATATGTAAATCAATGGAAGTGTAACTGATGTGATACAGCAATCTGTATACGGGGTAAAAATGGGAGTTCATAACCCACTTGAATCAAACTGTGAAATATGATATATTAAGAACTATGCAATGTTTTGAACGACCAACAATAAAAAAAAAAAAACAGTTAAAAACAGATAATGCGCCTGGTTATACTTCTACCTCTTTTAAACAATTTTGCTCATCATTTGGCATTACTCATATAACAGGAATCACATACCCTCCACAGGGAGAAGGCATAGTTGAAAAAGCTCACCAAACTATTAAAATGTACTTATTAAAGCAAAAAGATGGAATTGGGAAGGGGTATATATTCCCCAAAGATAAACTTAAAATAACCCTTTTTACTCTAAACTTTTAAAATTTGGATTCATCAGGACTTAGTGCTGCGGACTCGTTGTTGCTATAGTGCTTACAATATTTATCTTTGACTTACCATATTGTATCTCCAACTAATATTATACCATTTCATATGGAGTATAAGAATTTATTGGCATATACTTTAATTTCAATATTCTTTATGATTTTTGTCACATTTTATTCTCAATGTTATACATTTTCAAATTATTATTTTTATTTCTATTATAATCAATTACCTTTTTATATTAGCCCTTAATTTTTCTATTTCTTGATACACACACACACACACAGACACACACACACACACACACACACACACATACACACACACATGTTGTTTTGTTTTGTTTTTGGTACTAGGGATTGAACCAAGGGGCAAACCAAGGGGCACTTAACCATTAAACCATACCCCTAGATGGTTATTTGTATTTTATTTAGAGACAGGGTCTCATTGAGTTGCTTAGGGCCTTGCTAACTTGCTGAGGCTGGCTTCCAACTCAGGATCTTCCTGTCTCAGTCTCCAGAGCTGCTGGGATTACAGTCATGTGCCACCACACCTGTCTACTTCTTGTGATCTTTAATTCATTGTATTGATTCAGATATTCATTATGTATCATACTCTTTCTGTCAGAAGAATTTTCTTTAATAGTTCTTTTAGTTAAGGTCTATGATAATGATTTCTCTCATTTTTTGGTCTAAAATAGTATCATTGCACATTTAATTTTGAAAATCTTTTTCATTGGCTAAATATTTCTGGATTTATATTTTATAGATATCACTGTCTTCTTCTAGCCTGCATAGTTTCTAACAAAAAAGTCTTTGTTCTCTTCAGATATGCTTTCTGCCCAATTGTTTAATAGTTTATGAGAATTTAAGCTTTATTCTTTTTATCTGCTTTAATGCTGGCTACCATACCCCTTCAAGGTCTGCCAAATGTGAAAGAGTTCATGTTTTCTAACTCTTCTTCAGTGAGCTTGTCATCCTTTGGAATACAGTCCAGCTGATTATCTTATGAACTTTACTGTCTGATGTGCTCAGCAAAGAGTTCTTATGTTGTAGATTATCCAGGTTTCTGTCATTATCAGTGTGGGAAAGATGTTCTCTTTCTGCTTTTTACAATCTAACTATAAGCAAAACTCCAGGAGTTCATATTTTATGGCTTTTTAATCTATATAATTACAAGGCAAGAATATCTGTTACACATGAAGAGGTATGGAAAACATTAAGAAATGAAAAAGGCTGGACATAGCCATTTTGGATAAAGGAAGGAAAAACTAGAGCAATGTGAAAATTGCTACGTTTGATGCTGCATATTATGAAGTTGCCATGACACTGCTCTTTATCATTATAAAATTATTTCCATTTAGCTCTATTTTACAGAGGACATGGGGAGAATGAGAGTAGTGAGGAGCACTGGATTAATCTAGGCTTGATATTATGAAATATATATTTGGTTTTCAATCCTATTTCCTATCATGCACACCCAAAGTATTCAAAAGGATGTGTCTTTTGGGTTGCCAATGAGTTGACTGATGCCTACCCTCTCCTATTTAAGTTCAGAATGGAAGAAGGTCACTTGAAATACCAAAGCAGGATTAGAGGATTTGGGACTCTCAATCTCTCACTCCAACCTCTTCAGGAGGGTAAAAGTACTGCAGGTAAATTTATCACCAACGGCCAGTGATTTAACTAGTTATGCCCATGTATTAATGCATCCCTGAAACACCAAAGGGACAGAGTTGGAGAGCTTGGGTACAGCTGAACACCTGGAGGTGTCATGCCAAGTGAGGTCATGGAAACTGTGTCTCTTTCCAGGTTAATTGTCCTGTGCATCTCTTCATCCATGTCCTTTGTAACATCCTTTAAAACAAACTGGTAAATATAAGTACTGAGTTCTATGAGCCACTCTAGCAAATTAATCAAATATTAGAAACAGGATTTAGGGATCCCAATTTATAGCATGTTGGTCAGAAGCAATGAGGGATACGATGCTATCTCTAGGCAGACAGTATCAGTGTTAATTTAATTAGAGAACTATTGTGGTGTTGGTATACAGGGGGAAAAGGTGTTTTTCTAACACAGGAAGTACCTGTCCATAAGTGAATTTATTATAAATATGGGATTGCAGAACAAGAGAAATAAGAACAACATTTCAATAAATTGTTCTATGTAAATGGGATATACTTATTTTAAAAAAAACTAAACTTTATAATGAGAAGAAATGTTAAATCCAGAGTAATTGTAGGTTAAAACTTATAGATCAAAAAATCCTAAATGTAAATTTAGAAAAACAAATTCATTCATGACTCTAAAGTAAGTCAATTTTTCTTTTTCAAAATATGTTAACATGAAAAATTTATGACATGAGCTTCATTATACTACAAAACCTTTGAATATCAAAATCACAATATGTGTTGAAAACCCTGAGCAGAGGATGATGGTGTACCAGTCGATAACATGATCATTTAAACAAAGCACTGCCATTTAACAAGCTCGTCAGCAGGAACTGAGAAAGGTCAGCCACAGATTTGGAGAAGGCATTTCAACATATATAACTCACAAGATTTTGTATTTAGAAATAAAATAACTATAATAGAAATATGTGAGTTGATTTAAGTATCACTGACAAAGGGCTTGTATTCATATAGAAAAGGAATACTGATAGAAATAAATAGATTTTTAAATAAATCCTTATCAGTGAGGCTATAAGCAAAAGGACAATAAGCATATGAAAAAGTGGTCAAACCCATTAGTAATTACAGGATGCAGAGGAAACCAGAGGAGTGCTTACTTCTACACACCCACCAGAATGATAAAATGAAAAAGTGTTGAAAATTAAATGTTGGTAAAAATAGGAAGCAAGGGTATTGGGTTTAAATTTCTAAAACTATTTTAGAAAACTAAAGCATGAAACATCATACTCAGTAACCCTGGAATTCCAAATATATGTCCAGTGGAAACATGTATATATGAGAAGAAGAGACAAGTACAACATTGCTTTCGGTTAGAAGCATTATTTGAACTCGTTCAAACTGTAAATGAGGCAATGTTTCTTCATTAGAGTAGATAAATAAATTGTAGTATATTTGTAGAATGTGATACTCCTCAGCATTAAAAACTAATAAACTTCTGCAACATGCAATAACATCAGTACATCTCACCAAATAACACTGAGTGAAAGAAGTCTACCAAAAAAGAGAAGAAAATGAAAAGAAAAAAGAAGAAGAAAGAGGTGGAAAGAAAGAAGGAAGGGAATAATAGGGAAATATACCCTATGTGATTCCACATATGCACAATTTTAAACAGAACAAACTCATGTTTCCTAGCTGTGACCTTTGGAGAGAGGTGATGAGACATAAAGGAAAATTTGAGGACTGCTGCTAATATTCTATTTATTGACTTGACGATGAATTGTTCAGTTGTTTTCATTATATAATAATTCATTCATCTGTACATTTATTATGTGTCAGCTTTTCTGGATGCTATTTATCAATAAAATTTGACTTAAAATATGATGCATTTCTAAATTGTATGCTAAGTTAAAATATATGAAAATCAGGGTAAAATTTCTGGAGATTTACGTGTCACTTAATCCCTCATTATCTACATCCTCTAGGCATAGTTGAGATGGTTTATGGCTTAATTTTTAATCAATAGTTTTAATTTTGTTCTTTGCTCTTGTGATCAAATGTGGAGTCAACTACCTTCTGCTCAATGTGAGGTTTATTAAGTCTAGAGATGCTCTTTTCTCAGCATACCTGCTGATTTACAACTCTATTTCATTTTAATAAAATATCAACATTTTACTAATATTTACATAGTCTATAAGTATAATATAGTATTATAATATTTATGTAATCTAATCTAATGGCAAAAGTCTGTTTTGTAGTTGGCAACTGTACCAACATGCAATACTACAAAATATTCATGTCTTAGCTGTTACATAGTATTTAGTATATAAAAATCCTTCCAATGATATAAATGTATAACTTACCATAATGTGAGTTATTCAAGGGCAGAATACACTAAAATTAAGGACCTTTAGTGTATTGTAAATCCTCTTATAATAAATTTTACTGGAATATCTAAATGAACTAGAATATTTATCTGACCCAATTCCTGATATACTTTTTGTATTTTGTCTAAATAAGTCTTTTTAAGCATTAGAGTTTTCTGTGTCTGTGATGAATAAGTGTTATTCTATAAAGAAAATTGAGCTGTTCCTAAATTTTCCCCAATTCTCTAGTTACTGAACATTAACACTTTGTTCTGAATTGAGATGACCTTGGCTATTTAAAAAAATAACACATATGATCATTTTTTTCATTTTAATCTTCAAGTAGGAGAAATAAGTTTATAATTTTTTAACATTACCTGATCCATGTCATTATTGTGTTTGATAAAATGTAATAAAAATTATACAAAGTAAAGTCCTGCTTAATGGAGTAACATGCTGAGTTGCTTTTAGCCTCTCTGGGTTTAGCAAACGTTAAAAGTGACTGTCTCTCCCGAGTTCCTTGTGATCTTCAGTCTGTTAATATTATCTTCACTAATAAGATTTTTACTATAGTGACTATGTTCCTCTAATTCATTTCTTCTTTCAGTTTTACATCTTAAAAGTTAAACTCTCTCACTTCTCTTTCTCTTGCTCAAAACACACATACACACACATGCCCCTGCCCCACCCCACACACATTTATTTCAAGTAAATATTTTCCACTTTGTGATTCTATTTTGATTTTTCTGTCTCAATTTTTGTTGGGGTATGTAATGAGATTGGCCAATAAACTTTTTTCCCTATATCTGAACATATTATTTCATGAATAATTTTTACATATCCTCTTCCCACCCTTGTTTTGCAACATTGTCTTTACATAAAAATAGATATATCTTCCTGCTTCCAGTATTTGGGATGTTTTTTCCATTGATTTTTGAAATTTGGTGTTAAATATATCAATTTCAATTATTTTTTCTTTGAATTGTATCTTAATGTTTTCTTACTTGTTGTTGGATTCAAAATCTTCTGACTGAGTTCTTCCACTTTAATAATAAACTTTAGAATTATCTGATCTGAGTCTTATAGGATGGCAAAGATAGACAGAAAGAAGATGGTAGAGTGAATGCCAGGCATAGGCAGCCATGTGTGCGGGCACCGATGTGAAAAGCAGGGAGCTTTCCTGAACTGCAAATGGTACATTGTGCTTGGACTAGATTGTTTAGCAAGGTGAGGATCCAAGGTGGTGCTGGATAGATGGTCAGGAGCCTGTCATAGCAAAATCTGTAGAGATGTTATGCTGATGTTAATGAGTAGTTTTGAGTGAGAGACATGAATAGATTTGTATTTCTGTAAAGCTTATCTTGATTATAGCAGAAAATGAATAAACAGAAGTAAGACAGAATATTGTTGTAATCAACACAAGAAACAATTAAGACCGGTACTATGTCAGTGTGGTTGAAAAGGAGAGTATACAAGTTTTAAGAAATTACTAGAAGGAAGAAATCCAAAAGGTGAAATGGAATTACATTATCGATGATTGCAGGGAGGGGTGGGAAGGGCCAAGATCAGAGGAATGAGCACTCACTTTCAAGTTCCTGTAGAGATAGTGAAGAAAGGTGCAGCTAAAAACCTGAGTGAGGTCCTATCCATAGAAATACATACTGAAAAGAAACTTTAAAAAAAAATTTAGTTGTAAATGGACATAATAACTTTATGTTGTTTATTTAGTTTAGCTTTTTTTTTTTTTTTAATGTGGTTCTGGGGATTGAACCCAGTGCCTCACGCATGCTAGGCAAGCCCTCTCCTACTGAGCAACCCCAGCCCTTGAAGAAGAATTTTGAATTCCAGTCATCCAATGGGTTGAAACACATAGAATATTGTTAATTCATCTTAGAAACTCAGGAGAACTGTATAGACTAATGATCTACATTTAGGATTACCTGTGTAAATGGAGAAAATGGATGATATTGATTTTATTTTGAGAAAGCAGCAAAAGTTGACTAGAAAACAGAGGAAGATATCACAGAATCAACAACACAAGTGCAACACTGAAAGAGCGATGGTAAAAGAATCATAAATAAAGAGAATGAAGAAAGGGAGAGGGAGCCACCAGAAAACAGCAGCAATAAGAGCACCCTGAAGACTTGTGCCATTTCAGGAAGGTGTGACAGACACTAACACTTTTGAATGTTCCAGAGTCAGAAGACATTAGTAAAAATATACCCACCAGCTTCTTCATCTGGAACTTCATTGACCAGTTTTGTGAGAAGAACTTCAGAGAATTGGGTAAAAAGGAGGAACTCATGGTGTTCTGGAAAGAATCAATAGGAATTACAATCACGCCTCCATTCACTCTATAGACATACATATTTTGAGTACAGCCCTAGGCATGTGCCTACAGCAGTGAGCTGGACTGCACTGACGGGAAGAGGCAAGATTTTAAATATGGAAGATTTGATGAGATTGTTAATATGACAGACTTGAATATGTTCCATGTTCTAGAGAAGGAGGAGTCTGATGCAAGAGAAGCAAAGATACAGCCAAGGGAGTCTGACAGATGTAGGAAAGTGTTAAGGTGAAAGACAGATTTGAATTGGGCTAGAAGCATATAGCTCTTCCACCAAACTGGACAACAGCAAAAATAAGGGAAATCAATCTACTTAATGTTATAATGAGCTCTCGAGTATTTCAAGTCTTTGTTTATTGACATCTATTTTTTTTTCCATAACATAGGTGACTGTGTCAAGAAAAGAAAAGAGAAAAATCAAAGTGATTAGAGACACACAATGATTGCCAATTATGATTAAGGCCTAGCTGAAAAGGGAGGCAGTGTGTTTGTAACAATAGAGGGAGAAACTTATCATTTGGTATTATTATTCATTTCCACACATTTCTATTTTTATCCTGGGCTTTAAAATGTTTTCCTAGCATAAAATGTGTTTGGTCAGCATACCCAAAAAACACTCCCTATAGGTCCTACTACCAAATTCAGTTAACTGATTTTCTTCCCTAAAACATGTTTTACTGTAAAGATTGTTTTAATGAGACAATGCCAATAATTATGATTACATCAATGTTTCATTTCTGCTACAGGAAAAACATTATTTATAGAGCAGGAAAGACTGAGTCCCATCTTTAGATATCATATCAAATTTCTTAATGGAAAACATTTTCATAAATAATCTCATTATCTACAATCAATAGGTAATAAATTACTGTGAAGGCCTGAATTTTATATTTCATAAGGTCCTTTAAATTTAAACATAAATGTTTCATTGCAAGTGAGAGAAATAAAATGACATATTGGAAGAATAACTAATATAGCCAGAAATTTTCGCATGATACCTATAGTTTAAGGGTCTTAGTTCCAACAAACAAACAAAATCCTAGGCAAGGTTATCATTTTAGGGAGAAAAATATCTTCCACATTTATTCTTCTACAGGAGATTTTTTGCTCACAAATCATAGTGCATTGTAATGTTTAGTGAAACGATGGCTTTTAATTGAACGGTATTTTATTCTGATTATATTTTATATTTCTGATATATTTTATACATAAGTTCTTTGGGTTTTTTATATTTATCTTTAAGTTGTCATTGGACACAATATTTTTTATTTTATTTATTTATTTTTATGTGGTGCTGAGGATCTAACCCAGGGCCTTGCACATGTTAGGTGAGTGCTCTACTGCTGAGCCACAATCCCAGCCCTATACATAAGATCTTGAAAGAATAAATGTATATATGAAAACTTCTTGCCTAATTACTTTTACATGCATACTTCTTTTGTTAATACTATCTGAATTCGGTCAGTGTAAAAATTATTATTGATTAGGTACATAGCTATGCCTCATTCAAACTGAGGAATATTTTTTCTCAAGTCTCTCCTCTGTTGAACTACCATGAGCATGAAGAACTGGAGAACTTCCTCACTTCCGGATCATTTGGTATATTGCATTGGCAGGAACTTTTAAGAAGGAAATGATCCATGATGAAGAGATAATGCCTGAGTAGTGCTTCATTTCTGAAAAAAACAATATCAATACAATAGGCCCCTGGGTTTTTAGATATCATGTTCCAAACTATGCTATATAAATTAAAGTTTGAATTGCATGGTTTGCTCTATGTGTTTTCCTATTGTCTTCAATCATTCTCTTAAAGTTTTGGCAGCATGTGAAAGAAGTGTCACCCAGATACAGTAAGATCACCCAGGGAGCCAGATTGAACATGCACCTTCCATATGTTCAAATTCAGAGTTAATTACTAATGTAATGAATAAGAAGAACGGCCTCCGGTAGCCTTGGGAAATCAGATCAACTCCCTCAGAATCCAGGGACAAATAGATGAAAAGGAAGCTCAGTCCTAGGTCAGAGGTGGAGGTGAGTCACAAAAAATATTTATTTTATAGCATTTGTTTCAATGGTCTGCCTGCTGACAGAATGAGTAAGTCTATCTTTGCTCTTTCACCTGAGGACCACATGAACACAGTTATCCTCCCCAAACATTTAGCATTAAATATTACACAAATGAAGGGATAGTCAGACTCACTAGTTTCTGTACACACAGTGATTTGCAGGGGTTGGATAGTGATGGTTGGTCTGTGTGCTTAAGTTCTTCAGACAGCTTCCTGTGATAATTTTCGTCATTAAGAAATCCTACTCAGGTTTTTAGTATACCAACCTTGGAAACCAAAGTTATTCCTTCTTCCTAGAAATTGGATGCTTGTGGCTACTTTCTAGCATTTTGATTAAGAGTATTAATAGATTCTACAATTTTCAGAAATTACTCACTGGGTATGACGGGAGACTATACACTCTAAAGACTATATAAAGGCAGCTCCTTCATTTAGCATTGAGTCCTCTGCCTAGAGGAAAAAGATGGTCACAGAACTAATTTCCCTGCTCTTTTATTTCCAATTTGACAGTGACCTCAGTAGAAAACCTCTTGACTATTTACAAGAATTTCTTAATATCTTCATTCAAACTTTACCATTTAACTGTAAAAATTCAAGGCTGTTGTGGGAAATATTAACAAAATATTTCCTTTTTATTTTATCACTTTTGTATTTCCAAGTAAAAAACATGTTAACCGATGAACTTGACCCAAAGGTCAGAGGAAATAGCATTTATTTGGGAAACAAAGAATTGTAATTCAGAGACACTGAATCTAAATAGTCCTGAATAGTATCCTGTTAGACAAGCACAGGGGATTTCAACAAAAAGCAGTTTTTGGAGGCAGTTTATTAGCTGGGCAGAAAATCTAGAGGGCAAGCTTATTGTGATTGGTTAGTTAATTAGGCTACTCCCAGCTGAGAGATGCTGGAGGCTGGTGTGTACTGACTTGTTTCTCCAAGGCTGTGGCTTGACCTTCTCCAGGGGTGTAGGCAATCCTCTAATATCTCCTGACTCTACTTTAGAAGGCCTCACCCTGATTTCATTTTCTTTCACAATGATATAATATCTCCTTTAAAATGTAGTTCCACAACTTCTACAAATATAGGAATAAATCTCAAATATTGATTTGAACATAATTTATTCCCTATTGAAACAGATTATTTTTTTAAAAAATTATTCCTTCCCTCCCTCCTATCCTTCCTCTTTCCTTTCTTTCTTCCTTCCTTCCCCTCTCTCTTATTTTTTCTTTTGTCCTCTCTCCTTCCTGTCTTTGAGTCTTTCTATACGTGCAGATAGTTACTGAAAACATCTAGGAAATTGTCAGGCAGAATACATTTCTTCCAAATCCATATAACCCTGGAAAACTCCAGTTGAGACCTAGTCTTAATTTAGCAGGATATGATCAATCTCTCTGCTTGGAAATGCTTGAAATTAATGCATAAGCTAGTTATATAAATAACAAAACCATTTAAAATTGAAGCAGGAAATAGCCATAAACTTTGCTTTTTCTTGTGTGATTTAGGGTTCAGTTATCAAGTACGTGTCTGTCCTTTTTCCTTCCAGTATATCCTCACACACCAATGCTGATTCAAAAAAGTAATGCTAAGAAGTAAACTAAGAGGAAGGACATGGTGATATTGAAATTTATAATAAGATATATATTTTGGTTTTCTCCCCAGTTCCTGGCACAGAGCTCCTAAATCCCTTGTAGTTTTCTAAATGGTAGGAGTATAATGTGCACCTTTTGTTCTCATATTCGTCCTTTGGTTCAGAGTGCACAGCTCTAATTCCTTGGAATTTTCTTAGTAATAGGAATATCTTTTTCCCAATGAGCTGACTCTTGAGGGCTTCCAAATGGGGGCTGGTTATCAGAGACATCACGCTGTGATTTAGAAGTGTGGAACATTCATCCCCTCCACCCCCTCCATCTTCCAGGAAGTAGAGAAAGGCTCAAGTTTGAGTTAATGATCCATTGTAATTCCATGATGAAGCCTCCATGAAAATCCTCACACTATGGAAGCCAGAGCTTCTGGATTGGCAAACACATCTGCTGGGAGGACGGTAAACCCAATTCCACAGGCACAAAGACTTCTTAACCAAATCCTTCCAGACCTCATCCTCTGTATCTCTTCATCTTGCTCTTCATTGGGATTCCCCATAATATCTACTGTAATGAAATAGTAAATGTATGTGAACTGTTTCCCTGAGTATAGCAAGTTCATAGAATCCAGAGAGAGGTGTGGGAATCCCAGATTTATAACCAGTTATATAGCCAGTCATAAAGCCCTGACTGATAAATGGCATCTGACGTAGGAGGGAAAATATTTTGGGTTTTCATGTAGAAACCAGATTTGCTTTTTTCTTATGGTGGTTATTTTGATCTTCTTTGTCGTTTGCATATAGAAATGTTTTATCAGAAAGCGTATTTTTGTAACAGTTGCTCTTGAACTGCTGGGACTCAAAAGTGTATGCTCAGTTCATCTGTTGATCAATGGATATACCATTTTTTTTTAATACATAGCTCATGGGAGGAGAAGTTGGTTTGTATGTATGATTCCCAGCCTTACCCCAGTTCAACACTTCATCTCTCAGTATTACTGTTAGTGAGTTTATGACTTATCTGTAGACCAGTCAGCAAATATGAAGTATTCAATAAGGGAAACAGTTTGAAGAACAACAACAACAACAACAACAACAACAAAACAGGTGAGGGGGATCCATTATGCCTTAGATTTGAGTCACTACTTTTTAGTAACTGAAATGAAGGAACATGGGGAAAATAAACATCAATAACAGTTGAAGGATGAATGAATCAGGTAAAAATATAGCTTAGATGATGAAGATCATAGGATATAAAAAGAAGAATAGAACTCCTTTTGGATTCTGTTTGTTATAGGGAAATTAAGAATTGACTGTTGTGACGGAAGCTTAAGGTATTTCATAGGGAAATAAAAATGTTTCTGGTTGTAGGGTGTGTAAAGGGTGTGGACAAATTAAAGGTACTATATTTGAGACCTGCTAACACAGATTAGCTGAAGTGAAGGGGTTTAATAGGTCACAAATGGGAGACACATTTATTGAGTGGGTAAGCTCACATCATAAACGTCCATGAGTGGGTTGCCAAGGAATTTGGTGTAAATGAGAAATTACTGAAGTCTTTTACTGAGTGAATGGCAGGCTGGAGTCACCACCATGTTTACAGAGAGGCCTGGTAGCATATTAGAGTTTGCAGATCAGGCTGTTGTACCATGTTTGTTATACAGCATTCTCGACACTATAAAGCTTTGAAATAAGTTAAAAGTTCGCCTTAGACACCACTTGATAGCATGAGATCTGCCATCTCATTTAGCATGGTATCGGGCTTCTCCAGAGCATATGTCTCTCTTGACAGAAATCAGAATATGAAGGTTTCCTCAAAGTAACTCCACATGATCACAGCTCACCCATCTCTGCATGAGTCAGCCATACCTGGTACACTTGGCAAGATGTTCATGAAGAGTACAGTTTGTTCATCCCAAGAGGCAGGCTTCCTTCCTTCCTTCCTTCCTTTCCCTCTCCTTTTCTCTTTTCTTTCTTTCTTTCTGATACTGGGGCTACATCATGAGCTACACTGAGTTATATGCCCAACTTCTTATTTTATTTCACTAAGTTGCCCAGGTTGATTTTGAGGTTGTGATTCTCCTGCCTTCACCTCTAGAGTGGCTGATTATAGACAGGAGCCATTGCACCTGGCTTGCTGTTTTCCATTTAACCTTAACTGTTGAAGCATATGATGATGTCCTTGTTTTGTTTGAAGTTTTCATAATATTAGTGACTCCTTTATGGAGTAAGACCCAAAGTTCACCTTCCCAGATGTCATTAAAGGACATTTGTTCTCTACTATGTATTATGACAGAAGCTAGTCTCTTTATGTGTTTCTCAAATTCATTCCACTCAGCTTTATAAATAATGACCCGTTTTATGTATTTGTAATGGATTTTTTTAAAAAAAGCTATTATTTTTCCAACCAAGTGGTCTGCAACTTTAGGAAGATTTTTGCCTTAAGAGTTCATGGCCCCATAGGATGGTGTTATATAGTATAGTAGACACTATTAATTGCTGTCCAAATTTTGGATCTACTTCCTCTTAGGAACATTTATTTTCGAGTCAGCACTGAAGATACGTGAAGATATGTAGTCATGTAATCAATTGAGAGCAAACCAAAATAATGTGCCAAAATAATGTGATAGAGGGTGAGAAGGGCTATTTGAGCCTAGTCCTTAAAGTGTCCCTGTAGGCTTATCATGTTCTTTACCCTCTATGGCAAGGTGAAATGAAGGTTGACTTCAGAAATCACATATGACAGATGATGGAATATCTGTTAACCCAGATCCCAGAGACTGCACAGAGACGTTGTTCTCCATGGACTTTCCCAGCTACCATTACATGAGTAAAACAATTTCTTTATGTTTGGACCTTTTAAATATTTGGAAACTATTTGTTATAGAGTAATTGGTTTACCACAGCTAATAAGTATAGTCAACATTTGGTTTATACTATTGTGGATAATACAAATATGGTTTGTAAAAGAATTTCAAGCCCAGTGCAGTGCAGTTCACCTATAATACCAGCAACTCAGGAGGCTCACTGAGGCAGGAGGATAATAAGTTCCAGGTCAGCCTCAGCAACTTAGCTAGACTCTGTCTCAAAATAAAAATTAAAAAGACTGGGGATATGGTTCAATGGAAAAGTTCTCCTAGGTACAATCCCCAAGTACCAAAGAAACAAAATAAAATAAAGTAAATTCACAGAAAGATATATTTAATCATAAACTTTATAGTTAACGAAGCTTAAAAATACAAAAATTGAAGGGTAGTTGGGCTTACATAATTATTTAAACATTTGACATGTATGCAACATAGTTGGGCACATTTAGATGATTAATGACTATCAATAATTCTTAATTAAAGTCTGTTTGGTTGAAAATAATATTTAAAATATTTATAAGTATGATTACCAATCTCATTTTAATTTTTATTATCCTTATATTTTCTGAGAACTAAGAAAATTAAGGGGAGAAGGATAGGGGAAATAAAGGTTGAATAACAGACACCAAAATACTGTTAGAAAGGAGGAGTAATACACTATAACTTAGTAGGGTGATTGTAGTTTATTCAGCTTATTATATATTTTATGATAAAGTAGAATTTTGAAGTCTCCAGACACCAATAAATGATAAATGTGTAACAAGATAAAATATTAATGAAACTTTTTGACTACATGTTATAAAAATGTACTGAATAATATCTTTTCACATAAATATGTAGTTATTGTGTGTCAATTAAGAAATAAAACTGAAATTCTAAAAGTAAAGGAATTCTTTCATCATAATTTTAAAATATTTTGAAGAATTTTTTTATAATTGCTTTAAAAATGTAACTTCATTGTGTGGACTATACTCAGAAAGTAAATTATTCTGAGTAATTAACCAGAATTGCTTCAGATTTATATACCAGAACATGATTTGTATATTCCATAGTTAATTAGTCAGTACCCTTTTGAAATCTGTTAAAAAGGAAAAAAAAATTAAATCCAAGATGTTAAAGGAATAATTAGACTTCCAGTAGATTTCAAAGCTACCTCTACCTCTTTAAATATTAAAATGAGAATGTCAATAGTGTTATATCATGATATCAAGTTCGCATTCATAACTTCAGCCAATAAAATTTTATTAAGAACTTGTCTTTTAAACTGTTTTCCTCAAACTTCTTTAATGGTTTTGAAAATGTACACAGTTTTTCTTGCATTTTTTCCCCCATGTACAAATGATGAACATGTGGAGGAATAGAATTTAGTTCAGAGAGATATTGGGTTTTCATAGAATCTTTGACAGCTGGATCGAAAAATATATTTCCTAAGGAATTTTAAAGCTAGCCTTACTTAAGGTGGCTTTTTATTTTTATTTATTTTTGGTGTGTGTGTGTGTGTGTGTGTGTGTGGTCCTGGCGATTGAACCCAGGGCCTTGTGCATGCAAGGTAAAAACTCTACCAATTGTGCTATATCCCCAGCCCCTGAAGGTGGCTTTTTGTGGTGGTTGTCTTCTTTGCTAGTGTTTTTTTGTTGTTGTTGTTTGTTTGTTTTTTGGTTTGGTTCATAAGTAGGGGTCCCAGATGATGAATGCAGTGGCCTATAATATTTTGGGATCTCTACATTGAGACATAGATCAGACAGAGTTGTAAAATTTCATTTTGGAATAGTAGCTGATCAAATTTTCAACATCAATTAGGAATGCAAGAATATCAACACATTTCATTTTAAGATTTTAATGATAAGCTTTTTCCAAAAATAGGTGTATGTGTATGTATGCATATATGTGTGTATTTATTTGGGTTGGCCTTCATCTCAAAAATTTTACTGTATTTTTCCCAGCATTTATTCCCTATTGTGTGAGGGATATTTCCTATTCACTTCTTGGGGAATTATTTCTCCTTTTTTTGGTATTGTATCTTCCTTGTACTAATATTGATTATACAATTGATCAAGTTAAACTTCACTAATGATTGTAACCTGATTTCCACAAATTGCTGAAGACACATCTGTAATACATTGTTTCATATACATAGCCAAACTCTTAACAGTGAAGTCATCTTAAATCTATCTTGCAATATTTTTATTCATGTTGCTTGCCATTCATTTTAGTGGATTCTTATATACACAATATCAGACCTAAACCACTTGTCACTTTCATTCTAAAGCAGAGAAAGAAAATGTGAATGCAACTAAGCAATGAATCATGTAGTCATCACTGTGATTCTGGCATTCATCCTTAACAATAGAAATGTAATTGTTTCTTCTCTGTCCAGTGTTACTGATTAAAAAAAAAAGTATGAATTTCCCATTTCGTTTTTCTTTTTGTCCAATGCAAAACACTGTTTAATATTACAACTGAAAGAAAAAATATATGCAAAACCATTGGAACTCTCAGTTGAAGTTTGTGCTAGGTGAGAGATTTCAGATGGTTAAAATAAAAGGATCATGGAAGAATGCAAAATGTTGCAATCAAAGCAAAGCATTATTTTGGTCACTGTAATTTCCAATAATTCACAACACAGATGCATACTGTAAGGAAGGTAACTGGTCATGTTTTTTGTTTAGAGAAGCTTTTAAATTTAATACATATATTGTATGCCGTTTACTAGGTAATAGATTTGAAGTGTTTCAGTGTGCATTAGATATTTTAATTTTTTGAGCCCTTGGGATGAGTAACACTTTTATATAGTACTATTAATACTTAAATTGTAGGTAAATAGTAAGATCATTCTCATGTTAAATGTGAGGATTCTAGGCTACTATGTTATTAACATCTCCAAGGTAACACAATCCTTTAGGTTATATGCAATTCAAAAGCACAGTCTGAGCTGTCTTCCAGATTTTAACCCATGTGTTGTGCTGACTCATTAACATTCAATTGTAATTCTTTTTTAATTTTAACAAATATATAAATAATCACTGTGCTATTTATTCTGGTTTCTCTACTTTCTTTCCAACTGGAAGCTTGGCTTCCTCTTTTATTTTTTTTTTTAAACAAAACAAGAAAAATCAAAATCTTGGCCTTCCATCCTTTCTCACAATAAAAAACTTTATTTCTTTCCTTTGAGGTTTTTGATTTTTTTTAAATAACTGTGTGTTTTAAACTATGAAGTGAACAATACACTCTAGTCACCATCTTAACCATCTCTCCGTGTTCAGTGAGCAGTATTAGGTCCATTCTGTTTTGTTTTGGTTTTATAAACCTTTGATATACCTTTTGCCTCATCTAATGCATGAATATTTTGAAATAGAAAATTTTATCATTGGTTCTCTGTCCCCAAATTTGAGTTGCAAAATAAGTGCATAATCTGGGACTATTGGAAATTGAGTTGTTAAAAAAAATTATTCCTGCTTTTTAAATAAAAAATATTTGTGTTTAATACATTAAAAAATTTTTAAAAATACGTATTGTACAAATTTATAGAATACCATGTGGTATTTCAATACATGTATACATTGTATGATATTTAAGTCGGTTAAAGATATATTCTCAAACTTTTATTATTTCTTTATGGTGCATATGCAGTATTTTCTTTTAACTTTTTAAATTATGTGCTTGGGGCTGGGAGTAGAGAGCTTGTCTAGCATGCTCAAGTTCCCCTGATCCCCAGAACCTCAAAAAAAGAACTATGCAGTACTTTATAGTTACATATAGTCATTACAGTAACCCTATTTTGCAATACCATGCCAAGATTTCACTTACATTATTTTGTAATGATTTTAAAAGTTAAATTCATGATTTAATTAACATTTGAATAAAAGTGGTGAAATTTGTGCCACTTTAGAATAATTCACTCATAATGACTTTACTACAAATTTTTGTTTTCAGTTAAACAATAACAAGGTGGTCCATATGTCACAAGTAAACTTGTTAGTAGTGGAAATAAACAGGAATTAGGAGGGACTTAAATTCTATTTCTATAAATTCTTCAATTAAATGAATTGGAATAAATACTTAAACTTCTGTTTCTTTGCCTATAAAAGAATAAGATGACAGATTTTTTTTTTTTTTTTTTTTTTTGGCTCTCTACTGAGGGGATAGATTGAGGATAGATTCTCCCAGGTCCCAACCCACCTCTATTAGCAGAGCTGATGTGAAGCTAAGGACTTCCCTTTCATCCTGCCCCTTGTAATTATCAGAAGAGCAAACTCCCCCATAGGGGAAGGGAGAATGTCCTACTTAAGAAGTCCTACAGATTACTTGTATCTCACACCCCTAATGTAAAATGCAGAAGGACTCTTTAGTGCATACACAATAAGCATTATGGGCAAGACACAGGAATGTGTCAATCACCCCTTCTTTAGCACAAACCACTCCTAGCAAGATGCCTGCCAAAGGTGAACATAGAACTTAGAAGTACATATAAGCCAAGATCCCCTCGGAGACCTCTGGCAGATGTATTTGTCCTCTCCCTGCTGTGAGGGTGCCACATATCTTCCTCCAACAAACTCTTAACTGCTTCTCTTTGTCTTGGTGAATTTGTCTCACCACCTGTGCACTGGCCATCACCCAAGTCCTATAATATCTACTTATAAATATTTTACCCTCACCTTGAGTCATTCCTATGCTCAAAAGACAAATAAACTAAGGTGTATAGGGTCTCTGACAAACACTAAAACTTGTGAGAGTTGACATCAGTGATTCCATTTTGTTACCCTGGCTCCATCTTGTGCTGGCATAATCACTGTATGAACTTGTAAACAGGTAAAAAAGAAAGTTATTTGTTGAGAAAGAATAACCTATGGATTAAACTGAATTAAGTAAAATAAAACTTTCCTACAACAATAACATGGTCCGAACTGGTCAGTGCTGGATCAATGAGCTATAGAAGGAAATTTATCTTCTAACCATAATTCTTGACAAACAACCCATGTAAAAATAACTCTTTTTTGCCATCTTTACACTTAAAAGACCACTCCAAACTCCTCCCTAATGGGGCCCATTCTGGTTTTTACTAGAACCTTTGCTCCCCATGTTGAAATTCTAACACCCCACATAAACATCATTTTGCTTAACAGATTGAGCCTGTTTGTATGACACACTCACTTAACATCTGTTTTCTTGGAGACAAATTTTGATTTAGCAAAACAAATTTCTAAATTAAAAAGTATTTCTGAAATATAAAATTGAGTTTAGAAAATAAAAACAGGAAAAATTCAGAAAACAAGGAGTCATTGTGACACACCTCAATGTAAAATGACACTTCTTTCAAACTGAAAGAAAAACATTTTCAAATCCAGCCCTACTACTCTTCACCCCCACTTTTTGTTTGAAGTCCTTTCCCAGGTGCATCTCCTCTTCAAAGACCACATGTGTATGCTTTGGATACAGGCACCAGGTCCTAATTTGCTTTGTAATTCTAGATTTTATTTTCAAAATGGGAATTTTCAAGGGAGCAACTTGTGTGCAGTATACTTTTGGAAAGTTCAGAGGTTAAGTACAGTATCCAGGCATTTTAAAGCCAAGGGACCTCTGAGTTGTCTCAGAGTATCTATTCATCAAGAGCCTATCATTTGACCCTAGGGCTTTAATGAAACATATTGCATATAAAAAGAAATTTATTTTTCTAGCTTTGTGTTCTTAAGACCTGTTCGAAAATCCATACAGTATTTTCAAGAAACACACGCTTTTTTTCTCTTTTGCCATCCAGCTTCAGATTTTCATTTGTATGATTCCTTGCAGTCCGGAGATAATAACTTCAGAATTGAAAACTCACAAAATGCTTCTGAAATCCCAGCTTCTTTAGTCTAGTTGATACTGAGTTCATAAGAGCAAGCCAGACTTGCAAGTGTTCTGTGCATGTCAGCAATATTTCTAGTCCCCTTGGTTAACCCAGTTAGATCAAATCTGAAAGAATGTCAAGTTGTCCCGGAAGCAAACAAATAGGTAGAGCTGATCCCACGTTTCCTGCAAATTGAAGGGCTTTGCTACTTGTGAATCTCCAGCAAATAATTTGTGAGTATGTAGTGACCTGATTTGTGTTTTCAAGTTCATTTATATCCCTAAATGTACTCTTTAAAGGCACATGCAGTCATGTAATATTTTAGCACTGTAGAATGAAAGTTTCATTAATCAAAGCATAAATTTAAGCTCCTCAAATCCAACTTTTCTTTGTGTTGTTTCTGCTCTTATGAATGACTGCATTTTCTCTCCTTTTTTTTTGAGGAGCTCCTTTGTCCCTCAAAATAGCACTTATAAAATGAAACAGTTTTAAAATGCATTCTAGTTACTCATGTGCCAATAATCATGCAATTTTTCTGAATTATTTCTCAACATATTTCATCATTAAAGCATCTGCTTTGTCATTAGCTTCTGCTTGGTCAATTGTCACATAACTAATGATGAGACTGTAGCATTGCTTTATAGAAAGTGTGTGTCCCTTGAAATCACTAACATGGTGATCCAACATTTATGGTATGATAATATCAAATACTGTAAACACCCCCCCCCCAAAAAAAAAGCCTTCATTTTTAAGAATATAACAAAATTTGTATTGCTTTAGTCCAAACCAGGATCTCCTCAGAGATAATCCTATAAGTGGAGACTGATTTTAACCATATCCATCCATGAGCTAAGGATACCAACCTGATTAGAAATTGTCTGAATAGAAAAATCCTCAAGTTTACTCAATATTCATCTTTCAGGGTTAATGGTGAGGAAACGTGACTTAACTTGACTCTAAAAAGACTTTTCTGAAACCACACCTAGCTTCCTGTGGTGTCTATAGAAAGAGAGTCTAATAAGGTAGCCCTGGGATAATTTAGTAGTTAATGGAACTAAAGAGTTTCAATCAATTATAGATCTACATCAGGAAGAGTGACCCGGTAAGGCATTTCAAAACAAATGGCATTCAAATAGCTGCAGCAATTTAACAAACCACGTATTTTTAAAACTATTATAAGAAAAGTAGATCATTTCTGTGATTGACCCCAGGGCCTAATGTACTATGTGGATATTAAGGCCTGCCTCCAGGTGGAGTATTGCTATCAGTTATTAATTGCTGATTTGGTCCATGGATCTCCAGAAGTCACTTTAAACACATCTTGAGTGATAGTGCCTTCTGTCATTCATCATTACCACTACATACGACTGAATTCTTACCAAGTCCATGAGCAGTACTGTGCATGGCTTGCCATTAGTTGCTTCTACCTAGTCATTTCCAAAATGAAACAAAACCTCATTGATTGACAATGCTTCCAAGAAGGGACAAACATTTGAGTTTAATTTCAATGCAGATGCTACATTTCCTACACTAACTTCCAAGTGTCCTCATTTTGCTATATGACAATAACAAATATTTTCTCTTTTACAAGATTGAACTCCATCTATAAATGAACAAAAATGAGGGAAATCTCATTAACGAATATTATTTAAAATAATTATTTTATACAAGATGTTTTCTACAAATTTACAGTCATTAGGAAGAACATAGATTCAACCTCAATATATTCAGTTGTATGTTGAGTTTTAAAAACCATTTTTAATTTTAATATTATTTTATACAATGTGTAGACAGTTCCCTATTCGCTGCATTTAGAAGCATACACAATATAAATCTGTTAATTTTTATGTAATTCTATCCTATCCTTAAACATTTAAAATAAACCCTTTATGTGCAAAAAAAAAAATGTAGTATTAATTGCATAGGGGAAAAATACAAAACAAAATAAACAAAAAATGAAAACTAAGAAACTGAAAAATAAAATGTTGTTTCACATTAAATGATGGGTACAAGTCAAGGAATTCTACTACCACAAAACTGCCTCTGTCTTTGATTCCCATTGGTTTTAGTGATAACTTTTTACTTCTTTTTTAATGTCTTTCTATGCTGTGGGGAGAAAGATGAGTCAGAAAAAGAAAACATTGGAAATTTAAAAAAAAATTATAGAATATACACATTTGAAAGTTTATACAAGCAGCTGGGGATATAGCTCAGTTGGTAGAGTGCTTGCCTTGCATGCGAAAAGCCCTGGGTTCAATCCCCAGCACCAAAAAAAAGTTTATACAAAACACCAATCACTTAAACTTTCAAAGGTTTAATGTTCCCTAGTAATAAATAACATTTATCAAAATGAGTATACTAGGTGTCAGTTAACTTCTAATATTGATGCTTTATTGTGATCTGAGAAAACTTCAGAAGGTCCCATCCATAATTAAGAGGCCAACAGGAGAACTACTACTTGAACACATTCACTAAAATGTTCTGTAAGGGTTAATAATGCTCCCTGAAATCCAATGTGCCTTCAGAATACCTTTGTACATAAGCAGAATCCCATTCAGTGTTAAAAGAGTTAGGTTCATGACATTTCCTTAATAAAATTGGGCAGATTTTTTTTTTTTTTTTTAAGATGAGGAACTGAGACTAAAAGGAGTTTTTATTCTTAGACACATGGCAGCTTTCCTGGTAGAGCCGATGGGAACATAGTGTTTACAATCAACCTGATTCTACAAGTAATAGTTAATAACTCTTAGGAGAAATGTACATTGAAGTTCCAGACAATTTTTGTTAACACATTTTGTGTTTCATGGCTTTAACAGAGGTGGCTTATAGAATGACAGATTTAATCCCTTTCTTCTATTTTTCTGTGATTTTAAAAATAATCCTTCATGATAGGTTATTCAATTCAGCTACTTTCAGTGAATTTAAATATCATTGAGGGGGAAAACATCTAATTTAAGTGAAGTTACAGAAAAATTAGGAGAGTTAGAATTAAAATAAGAAAACCCCAACTTACGGACTGGATTATTTTCCTTAATGTGAGAATCAAGAACATTAGGTATGAAGGTCCATATTTGCTATGCTCAACAAAATACAAAAAAAGCTTAATGTATGTCTGTGATTAATTGTAACAAGAAGCAGGCTTTATCAATCTTTGGCAATGAATTTCACTGCTAAGGTGCCATTCTTAGAAACGTTCAGTAACAGCAGCAGTAATACTGAAGAAGTTTCCAAATGGAGTTTCATCTTTAGAAAAGTCAACTCTGGTACCTCATTAATGTTTTACTCCAAAGAAAATTCTGAAACTGCAGTTGGCAGAATTTGAAAAATGCTGGAGTTGCACTTTAAAAGTGTGGTTTTTAAAACCACCGCATAAATACAGATCAACTTTATATTCATCCTCTCCCGTTTACTAACTACACAGAAAAGGAGTGTTTAAAAGCCCAACAATTCTCATATTGCAGTTGTGGATACTACATTTCTCCAAGGGTAAACAAATAATTAAGGTAATTATTGTTCAGGTCCTCTGGCAGCAAAGTATGTTTATTTTAAGCGATGGATATTCAAAAGGATGTTTGAAAATGCATGGCTTTACCTGAACCACAGTTTCATAAGGAAAGAAAAAATATATATCTGCAGCAAGATTTTTACAAGCCTGCAGCAACCTTTCATGCCATGTAAATAGTTTCACCACTAAAGAGCTGAGTCATTGCTTTTTCCAACAATCGTTTCTCACTAAGCAAAGGAAAAAAAAATTTTTTTTTCTTGCAGATGCTTATACACCTAGGCCATTAATTAGTGTGTCTATGGGTGGCATTGGAGACTCTACCAGGTCAAATATACACTGGGGGTGGGGTATCAAGTTAACCCAAGTGAAGCCCCCTATGAGTTGCAGAATGCCAGCAACACCCCCAGCCCATTTTTGAATTGCAGAATGAGGAATTTGAAGGACTATTAAACACTCTGTAAAATGCTCACAACAGATCAGCATAAAGCCATATAGTGCAGGTGTTTCTGTAATTGGAAAAATGCTCTGTGTTCAATGGCCCCTCAAATTCACCCTCATCTCAAGCACTCCTTGGGGTTTTACAAAGCAGTTCAGGAAACCTAACTGCTGACTGGACTTTTCTGAAAACTTAGGCCTCCACTTTTGTGTAAAGACAAGAGATGGTTTTTGTTTTTCCACCAACTTTTAGTTAAGGAGCTGGCTTTTCTGTCAGGAAGATAGGCAGCAATTGCTCCTTGTAAAAGTCTGTTTGAAATCAAGAACACCAGATGCATGAAAAATTCACACTTGGGAATTGAGAAATATGTTGCATGCATAACATTAAAAACATGGCAAAATATTTCTGGATCCTGACATTATACATACATGGAGGGCAACCCATTCCAATTTGGATCCCATTCTTGTGGAGTTACATTGGTCATATATTCATATATGAGCATAGGAAAGATTTTCCAGTTCACTCTACTGTCTGGGAGGGTAGGGAGGTGAAGTATAGAAGTTTGTTGGATTAGACAAGAGGAATGAAGAGAAGGGACTGGGGATGGGAATAGGATGGACAATAGAATGAATTGGACATAATTTCTGTAATTTTTTAAAATGTGCTGATAGAGCTGAAAGAATATACTTTGGGCATTCAGCAGGCACAAAGTTTGCTGTTTTGTATGGCATGTAACACCTCTGTTTGGCAGTCCCTGCTCTCTGATTCCCATGAGGAGCATCTATTAATCAAGTGTTAGTGAAATCTGCAAATGTTGCATTGCTAAAAGTTCCCCCCTTTCCCAGTTACAAGTGAGGAGTCTATAAAGCAAGCCATTTACTTGAACAACTCTGTGAACCCCTTGTCTACCTGAGGATGGAGCACCTTGGTTGTGAGAAGAGGTACTCCTACAGAAATGGTACTCCTAAGGAATGGTTTCCAATTATGGAAAAGCTGCTCACCAAAAGGACCATTTGTTTAAGTACAGGATCATATTACATAATAAAAAGTACAGATCAAAGACTCCAGATAATACTAAATGGGATAGGAAAGCTGCATTGCAAACCTTTCCTACTTTCCTTTCTAGATATTAGAGAACAAAATCTAAGACCATACTTCTGATTTGCAATATAAATAATCAAATATAAACAGTGGAATAATTGGAAGTTAGTTTAACTCAGCAAAATAAAAATGAATTTTCTTTTTAAATTATCACTTATGTAATCTAGGTGTTTCAAAGAAGATGGAAAATTAGAGCATTTCCACTTAATGGAACAAAAGCTATGCAAGAGTTCTCTTTGTAAATCACTAAATATGAGAAATATGGTAAAGAAGATTAATAATATGTTTGATGTTGATAATGAAGGCTTTCACCAGAAATGCCATCTTGTTGTCTTTATGGAGCATTATGATATTACTGAAAACTCTCCTTTTATTTCATGTATCACTAGTCTATACTGTGAAAATTCAATTTAAATGCCTGAAATATGCAAAACAGACAGCGGTTATTTTAAGAGTTTATCTATCTTGGTCACATTTTTTTTATATTTTCAGTATCTCATGTACTGATCACTTTTAATTTTATGGCTAACATATACATTATATATACTTTTCCATATGAATCTTACTTTTCATGAAGATGACACTTCCAAAATAAAGTTATAAATATACAAGGGTATTTTGTACCATGTTCATTTGTTCTAAATCTCATCATTATAAATATTTTAGTACCTGTAAATTGAAGGTATATTTTTGAATATGGTCCATATTATTTTAAGGACAAAATATTAGTTTATTGTTATCAAGTCCATAAGTTTTATTTTGTATTAATGTGCTATTGCCATCTTTTTGTAATTACCAAGTGTATCTTATTTTCAATTGATAAATTAGAGCTTTATCTGAATTTATGTGCTGAGTAATAATTAAACAAACTAGGATATACACATGAGCAAGATAAATATTTCATTGTGCATAAGAAAATGTGTAGCACCAATGATAATACTAAAGTGAATGCTAAAATACATGACTTTAAAAGGATGATAAAATTTAAAACAATTGATCTTTCTATCATAATGATTTTTATAATTAATAATTATAGTAAGATTTTTAAAAGGAAAAATTAAAGTATGAAGAGTTTTCTTATGTTATACTTACAATTCAGATATGATTCATCTGGCACAATGGTTGGACTTTTTCATAGTTGTTTCTTTTATTTTTTTTCTTTAATAATTCATAAGTTATATATAATAAGGGAATATGATGGGGAAAGATTGCTAATTAAAGGAATCCAATAATTAATATTTTATTAATACAAAGCAAGTTTTCTTTTTAAACATGGGATATTGCTTGAAAAATTAATTTTAATGTTAATTGAATCACATAAAAGCATTTTTTAGATACAGTCATGTGTCACACAGTTGGTCAAAAACAGACTGCATTTTGGATGGTGGTCCAATAAGATTCTATCATCTAGTAACAGTGGTCACAGCCATCATTCACAGTGATGAAATCAACAATCCATTTCTCAAAATGCAAACACTTTTGACAAATGCATAACTGTATTTGAGTGGTCTGTATTATTCTGAAACCTCTGCAAGATGATACATAGGACACTGGTCAGTTAAAATATATCACAGTAAAAATTCCTTTAAGTTCTTTATTACCCAAGAGAGATATTCACTATGTGGTGCTGGTGCTGATGCATTCATATTTTACAAGCAGTTTTAACTAATTTTAGTTGTTGGTACTAAAAGCAAGATTTTGAAAAATAGAAATTATAAGAATTGCATACATAAACACATAATTTAAAAAGCTGAAAATAAGAGAAACTTCAAGTAACCTAGAGGATTGAAGCAGGCCCTTTAATAATAAAATTATTTCTATTTATTTTTAATTTCAAAAATGTATATCTCATCATATGTACACATATGCAAATAGAGAAATATATAATATGTACCAGAAATGTGTTAATTAATTGAGAAATCATTCTCATTTTGTATGTAAGGAGAAACAGATAAAAATATCTATTTTTTATCTTGTGTATCTTATTTAATATCATTTTTATTATTGTTGTGAGACTTGTTGAAATTTTATTGCAATATGCATACTGTAATTTTTTAAAAATACAAACAGACATAAAGACACAGAGAGGTATCACTCTAACATGGTGGTGGAATAAATAAATGGGACTAAAAATATTTGATTCTTCTAAAATAAGACAGGAAAGTAGGAACAGAACAAAAAAATGGGGAAGAGAACATATACTAAGATGGAAGACTTAAACCAGTATGAATCATTTTTTGGCATAAACTACGGTACACCGAGCACATAGCTAAAAAGAATAAATAGTTATAATAAATAGAAAATTGCTTTATAGGTTGATTTATTTAAAAAAACACTTGGCTCAGCAATATTCTATTTAAAGTAGTACACTTTAAAAAAAACAGACAAGTGGAATGTACATAGGAAAGAAAATGTAGATCAATAAGTTATTAAACATAAGAAAATCGTATAACTTTATTACTATTTTTTTTAAAAGCAGACTTCAAGACAGGCAGATAACCCAAAATGAAGATAAAAAATCTCAAGATCATTAGAGTTTAATTCAGCAGGAAGCCATGAACAATCTTAAAGATATCTGAAAACAGTGTTTCAAATAATGTGAGGCAAAATGTGGCAGAAATAAGGAGAGAAATAGACAAATAGTTTTCAGTACCTCTTAGTAACTGATAGAAACAGAAAAATAAGTAATAACATAGAAGTTTTGAACAGTATCAAAGAAACTGACCCAACTGACATATGTAGAACATGGTAACACATATTCACAATATACATTTTGCAAGTGAACATAGAATTTTCATCAAGATAGAAGGTAGGTTATTCAATAAATCAAGTCTTAATAACTTATTAAAAAGTACATGTTCTGACTCACTACAGTAGTGTTAAAGTAGATACTAAGAATAATGAAATAGTGAGAAAAATGCCTAAATGTTTAGAAAGCAAATAATAAACTTCTATATTATTCTGATCAAAGAAAAAACACAAGAAAAAATAAAATATATTTTATATTGAATTATTTTGAAACATGTAATAGGAGAGGAGTTTAAAATTAACTACCTAGGGTTCTATCTTAAATAGTTACAAAAACAAAAACCAATTAAACACAAGATAAAAGAATGGATCAATAAAAATGAAAGTGGATATAAATAAAATAGAAAAAAAAAGTGGCCATGGAGAAAATTAACAGACAGTTCTAAAGCTTTGAAACTATTAATAAAATTGATTAACAATTAGCAAGATTAATTAAGCAATAATAGACAAAATAATTAATCACTATGAGGAATGAAAAAAGGGATGTAACTTTTGTATCATTTAAACACTAAAATCATTTTGCCTCTTAGTTCAAAAAATTAGATGAAATGGAAAAAAAATTGTATCAAGATAAAGAATTAAATATCCATGAAGATTGAATCATATATAAAACAGGTATAAGTAGTTTCATCAGGAAATTCTATCAATTATTTTCTGAATAAATAATGGCCAATCTTAAAATTGTCACAGCATATAGTAAATAAAGACAAAATAAACAGTTGGTCTAATAAGCCACCAAACAACTCATATCAAAGCTCAAAAAAGACTAGAAAAAGTATTACAAACAAACATCTTTCATGAAAACAAACCCAAAGATCTTAAGAAAGAAACAAAAATTCAACAATAAATAAAAAAAAGCAGGGACAAATAAGTCTAAACCTTAAGATTAAAGTGTTGGGCTGGGGCTGTAGCTCAGTGGTAGAGCACTTGCCTAGCATGTGTGAGGCACTAGGTTTGATCCTTAGCTCCACATAAAGATAAACAAATAAAATAAAGGCATGCTGTCCATCTACAATTACAAAAACAATTTAATTTAAAATATCAATTAATATAATTCAATACATTGACACAATAAAGAAAAAATAATATTATCCTTTCAAGAGATAAAAATTTTAATCATGTTTTAAATGTCAATTTATCAATTTTTATATACTAAGCAGAGTATTAGAAATAAAAGTGAAAAATCTTTGATTTGATGAAAGGCATATAAGAAAACCCTACAATTATAATACTAAATAGTAAAATTTATACACTTAAAATTTATACAACATATTTTATGAAAATTAAACTTCATAAATATGACCAAATGGTTTGATGTTTCAAGTGTATGATAACAAATATATTTGTCTATTATGTGGTGCAAATTTTTATATGTCTGTTAAGATTATTAATAATATCACTCAAATCACCTATATCTTAATAAGTTTCGAGTGACAGACATACGATTTATCAAAAAATATTTTATATCTTCCTAACTTTATTTTAGAAATTTTAGTTTCTCTATGTAATTCTGCCAATACATATTTTAAAGGATTTTATGTATTTTAAAGCTGAATTATTGAGCACATTGTGGGTTATTGTAAATTAGCCATAAATTTTGCCATCTCTGAATTCCCACATTACAACCTGATGTCACAAGTCCTCTTAGACTTTGAGAGTTGGAGTCATGCTCCATTTCTTGAATTTATCCAGGTGACTTTTTTTTGACTTATGTGATATTAAGAAGAGTGACAAGAACAGAAACTTAAGAAACAGAAAACATGGGAAATTGAACATTTTAAAATGGCAACAAAGAAAAACAAAGCCATCGGTACAATAAACCCACTCCCCTTCTCCATACCCTTTGGATCTTTGTTAACACTATTTTATGTGAAGAAGCCTTCTGGCTGATGAAGGGTGGGCAACAGTGTCACTCAAGCTGAGAATCATAATCATAAAGACGATGCCAGATCAAACTACCAGTCCACAAAAATGTGAGCTAAACAAATGAATGTCATAAGTCACAAAGTTTCTAAGTGCTTTGTTATGTAGCAACTCTTTTTGACGCAAGCCATAAGTTTAAAATTCTAAATACCTCCGCTTGAATGGTTTATTTCCTAATTATACACACTAACGTTAATGAATGAGGGTTTTGCTAATTAACAGATTAATTGCTTTACTTTGTTAGTATTTGCCTGTTTCTTTTATCATTTTATTTTCAATGTTTAACCTTTTTTTAATGAATTTCCTTTGAGCAAAATATGACTGTACACCTTTATTAACCTCTTATCACAATAAAGGTGATTTTTATCCTGAGAATTAAATGTACATACTATGGCTTGGATAAGTGTCTCCCTCAGGTCCAAGCATTAAATGCTTGGAACTATGAGGAGGTGGTGGGAACATTAAGAGGTAGGTCTAGTGGGAGGCCTTCTGATCATTGGGAGAATTTTCTTGAAGGTGATAGTAGGACCCCAACCCCTTCCTTTTCTGATATCTCTTTCATATTTCTATAGTGAAATGAAAGTTTTTTTTTTCTTCCATATGATCCCTACCATGATATGCTGCATCAACACAGACCCAAAAAAGCAATCAGGCCGATGGATCAAGGACCAAAACGTCCAAAAGAATAAACCAGAATAAACTTTTCTCTTTATGAGTGAACAAACTTTGGTATTTTGTTACAGTAACGGTAAGCTTTCTAACACAGTTCATATGCATGTAATGTGGTACTGAAGCAAGAATTTTTTGTTGTTGTTGCCATCTTTTAGTTTTCTCTTTGCCATATTTTCTGGTTTTTTTGTTGTTATTGTTATTTTTCTCTTCCACCTGTTTTAAATTTCATTTCTGAAAATGAAATTCAGTTTAGAAGTCATGGCATTAACACCAAACTGCATAAGAAGTCAGATTTTCACTACTATAAACAAGTAGTAAGATAATAAGGGTAGTTTTACTTGATGATGCACTTGATGAAGCAATTAAAATCACTAATTTTATTGAATTTCAACCCTTCGGTACATGACATTTTTACATAATTTCATTTTCACTTGTAACAACTTAAAATTTCAATTTATTTTTAAAATATACTCTTAGTAGATTAAAAACACACACACACACAAGAACAGAATGGATCTTATGGGACCCTCTTCTATAAACTATAAAAGAATAAGTGAATTCTAACACCAAAAATGTGTTAGTTTAATCTAAAATTTGTTAGTTTAATCTAAATTAGATGCAGTGTAGGCAATTTTTAAATTCTGTTTTCATCTATTTAGATTTCTGTAATAATGTCTGCATAATTTTTTCAAAATTGTTTTCTGGCTCACTAATTCTCCCTTTAGTTGTATCTAATTTGCACTTTAATGTTTACATTGGGTTTGAAACCTCAATCCCTTCTTCTTATGAAGACATTTTAGATTTTATGTCTGATAAAGTCTTTAGTTTAATAAGTCTGATTGGTCTTAATTCATCAAATATCTGTTCAAACTTGATTTTTTGGATTCCTGGCATCTGAGATTGAGAATTCTATTCATTAAAAAGGATATTTCTTTCCTCCTCTGAAGGAACCCTGAGGTGTTGACCACCTCGAATCTCTTTAGTTAATATTTATGAATGAGATCCCCCTGATAAACTCAAACCCCACACCATATGAGAAAGGACCTACCAATTCTCAGAAGAAAATAGAATGTCATTTTTTTTCCTTACACGGAATCTACATAGATGAACTGTTTTCTATGTGGATTCCATTTATTCCCAGGAGAAAAGTTCTCAGCCTAAAACACTTATGGAGGTTATGGTACCTCAAGTGTCTTATATTTATGCAATGTCAGACTTTTTCATTTTAAGCAATGTCAGACTTTTTCAGTTTTCTTTTTTCTGGTGCTGGGAATCTAACCAGGGCCTCACTCTACTACTGAGCTACAGCCCAGCCCAAGCATTCTCAGATTTATATTCTCCTTTCTACCAGGCCCAGGTTACAGTGCTCCATTTTCCTTGAAGTTTCTGATTCCTGCTAGAATCATTTGCATCCAAGAAAGTCCCAGTTTCCATCTTTATTTACCACTCTGATATCAGCTTACTCTTTTGGGGTATGGAGACCCATAGGGCTCTCCATTACCTTCTTGTAAACTCAGAGAAGCATTTAAAAGTTTATGGTTGTAATTTATCCAGAAAGGGATTTCAGAATATTTATTCTGCCATTCAAGTTGAAATTTACACCTATATTCCATGCATTTTATTTTTTCCTTAAATAATGTCTTAATATCGAAAGGCACACATACAATGATAAAACTTGCCCTCTAATTCATGGAACATATACCTACTTTTGCAAGCATTTAATAAAAAAGATATGAGTTACCCAAGATTATCTTGTTTAGAAAATTATTTAGTGGAATCAGGCAAACTTGGAAGCTGCTTGTTTTCAGTGAATGAGCAAAGAATGGAAAAGTACTGCTTCAGGAATTTGGGCCCCAGGAATTATGGCTTATTGTGTACCTGCTTTGCAGTAAAAGTAAATGTATACAGCTGTGAAGTAAACCACTATAATTTTCAAAACTCCTTCATTTTCTGAAGTATTCTATTTCTTGGGCTTTAGTTTGCTCTGAATCGTATGGCTCATCAGAACAAAACAAACACTCAGTCTCTCCTCTCCCGTATTTTAAACTATGTGATTTGTTGGAAAATACAGTGCTGACAAGCCTGATAGGATTAGAATGCTGACACATGGATAATCCAACTGTTTCTTTTCGCCCATTCAGCTCATGCGGTTTGGTGTAAACACTGTAATATCACCTACCTCCTTCTGCATGCCCATTAAAAAATGCAAATAAATCCTGGCTTGCTTTGACTTTAATGGTTATGGCATCTGTGTTTTGTACTATCTTAGCATTGTTATATTTCCATTCAAAGCATGACCATCTGAAAATGCTAACTTTCTTGAATGCAACTTTTTTTTTCCTGTGCACAATTATGGAGGGGGTTCATCTGGTTTCAGTCAATGAGCATTGCCCATCTACTACATTCTTTGATTATATGATTTGTACAGAAGGAGTAAATAAGGTAATTTGAAGTCAGTATCCATTTTAAAATACTGGTTGCATAAAGAAACCTGGAAGTTTGAGGTTTCCTGTAACACTTATATTTCCAATGTGATTGGAAGAGGCTGAAAAAATAGAACTTTTTGACAATACAAATAATAGAATAGACAAAATATGCAGAATAATGTGCCCCAGATAAAGAACAAGATTTATTCCATCATTTAAATATTTAGATTTCATAAATATGCAGACAGCTCAAAGATATTTTTCAAAGTAGGACATGTTACACTACATGATTGTTTGACTAGAAAGTTGGGTCGGCTGAATGTTGTATTTTCATGTTTGCATAGGACAGAAGAGTCCTTGCACACTAGAATAAATCACAGAAGAAGCCACTTCTGCTTCTCCATGGGTTTCTAAGCTAGCTTTGATACAGAGGCCTTTGGGGATCTTTAGCACCTTTTTTGTGGACTCAGCAATGCATTTAAATGTTTATGATTGTAACTGATCCAGCATCTGGGTGTTTTATGGCTGAAAGACATTGCAGAATTTGTGTTCCTTCACTCTGATGGAAATGTAGTTGGGACCACACTGGGTGCAGGTAATTTTCTGAAATGATTTCTTAAATGTAATTTAAGGGCACACATGCAGTGGGGAAACTATGCATGTTATATTGATCTGTTTGCAGGACTTAGGGTTTTGTCCTTGTATGACAGATAAGCATTATGTGGAGCAAATATTCTGCAATATTCTAATAATTCTCCAGTACCAGTCAAGAAGGCATGCTCTTACGGCTTTGTCATGGACTGAACATTGCCCCTCATCCAGGCACATATTAAAGCCCTAATTCTCCCTGAAACCATATATAAAAATAGGCTTTTAGGGAAGTGATTAGTTTAAATGAGATCATAATTCAATAGGACAAATGTCCTTATAGAAAAGGGAGTGACACCAGAAATCAGTGTGAATGCAGAGAAAATGTCACGTGAGGATGCATTTAAGAGAGCAGCCATCTGCAAGCCAAGGTGAGATGCCTCAGTAGAAATCAATTTTTCATGAACCTTAATCTTAGACTTTTAACTTCCAGAACTTGAGAAAATAATTTCCATTGATTAAGCCACCAGTCTGTGGTATTTTGTTTTACCATCTTTGCCAACAAATAAAGGGATGCTCCAAAATACTTAATTGTAGTGCACAAGGATATTTTCTAATTATCTATCTGTTTCTCAACATGTGGGGATGAATAACATACAAGTTCAGATAATTTGCTCCTTTGCTAAATGATAGTAGATACAAAATGATTCCTGTAATATGTGGTACTCAATACACATTTCTTCTTCACCATAACCTGTACTCATTTCATGCATTTCTTACTATCATTAGAAACATTATCTTCATTTGCTGATGAACAAATTTAAGTTCAGAGATATTAACTAACCTGCAAATGGTCATAAAGTTAATAAATACCACAGGAATACAGCATATTCTCAGGGACCATCTGAGAGTAACTCCCAGGGGAATATCAACCATCACCTATTTCAAGGCAGAATAAAATTATGAGTTTTGTATAATTTGATTTTTAAAAAACTTCCATGGTTTTCATGGACTTGGTCCAAACTTGTATGTGGCAGATGAGTAAGCTAAGTGTCCTGATAGTTAAAGAAATATATTTAAAATTAGACATCTAGTGAGAAATAAAGTGAGAACTGAAATCTACTTTGACTAAAAAGTTATCAAAATCTTTTTCCTCTCCTCTACACTGTGAAAGTCATACAGTTTTAAAAATACCATTCAAATAAAACAAAAATCATACATGCTACTGAAAAAATGTGAGATCCAATCAAAACAAAAATCAAAACAAAAGTCAAATGACAATAATACTAAATTGTGATTCATCTTATTTCCAATTCTGATAAAATTAAAGTTCATACAATGATAATAAGAACATTTACATTTTTGAACAATATTAGTACCATCTGTGCTTACATTAAAATCAACTTAAGTCTCTGAAGAAAGGATGTTGATAAGAATGTGAGGACATAAAAACAAATTTGAAAACAAAATCTTAAAGAAAAAACCTTTCCCATGATACCTCAAAAAATAGGGGGAGATATTAGTTATTAAATACAGATTTTAAAATTGCATTTTAAGTTTTCATTTGAAATTTTAAACCTCTTCATATGCCCTAAACATCAGAGAATTTAGAATTGGAGGCATCAAATAATAAGTTTAGTTATTAAGGAATTCCTGAATTATGAATTGTTTTTATGATTTGCTTTTGCAGTTGTCTCCTTTGTTCTTGATCCACATTATCTGATACTCAAAATGTTTAGAAAGAAAAATCATATAACATCAGTATAGTCTGAATCTTCAAGTAAAAAGAAAAAGTCCCATGGGTTCATCCTAAATAAAAGCTTGATGCTCAACTTATTTAAAAAGATAAAATCTTCATCTTATTTGGAAAGGAAATAAAATCTCTACAGAAATAGACTATGCTTTTTTTGGTCATAGAAAAAGTCTCCTTATATGTAATGGTTCTCATAACACAGAAAGTTTTCTATGTATGTGTGGGAATGAATAACATACAAGTTCAGATAATTTGCTCCTTTGCTAAATGATAGTAGATGCAAAATGATTCCTATAATATGTGGTACTCAATACACATTTGTGATGATGAATAAGGATGCTAGTGGAGTTACCACTAATAATAATGACCACAGTAATATCTAAGATAATGACAAGTCTTATTAGACAAATATTAAGTTGGCAAATTCTACTCCCAGGGTCACTCTAACTGGAATGTCATGTGGAATTCATTATGTAGCTATCTGAAAGATATAAAGGAGAAGCATTTGAATTTACCTATTTTTAAACACATCAAATGGAGTCAAGTAATTGAAGTTTTGCAAATATACTTAAAATCCAATTTCAAGTCATATTGTTTTTGTATGGTACACTTTGCATAATATACAAAGAAGGTGCCTATACTATTGTACTTAAGCAATATAATACATATCCCATTAGGAGTTAATCACTTTCTAACACATTTCCAAGGATAATGTAAAAATAACATCGGTATAGTGTTGAAACATACTTAGAAAATATGTTATATAGACAAAAGAATTATATTTTAAATTTTTTGGTCTATATGTTTTTACTTCACTTAGGAATTTGTATATTGATGTCGATAACAGCAACTAGCTGAAGCAGAAAAATATGTACTTTGGATTTATGCTTTGTATATTCAAATGTTACTATTACTAAAATTGATTATCACAAAAATTTGCTAGTATTATTCCTTATGAAAGGCATCTGACATTTTCAGGTAGCAAATGGCCCCTTCAGCTTACTAAAATTAGAACACAACAAATGGCTAGATTATGTATAATAATCATCTTAAGGATTTAAGAATTGGCTACCTATCATCAATGGCTAAGTGTTATCTTCTCTAAAATCTAATTGAAAATTTAACTATATTAAAGATTATAGCCCTCAATCTTGTCAATAGTCTGCACATCAAAGTCAAGAGAAGCAGATTTGACTAACATTTCAGAATTTAGTATTTTAATAAGCAATAAGTATTTTAATGAGCATTGAAATCTGTGAATTTCTTTAATTAGGGATTTTTTTCATTCCAAGTGCTTTTGAATTCAAAAATAACATATAACTGATTGGCTTTATGTAAAGTGATTTTTTTTCCCCTAAAGAAACCAAAGGAAAATTCTATGGACATAATTTAAATTGCACTTATTAACACCACTATATACTATAAAAAAATTCAATGAGTATTGATTTCAGAAAACCTTTCATCTCAGAAATGAGACACATTGTAGCAAAGTTGCAATTCTTGGGAAATGCAGGGTACAGGAGGCAGAAGGGTAGTAGATATGGATATTACACTTTGTTTGTTTAAAGGAGTTAATACCTTTCCCATAAAGCTATTGTATAAAGAAAGATATGTAAATACACAGTATTCTATGATCATCTGTCAGTCACTGAGTCTAGATTTTTAAACTAGTTCATAAACAACTGATTTATGAAGGTTAGTTTTTGAGAAAGATTTCATCTGTAAAAGTAAAATATTTAGAGAACAAAAGTGGGGTTTTTAAAAAGATCATATTTAAATACTGAGTAAATTTAGCTCTATATGAATATCTACTTAGATAGATTTAGAAGTCACTATCACAGAATGACATGGAAAAAGAATTATCTGAGGCTGAAAATTCTATGTATATATTCTGACTTGAATTTTCAAATAATTCTATTTATATAATTCTTCTTGGAATTCCAAATTGTCAGTTCTTTTGAGTAAAGTAGAATTGTGTTTGGAAAATTACTCAGTGATGAGCTTGGGTACAACTATGCTGTGTATGACCTTGTGCAATTCTGCCTTAAGTAATTCTCTATATGTTAGATTAATTTTTTTCCACCTGGGGATGGAAGGCCAGTCATAAAATATCAGATCATCAACAATGAAAATCAACAGATCCTATTAACTCGACCATTAACTCATCATCCATATCTTATCTCATTCAATTTCTCCCACTTTCCCAAGTGCTAGTTGTAATTTTTGCTAGCAGGATTCCATTATTTATACTCCACCTCAGCACACTAACTCACACACTACGAGTGACTGCAGGATGTTGAAGTCAGAAATGATGTTTGCTTTTACTATTTCAACCCACTTCCTTTCACAGCTTGGTCATTTCTAATTCCTGCATGGTATATTCACACGTGTGTCCATTCGTGATCCTCAACCTAATATACTCCAAGCTGGTGTTTTTCAAATCTGTCTCATCAATAACTGTGAAATGACAAATTGGCTAGATTTGGGGAAAGGCTCAAAAAATGATTGTAAAAACATACCATAACCAAGCAATTGTGGAAACACTAACTACCTGTACGCTGTCTCTTTGCTGGTCAGAAAGGGAAGCCTAAGGATTGTGGGACATAAATGCCATGTGGATCACGTCGCCTGGGGCGGACTGGAGCCTATCTGACAAACAGTTTCTCAAACAATTAAAATAAATCTCTTCCATTACTATGCCTAGTCTGGGTATATTATCTTTAGTCATGGGTATAATAAAATTTCCCAGAATGTGTTAGAGACAAATGGGGAGAACCACCCTGTGGCATGCTAAGCATCTCAGGGATCGTGAATTAATACTGGATAGAGCAATCAAGCTGGCAAACACCCACAACAGCCTTCATTTTCTACTTAGAATTCTGTGTGGGTGGGAAGGTCAATCATTGCCATTTAAATCCTCACACCTGTGCATCTTCACAGTTTGGATCAATGACAAATTTAAAAACAAAAGAAAACAAGCTTTACCTCCAGAAAAACACAACCCTTGGAATGATGAGTGACAAATCCTACAAAGGCAAGTGCTGTCTTGTGGTGTTCTTTTTTTTTTTTTTTTTTTTTTTTTTTAAAGAGAGATTCGTGTTTACTGTAGGCAGGCGCACGTGTCTTCGCATACTGATAAGTTCTCAGGTGCAGTGTCATTGAACTTGAGAAAGCAAAGCTTGCAAAATGGAGGAAAGCAGTTAAGTAAACCTGTTTCAGATTGCAACCACCTGCTCTCAGCCTGGATCTGTGAGTGCTGGGAGTGCATTGCCAAGTTCTTAGAAACCAGATCGACCACCACTCTGACTCTCACAGAATATCGATGAGTGAAATTGTTCTTGAATTAACCCGAATTTCACTATCAATAGCTCTCATGAGAGTAAGACTGAAGTGACAGTCTATTTTAAAAGTCAAGATTGGGGCAAAGGACAGGCAGCATTGGTGGAAGCACTCAGACAATAGCTAAGCCATCATAAGTTAATACCTTAAGAAAAATATACTGAAAATGTTTTATCCATGTATTACATATGATTTGGACTGTAAACTCCATGAAGGTGATATGTTTTCTGTTTCATTCACTGCATTAACAGAATACAGAAAATGCCTTGCTTGTGGGAAATACTTAGTAAGTCAATGTATTCTGAGCATAAATGATTATTTTCAAATATTTTCTCTTCTAATCATATTAATGAACATTTTCATAGCTTTGTACTCAGTAGCCCATGAAGATCAAAATAATCCCTCCTACCATGCACCAATTACTTTCACAAGTAACAAATCATTTCATGTTCATTCAAGTTTATCACACCAATTCCATTTTCTTACTTTGCAAATAAATTGAGTGAGATTAAAAAGTTCAAAGGCTCCTCATCAAAGGTGGCTTAGCTAGTAAACACTGGACTTGGGTTTTGAAACAGTAGCTGGGGTTGATATGATTTAGCCATCTTATATATTGTGGCTGCTATTTTGGGTCAACTGAATTTTGTTCATCTTTTCAACTGAAGGGGTTTGTCTAGAAATACGTTTATCTAGTTTGAGTATTTTTCTCTTCTATACTAGTGATCTGTTCATTTATGCTGAATACTCACTTTCACAAAGAATAGCAATGTGCTCCCAACTCCAGAGCCTTCACCAAAGGAACTCAAAGAGCCTCTCAGGAGCAAAAGGGACAAAGTCCCAAAGATGATCTCTCTCTGACATGTGACAAATAAAGGGCAGTCCTTGAGACAACAGGAATATTTCCTGACAGCCAGGACAGCAAAAACATAGTCAAAGCAATTAACCATTACAGAAGTTCATGAATTATAGGAAAACCTTACTTGTGGTGGCAAATTTTGGTAAAAATTTTCCCATAGGTACCTAAACTTCAATGTATAAATGAAGGTAATGAGGTTAAAAATAAAGCCTTCCTCCCCTGTTCCACTGTCAGAAGAGAGTAAAATGAGTTCAAGAAGTCACTTCTTAGTCTATGTGCAAGGCACAGCAGCAGAGTACATGTGTGATGATGAAAAGGTTTTTTTTCAGGTTGACTTGATTCGTCTTTTGTCTCAAGAAAAATGCAGCAAGGGTCCATGTTGTTTTATTTACATAACACTTTACATGTACAGATGTTGTTACATCATAAAGGCATGAATACTAATGAAAATATTTTAATCCAGATTTTACTTTTGCTGGTTGGAATTGTTTCCACTTCTAGAAAACATACTCTCGATTATAAGACAGAAGTGACAATTTGAAATAGTTTTTAGCATTACATACCTATACTGGAGGGTGTATATGGGCTTCTAATGAAATTCACTTTCAGTTACACATCATTTTATGTGCTGTATCTGGAGCTTCTTCCCACCATCCAAATATTCAAATGATTCTACCACATTTGCTGGCATCACAATTGTATGGAGGGCTTGTTCAAATGTGGACTGCTGGGTCACCCCTAGAGCTCTGATTCAGTAGCCACAGCTGGGCTCCAGGAATTTCAGTTCTAATATATTCACAGGTGAGGACACTGCTAATATTCTGGAAATTAAACTTTTCCAAGCCACTGGCTGAGATTACATCTAATTATGTGTGTGCTCCTACAAGCATTATACTTTTTTTTTTTTTTAAATCTGTTTTTCTTGTTTACCATAATTTCCCTTCGGTTTTTCTGAGCACTAGATTTGGCTGCATAGTCCAAAACCAATGGCCATTTTTTTTTTTCCAATTTGGAGATGCTATTTATTGTTACTACTCCCTGGAGTGTATAACCAGAGAAATTTATATAATTCATTGTGTAAATAAAGGAACTTTTAAAAGTCTTAAAACACTTCTGTTTTGGAAAAAAAGTTAAACATAGACAAATGGAGAGAATAAGTATTATTTGCTTACAACTATCACCCAGCTTCTGCAGTTATCAGACAAGAGAGGCTCCTTGACTATCGGACTACAGAGGTTACATCCTCATAAACTCATACAAACTGAAATACTATTAATTCGAAGTGCATTTAAGACACCCAACATGCACAACTCAGCAACACAGGGCTTTGTTGGCTATTGAAGTTTCACCCTTGTGATGGTGTGGCCCACTGAGAACTGGGTATCACTGGCATTGTCCAGTATGACAAGAGAGTGTCCTACTACATACTGATAGCCTGAGAAAAGATAAAAATCCAAAGTGACATATCTGCTGAAGGTGTATCACTTTTGCATATTTTAAATTTTAAATCAAACTATTGTAAATCGAGGACTTTCTATATAGCCAATCTTATATACCCAGTCTCTCCTTTCTCTTGCTCTATGCATGTCTGAAAACACATACCCAGCATTAGGTAACTTCATTTGTAAATATTTCAGTATATATCTATAAAATTCTTCAATATAATTAAATGTGCAGGCATTTCTTATATATTCTATACTTAAGGTTATTTGAATCGGAATCTAAATGATATTAATATGTGGCAACCTGTGGGTAATTTTCTTTAAGTCTCTTTTTATCTTTAGGTTGCCCTGCAATTTTTTTCCCCTTTTCTCATGTGATTCTGTTTCTGGTTTTGCTTTTGTCTTATAGAATTTTCATCAAATGGAGTTTATAGACTTTACTCTAGCATCTTGGATCATAATCTTTATTCCCTTATTTCCTGCAAATTCTTATTAAAATCTAGAGTGTTGATTAAATTCAGGTTTGATATATTCAAAAGAAAGTTTTGTGGTTATTGTGAGTTTCCATTTTGATGAGCTTTCATCAGCCATTGGTGACTGCTGCCTAAACCATCTTTTCATTATGTCTCGAAAAATGGCAACCCTCTAATTTCCTTTAATCCTTTTATAGTTTATGAGAGTATATCTACAAAAGAAGAAACAACCCTTCATGGTCCATGTGACTACCCTGAGGAGTGGTTTATGCAGCAAAGGCAAGATTAGGTGCTTGAATGTTGCCAACTTGATTATTTGTGGAATGAAACAAGGAAGAATTAACTAGCCAGAGCAGAAGTATAAACTTGGTAAATTCTGGGCAATCTAGGACATGTCCACTGTAAATCAGAGGTGATATTCCTTTCACACACTTAAAATCAACTCACTGTTACTTTATACAAAAAAAAAACAACTTTAAAAAATTCTTTTACATACAGTATGTATACCGTGACCATAATAAATATTCAAGTGTAGCTATTTCATAACCCCTGCTCTTCAGGTATTTCTGAGAGACTTACTAAGATAGAAATATGAGTTCCTTATTGGTGTCCAAGTAGAGTATAAGAGCAACTTAGAATTTCAGGAGGCAGATAGCATATGGAAAGTTGGAAGTACTGTAAATTTCTTGTCCATGTTGCATTTGTCAGAATTCTGTCACATGCTCCCCAGTCCCAATTGGGGTAGGATGGGAAATAATCTGTTTATTAAGAAGCAAGTAATTATAGATTTAATTGTCCATTAGGCAAAATCCACAACTGAAACAGAATGAGTGCTCACCCACTGAGTTACATCCCCAGTCCTTACTATTTCTTTCTAAAGTTAAATTATAATGCCTCATTTTTAAAAGAGCTAGGGATATAGTAACATTTTAGAAATATAATCTTGATAATGTAGCAAGTCCATACATGAATTCAATTGAAAATTGTTGTGACTCATTTGGTTATTAAGAGATGAGCTTAAAATAAAACAATATTTTTTTTGTTAACTTGCAATTTCCCAAGTTTCTATTTAACTTTGTTAGTGTGGTCACTTTCCTTTTTGCATGTCTGGTTTACGTTTTTAAATCAGAGGTGATATTCCTTTCACACCCTTAAAAATCAACTCACTAAATTTCAAATTACCATCTCTTTAAACATGTTTGAACTTCAGTCAGAGTAGCTTTTGGCTAGTACATCATTAGAATCACTAATGGACATGGTACCTTTCATACCAGCTGACCTAGCTTAGTAGATCATTTGTCTTGTTTGAAACTGGAGCTATATACGATAGTTATTAAAAGTGTGTTCTATGAACATGATTCACCTTCTTTTAAGGTTTATCAAGAAATCAGTAGATTTGATGTAATTCATTGTCAGAGAAGAATCGAAGAAAAGAAGAAGAGTATGGATTGCTAAGTATGTCTCACTAGTAAAGACCCGTGGTCTACTCTCAAGATGATGATGGTAGACCAGCCACTACATTCCAGTTTGAAAATGGATTATTATAGGCCTGGGAATCTTTCTTAACTAAGTAGACTGATATTTAACTGTATGTGGGAATAGCAATAAATCATGCCAGATCAAGATGCCTACAAGTTCATAGCTAAGTAGGGATTGTAGTATTTTCTTTCATTTTAGACTAAACTCCCACTAGAGTATATGCAGTGTAATAGAAGTAGGCAACTTTGTCCATACACAAATTGCCTTGTATTTTACATCTAGTCTTTGAAACCACTGCTCAACATTTTCCTTCAAGTCCAATTTGTGAGCCTGACATTTATAAATTTAAGAGTCCAATTGCAGATCATTTTAAGCTGTATAGAATAGGCCAAATTGAGAATTCACAATGAATGTGGCACTGAGACCCACAGGATATATTTTTTCACATAGGAGAAAGTAAAACTAGGATTTTTGTCATTTTATTCAATAGGAAATAAAATATATGTTTGATTTGAAAATGCAAACTGATTTCAGTGAATATTCATTATTTCCTCCCATTAATGGAGACAACTTGGTTAGGTGATACTAGTCACTGGATTTGAAATGTTTTCTTTAAAAAATACCCACATGTAATTTGATACCTGGAAAATTTCAGAAAATTTATATTTGGAACAGTTTTGTTCACAGAGGGAGAAGGAAAACCAAGGTCATAATGAGGTAATTAATCAAATTAGAAATCATAATGCTTTCAATTCCCCATATCCCCCAGTTCTTGTGGATGCAGACATTGTCTGAAAGGACTACAGAAAAATGCTATCACTGTGTTTACAAGGGAGAAAAACATTATATAATTGCTTAAACGTTTGCAAAATCAACCCTAACATTCCAAAATAAATTGATAACATGGATTATATTTGATATAATGCCAGGAAAAAAATTTAAATTATCAAACCAAATTTTGCTCTGAGGTCCCAAATTAGCCTATGGCCAACTGTGAGGCTATCTCTAGGGTAGAAGTATCTAGGGTAGAGTATATTTAGAATGCTCTAAAATACTCTCAAAACTATTTATTTGCCTTCTTTGCTTTCTTAATGAGAGTTTTATTTTAGAAGTATGGTAGTCCAAATAATTTTCACCAATTGTTTTACCAGATAATTCCTAATTTTACAAGGAGAGTGGGAGAGGCCAGTTTATCCTTAAGAACTGTGTGCATCACCAAACAATAAATGAGCCTGACATTTATAATTTAAGAGTCCAACAGATCACTTAAAGCTGTACAGAATAGGCCAAATTGTGAATTCACAATAAATGAGGCACTGAGATCCACAGAATATATTTTTTTCACATAGGAGAAAGCAAAACTAAGAGTTTTGTCATTTGGTTCAATAGGAAGTTTATTATAATTCTCTTAATTTTTCATACTCAACTAACTGGTTTATCTCATGCTCCTAAACCCAAAATAAATCAAGAAGAAAATATTATATACCTAATAGTTGTTTAGTGTCAAGAGAGTCATGCTTTGCAGGACCAATCCTTTTGAAGGACATTAGCTAAATTACGGTGTTGGCAAAGTGCATTCAAGGATAAGGCTTTTGTCACTATTGCTCTGTAATATAGTTTGAAATCTGGTATCGATATACCTCCTGATTCACACTTCCTGCTTAGAATTGCTTTTGCTATTCTGGGTCTTTTATTTTTCCATATGAATTTCATGATTGCTTTATCTATTTCTACAAGAAATGCCATTGGGATTTTGATTGGCATTGCATTAAACCTATAGAGAACTTTTGGTAATATCGCCATTTTGATAATGTTAGTTCTGCCTATCCATGAACAGGGTATATTTTTCCATCTTCTAAGATCTTCTACTTCTCTCTTTAGGGTTCTGTAGTTTTCATTGTATAAGTCTTTCACCTCTTTTGTTAGGTTGATTCCCAAGTATTTTATTTTATTTTTTTTTGAGGATATTGTGAATGGAGTGTTTTTCCTCATTTCAGAAGTTTTGTCGCTGATATACAGAAATGCCTTTGATTTATGCGTGTTGATTTTATATCCTGCCACTTTGCTGAATTCATTTATTAGTTCTAGTAGTTTCTTTGTAGACCCTTTTGGGTCTTCTAGGTATAGAATCATGTCGTCCGCAAATAGTGATAATTTAAGTTCTTCTTTTCCTATTTTTATGCCTTTAATTTCTTTTGTCTGTCTAATTGCTCTGGCTAGTATTTCAAGGACTAAATTAAATAGAAGTGGTGAGAGAGGGCATCCCTGTCTTGTTCCATATTTTAGAGGGAATGCCTTCAACTTTTCTCCATTCAGAATGATGCTAGCCTGAGGCTTAGCATAGATAGCTTTTACAATGTTGAGGTAAGTTCCTGTTATCCCTAGTTTTTCTAATGTTTTGAACATAAAGAGATGCTGTACTTTGTGGAATACTTTCTCTGCGTCTATCGAGATGATCATATGGTTCTTATCTTTAAGTCTATTGATGTGGTGAATAACATTTATTGATTTCCGTATATTGAACCAGCCTTGCATCCCAGGGATGAATCCTACTTGATCATGGTGCACAATTTTTTTGATGTGTTTTCGTATTCGATTTGCCAGAATTTTATTGAGGATTTTTGCATCTAGGTTCATTAGAGATATTGGTCTATAGTTTTCTTTCTTTGAGGTGTCTTTGTCTGGTTTTGGAATCAGGGTGATGTTGGCCTCATAGAATGAATTTGGAAGAGCTCCCTCTTTTTCTATTTCCTGAAATAACTTGAAAAGTATTGGTATTAATTCTTCTTTAAAGGTTTTGTAAAACTCCGCTGTATACCCATCCGGTCCTAGGCTTTTCTTGGTTGGTAGTCTTTTGATGGCTTCTTCAATTTCATCCATTGATATTGGTCTGTTCAAATTGTGTGTATCCTCCTGACTCAGTCTGGGCAAATCATATGACTTAAGAAATTGCCCTTCAATAGATGAATGGATAAAAAAAAATGTGGCACCTATACACAATGGAGTATTATGCAGCACTAAGAAATGACAAAATCATAGAATTTGCAGGGAAATGGATGGCATTAGAGCAGATTATGCTAAGTGAAGCTAGCCAAGCCCTAAAAAACAAATGCCAAATGTCTGCTTTGATATAAAGAGAACAACTAAGAACAGAACAGGAAGGAAGAGCATGTGGAAAAGACTACAGTAAACAAAGACGAATGGGGGGAGAGAAACGGAGAGAGAAGGGAAAGCATATGGAAATGGTAGGAGACCTTCAAGGATACATAAAATTATAAGAGGCTATGAGGGGCAAGGGGGAGGGAAAAAAAAGGGAGAGAATTGAACAACAGCAGGGGAGGTAGAGAGGGAAGATGGGAGGGGAGGGGAGGGGAGGGGGGATAGTAGGGGATAGGAAAGGTAGCAGAATACAACAGACACTAATATGGCATTATGTAAAAATGTGAATATGTAACAGATGTGATTCTGCAATCTATATTTGGGGTGAAAATGGGAGTTCAAAACACAATTTGAGTCTAATGTATGAAAGATGATATATCATGAGCTATGTAATGCTTTAAATAATCAATAAAAAAATTAAAAAAAAAGAAATTTATCGATGTCTTCACTATCTTCTATTTTATTGGAATATAGGTTTTCAAAATAATTTCTAATTGTCTTCTGTATTTCTGTAGCATCTGTTGTGATATTGCCTTTTTCATCCTGTATGTTAGTAATTTGAGTTCTCTCTCTTCTTCTCTTCGTTAGCATGGCTAAAGGTCTATTGATCTTATTTATTTTTTTGAAGAACCAACTTTTAGTTTTGTTAATTTTTTCAATAGTTTCTTTTGTTTCAATTTCATTGATTTCCGCTCTGATTTTAATTATTTCTTGCCTTAAAAAACAAATACCAAATGTCTTCTTTGATATAATGAGAGCAACTATGAACAGAGCAGGGAGGAACAGCAGGAAGAAAAGAATAACATTAAACAGAGACATGAGATGGGAGGGAAAGGGAGAGAAAAGGGAAATTGCATGGAAATGAAGGGAGACCCTCATTGCTATACAAAATTACATATAAGAGGTTGTGAGGGGAATGGGAAAATAAACAAGGAGAGAAATGAATTACAGTAGATGGGGTAGAGAGAGAAGATGTGAGGGAAGGGGAGGGGGATAGTAGGGGATAGGAAAGGTAGCAGAATACAACAATTACTAATAGGGCATTATGTTAAATTGTGGATGTGTAACCGACATGATTCTGCAATCTGCATTTGGGGTAAAATTGGGAGTTCATAACCCACTTCAATCTAATGTATGAAATATGATATGTCAAGAGCTTTGTAATGTTGTGAACAACCAATAAAAAAAAGGAAGAAGTTTGCAAGCACAGCCATGTCTGTGCACTTTTCTACTGAGATTCTTAACACTGCAGGAACATATGGTTCAGATAGGGTTTTGCCATGCCCAGTGAAATGGGAACTGTAAACATTCAATTTTTGTGCCAAGAATTCTCACCCAAATTGATTTCATAGAATTTTACCACCAAATCACTAAAATATTAAACATGTTATCCATATTTTTAGATTTATTCAAGTTTTATGCAAGTTTACCAATTTTCTTTCTCCAAAGAGCATATAGATGCCAAATAAGCTGCCAACTGTTCTCAAAGGTGAGAAAGAAGAAAGTAGTAGCAACAGCCACTGGCCACCAAAGTCTGCACACCTCAGTCAGGCATCAAGGAGGAGATGACTGTCCCAAGTGTCCCCGGCCCTTTTTCTCTTTCCCACCTCTCCCATCCAGGGGCTGGCATTACCTCCCTATGTAGCTGGTCCTACTCTTCCCTGCCTCCCCAACTTTGTTCTAACAGCTGTGGCTCTATTTTGACAACTGTCCTCATCACAATCAATGGTATTTAAGTATTGATTGCCTCAAGAGAACTCAAATCCATTTTTAAACAGTCACCAAAATATTTATATTTCTCAAAAAAGGGGGGGGGACTTTTCCTGAAGGATCTCTTTCTGAATAGAGGGAGTGCTTTGGGAAAGGAATAAAATAAGCATTCTTATTCTTGTTTTGCAGAGTAAGGCTGAAAAAAGAATAAAGCCAATGTCATTAAAAAAAAAAGGATAAGGCTTGAGTGGAAAGATAATTTGAAGGATTTCTCATAAATGGCTTTTATCAATAAAATATTTGACATTTTTAATGTAGTTATTTATAAGAAATTCTTATGCATTTATAAGTCCAGGTAGAATCTGAATAATAAATAGAACAGGATAGTACATTCATCAAGGGAGAAATTCTTTGTGAAAATCGTCAAGCCTTTATAGAGTATATTGAGGCCTTGATTAGTAGGTTTCTATTGAAATGGAGGTTTAATTTATAATAATAATAAAATGTATATGTAAATGTTATGCAATACCACTTAAAGTTTCTGAAATCTCTTTTAAAAGAAAACAATTAGAGAGCCTTAAGAAACAGATGATATGGTGAGAACAATATTTGCAGACGAATTATCTGCAGTTTTAGGTAAAATGTTGGAATAGAAGAATCTGGAACCTGAGAGATTAGTAATCTGTTTTTACCAAAATTTAGAAAAGGAAGCATATGATATTGGTCAGGGGAATGACCAGAGTAGGGAAATGTGAGAAATATTACTAAGATTTGATGACATTTGATAATTGCATAGAGTTTAAATTTGGGGTTGATAACATCAAAATATTAATTTGCTATTAGGGGAAGTAAACTATAGACAGAATTAGTAAATAGTAAGATACGGAACACTTATAGCTAAATATTTGTCTATGGGGGCTGGGGATGTGGCTCAAGCGGTAGCGCGCTCGCCTTGCATGCGTGTGGCCCGGGTTCGATCCTCAGCACCACATACCAACAAAGATGTTGTGTCCGCCGAGAACTAAAAAATAAATATTAAAAATTCTCTCTCTCTCTCTCTCTCTCTCTCTCTCTCTCTCCCCTCTCTCACTCTCTCTTAAAAAAAATATTTGTCTATGAAGCAAAAACTAATTGGTATATATTTTGTCTCAACAGTTTACTATTGTGGAAACTTGGATGAGTTATATGATCTTTAGGAAACACTTTTTTTCTTAGATTTCTAAATTGGAATAATAACAGGACTTATCTGTCAGACTTATGTTGAAGACTAACTGCAATGATCCATGTAAAGTGCTCAACATATAGTCTCAATAAATATTAGCAACTCTAGGTATTACTGTGATAGTGATAGTTGCTGTGTTCTGAGACTAATTTAAGCATATCTGTCCAATTGAATGCTCTTTCAGGCTGCTGGAGATATATGGTTATAGTTCAGACACAGTTCATAGCTTGGGGTATGGAACTGAGAAGAATATTTAATTAAAATAGTAGTAAAAGTTCACATTATAGAATTATTTGCCTTGCCAGAATGAGGTAAAATGAAAACGGAGAAAATCAAATTGCTGGTTTTTCTTCACAAAAGAGCTGGTGAAATAACAATTGCTTCACAGAGCTTCAGACAGCCAGGTCTTAGCTTAGAAGTCTAGAAATGCAAGTGCCAATGTAGCAGATGTTTCTCCTTAAAGGGGTGAAGATACTGTCACCTCAGCATTTTCTAAGGAGTTTTGTACAGAGCACTAATTGCACCAGATATTTAATTTGGAGAATTCCTATGATAGGATATGTTTGAGAAATGTATTTAAAGCTGTGAAAAATTCTGTGGAAAGAATCTCGTTTGCTTTATTTGAACTAGAATTTCCTAAAGTGATTCAGATCAATCTTTTCTCTATCCTATACCATCTATTAGTATTCTGAGGAATTTGTGTTCCATGAGACAGACTTAACTATGTTTATTAGTCAAAATCTTTCCAAACCCAAATAGCCCTCTTGTGCAGGCAGAGATGATCAACTTGTTTTATATTTTCAAAGAAGTAGACAAATCCTTCAGAAATCCCAAACTGTTACAGAATCAAGGAACACATGGTTACCATTGATCCCAGGAGACATCTGTTGATCCCTGTCCTCTACCTTTCTGTTACTGGCCCCTTGTGACTTACAATTGAGTCCATCTATTCAGGCCTCCCTGGTAGAGCTCTGCTGTACATCTTAGTTTCACTGAATTCAGACAAACTACTCCTCCTAGATTTGTTTTTGGCTGTTTTGTATATTTTGATACAAAGTAGAAAGGGAAATATCTACATAAGTGAACAAAATTATAAGATGCATATATATTTCAATACATTTACATCTGTGATCTAAAGATGAGAAGTGGAGTGCCCAGCAAGCACTACTATCACCTGCTTGTAACTTTGTAGCTTATCTTTTGTTGTGATGCAAGGGTACTGCATATGCATGCAACCATTTTCTCTGGGAAACTCTGAAGACATCCCTCCTGTTCTAAAACATTTCCCTGTCATCTGCAAGGGATTACAATAAAGGTAGTGCCTACCATCCTAGAGCAAATGGATTTTCCTTGAATCCAAGGATAAGAACAACAACATATGGAGAAAATCTCAGAATAAAATAGTATAATACTACCCAATCAGCTTTAATTCAGATGATACAGGGAGAAAATATATATGAGTGAGAATTTAAAAATAACAATAGAGAAAAGGGGACTTCATGTTGCTCAACATAAATACCCACCCTCAAAACTCTTTAGGTTACATACTCTAGAATTACCAAATTCTACATTCAGCATATTGTTTCATAAAAACATAATAAAGTTTTAGAGGGGCATAAAATTTTGCATTACTTTTGAAAGCACAAAATAATGTGGCACTGCTCAGTTATTGCAATTTCAAATGATGGTATAAGATAGTGATCCACCCACATAGTCTTACATTAACATTTCCTAAGGACTTTTCAGGTCAACAGCACATGCTATTTCAGGTGTGTGTGTGTGTGTGTGTAGTTAGGTATCTAGCCCATAATTAATAATAAGCAATAGCCATTACTGTGAGACTCTGCTCAGAATGCTAGAATCCTGTAGTTATGATATGGAGAACACTTTGAAAAGACGTGAAACTTTATTCTCATCTAACTTATTGTGGAATGGTATCAAGACATCAATTCTTAACATTCTAAGGAACTAAAGCAGCACATCTGTGTATCAGAAGAGGGTTAGATGTGGTAAAGAATTTATATATCAGATCTTTAGATTAGTAGATTTGCTTCTTTGTCATTCAGAACACTTCCAAACACCAGAGTTTGGACAAATGCAGACTCTGACCTTTTTTTGGTAGATTGTACAATCTGACAGTCTTTTGCACTAAAAGGCCTTAAATGCTTCAGGTAAAGCATTTAGAATCACAGAGTAAGAATGCTAAAAGGGTCATATTTTTAAAACTTTATTAAGGAGTTTTCTGCCACCATTTATATGGTAGAGCAAAACTGGATGGCTTGTATGCAAGACAGTTATGATTATTATATTTGTGGAAAATCCTGCCACTGTGGGATAAGGGATGGATTAAAGTGGGAAGAGATTGGAGGTGTGCCAAACTAAATTAGAAATATTTTCTTGGCTTTGTTCAATTAATTGAAAGCAAGCCTGATAACTTGGCTAATAATTTTTTTAAAAGTTTTATCAGATAGAAAATATTGGTTGAAAGTAATTGAAAAACCAACTCAAGTTAAATACTGTAGGAATTTATTAGTTCAAAAACAGTAGGTCAGAGGTAAAATAATACCTGTCATTGTTTTTCCAGAATACCCTTTATTTGTCTGTAATTCTCCTGGCTCTGTCCTCTTCCTTCTCTTGATCTCATCTTCATGCTGAAAGCAAGAGGACAGAAGTAACTCCAGGAATCACATTTACAAACAACAGAAGGAATAAAGGGGACTATCTCGTTTAGTATTTTCTTCATCTTTTTTTAAAAAATATAGATGATTTTTAAAAAAATTTTTATTCTATTTTGTTATATATGACAGCAGAATTCATTACAATTCATGTTACATATATAGAGCCCAATTTTTCCTATCTTTGGTTGTATACAAAGTATATTCACATTATTCATGTCTTCATGCATGTACTTAGGTAATGATGTCCATCTCATTCCACCATCTTTTCTTCTTTTGACTGGGAAAACATGTTCCTGGAAGTCACTGTTCCTATTTCCTTAGATTTTTCTACAAGTTTCATTGGTCAGAAGTAAGTTAAGTGATTCACATGTCCAGGCCTACACGAGTCACTGACAAAAAGGATGGAATTACATTCATTGGCTTTGACTAAATAGAATGTTTAATCAACTGGGTTTGGGATGCCACTTTCTGAGGCCTGTGCAATAGAAAAAATGGGATTCAGGTTAGCGATGAAAGAAAGAAAGAGATACTAAGTTGGCTACTGTCATGAAAAGTTAACTGGTATGAATCAAAAACACCATCCAGAAAGATGCTGTACTAATAATGAGATCTTCTTCATTGCTATATCACGATGGTTTCCAAAGCTCTATTCTTGATGGTCTAGCACCATTCCCATTACAAAATATACTTTTCAATAGATGCTGATTCAGAGTATTTAGGAACACACCGTTTGTCTCTCTGCCCTTTATAACATCTCTATACTCCCTTTATTTTTCTTGGATACTTCTTCTTCTAAAGCATCAGGGTTGACAGGGAATAGAAACTTCTGCATTCAGTTAAAGGTGTCCACTTTAAGATAAATAATTTGAGAATCAGGGTCTACCCAATATTTCATAGGAAATATAAAGGCAAATGTAATAGAAACTTAAGAGAGTTTGATATTGTCTAAAAACTCAGTGGTGTCAAAATGGCAGCTCTTAGTTGAATTCTATCTGAAACTGACATTGACAGTGAATGATCTATTTTTAAATTTGATAAAAAATAATTCATTATTCCTCAAGTTCTTATCAATAATTATCTCTATTCAATCCAATGACATCTGTGGCATAAATTCTGAATGTGTCCTGTCAAGTGGAAAATTGTGAATGATCTTGAAATCAATATTTGTTAAAACTTACAAGAAAATATACATAGATCTTAAGAATACCTATGATACAAATATCAGTAAAGTTATTTTCAACCATCATGAAAGCTGCACTCTTCTTGAGTGTGCACTAAAAGCATTGTGACACATCTAAGTAGTTTATTTACCATTTTAGCTTTTACCACAGAATTATTATTTTTTTATTGTTGGTCATTCAAAACATTACATAGTTCTTAATATATCATATTTCACAGTTTGATTCAAGTGGGTTATGAACTCCCATTTTTACCCCGTATACAGATTGCTGTGTCACATCAGTTACATTTCCATTGATTTACATATTGCCATTCTAGTGTCTGATGTATTCTGTTGTCTATCCTATTGTCTAATATCCCCCCTCCCCTCCCCTCCCCTCCCCTTTCCTTTTCTCTCTCTACCCCCTCTACTGTAAGTCATTTCTTCCACTTGTATTATTCTTCTCTTACCCCTCATTTCCTCTTATATGTAATTTTGTATAACCCTGAGGATCACCTTCCATTTCCATGTGATTTCCCTTCTCACTCCCTTTCCCTCCCGCCTATCATCCCTGTTTAATGTTAATCTTCTTCTCAAGCTCTTTGTCCCTACCCTGTCCTTGGTTACTCCCCTTATATCAAATCAGTCATTTGGCATTTGTTTTTTAAGGATTGGCTAGTTCCCTTAGTATAATCTGCTCTAATGCCATCCATTTCCCTCCAAATTCTATGGTTTTGTCATTTTTTAATGCAGAGTAATACTCCATTGTGTATAAATGCCACATTTTTTTATCCATTCATCTATTGAAGGGCATCTAGGTTGGTTCCACAATCTTGCTATCGTGAATTGTGCTGCTATGAACATCGATGTAGCAGTGTCCCTGTAGCATGCTCTTATTAGGTCTTTAGGGAATAGACCGAGAAGGGGAATAGCTTGGTCAAATGGTGGTTCCATTCCCAACTGTCCAAGAAATCTCCATACTGCTTTCCAAATTGGCTGCACCAATTTGGAGCCCCACCAACAATGAACAAGTGTACCCTTTTTCCCGCATCTTCTCCAGCACTTGTTGTTGTTGGACATCATAATGGCTGCCAATCTTACTGGAGTGAGATGGTATCTTAGGGTGGTTTTGATTTGCATTTCTCTGACTGCTAGTGATGGTGAGCATTTTTTCATGTACTTGTTGATTGATTGTATGTCCTCCTCTGAGAAGTGTCTGTTCAGGTCCTTGGCCCATTTGTTGATTGGGTTATTTGTTATCTTATTGTCTAATTTTTTGAGTTCTTTGTATACTCTGGATATTAGGGCTCTATCTGAAGTGTGTGGAGTAAAGATTTGTTCCCAGGATGTAGGCTCCCTGTTTATCTCTCTTATTGTTTCTTTTGCTGAGAAAAAACTTTTTAGTTTGAGTAAGTCCCATTTGTTGATTCTAGTTGTTAACTCTTGCGCTATGGGTGTCCTATTGAGGAATTTGGAGCCCGACTCCACAGTATGTAGACCATAGCCCACTTTTTCTTCTATCAGACGCCATGTCTCTGATTTAATATCAAGCTCCTTGATCCATTTTGAGTTAACTTTTGTGCATGGCGAGAGAAAGGGATTCAGTTTCATTTTGATGCAAATGGATTTCCAGTTTTCCCAGCACCATTTGTTGAAGATGCTATCCTTCCTCCATTGCATGCTTTTAGCCCCTTTATCAAATATAAGATAGTTGTAGTTTTGTGGATTGGTTACTGTGTCCTCTATTCTGTACCATTGGTCCACCCGCCTGTTTTGGTACCAGTACCATGCTGTTTTTGTTACTATTGCTCTGTAGTATAGTTTGAAGTCTGGTATGCCTATACCTCCTGATTCACACTTCCTGCTTAGCATTGTTTTTGCTATTCTGGGTCTTTTATTATTCCATATGAATTTCATGATTGTTTTATCTATTTCTACAAGAAATGCTGTTGGGATTTTGATTGGCATTGCATTGAACTTATAGAGAACTTTTGGTAATATCGCCATTTTGATGATGTTAGTTCTGCCTATCAATGAACAGGGTATATTTTTCCATCTTCTAAGGTCTTCTTCTATATCTCTCTTTACGGTTCTGTAGTTTTCATTGTATAAGTCTTTCACCTCTTTTGTTAGGTTGATTCCCAAGTATTTTATTTTTGGGGAGGATATTGTGAATGGAGTAGTTGTCCTCATTTCCGTTTCAGAGGATTTGTCGCTGATATACAGGAATGCATTTGATTTATGAGTGTTGATTTTATATCCTGCCACTTTGCTGAATTCATTTATTAGCTCTAATAGTTTCTTTGTAGACCCTTTTGGGTCTGCTAGGTATAGAATCATGTCATCTGCAAATAGTGATAATTTAAGTTCTTCTTTTCCTATTTTTATGCCTTTAATTTCTTTAGTCTAATTGCTCTGTCCAGTGTTTCTAGGACTATGTTGAACAGAAGTGGGGAGAGAGGGCATCCCTGTCTTGTACCAGATCTTAGAGGGAATGCCTTCAATTTTTCTCCATTCAGAATGATGCTGGCCTGTGGCTTATCATAGATTGCTTTTACAGTGTTGAGGTATGATCCTGTTATCCCTAATTTTTCTAGAGTTTTGAACATAAAGGGATGCTGTACTTTGTCGAATGCTTTTTCTGCATCTATTGAGATGATCATATGGTTCTTATTTTTAAGTCTATTGATGTGGTGAATAACATTCATTGATTTCCATATATTGAACCAGCCTTGCATCCCAGGGATGAATCCTACTTGATCATGGTGTATAATTTTTTTGATATGTTTTTGAATCCGATTCGCCAGAATTTTATTGAGGATTTTTCATCTAGGTTCATTAGAGATATAGGTCTGTAGTTTTCTTTCTTTGAAGTGTCTTTGTCGGGTTTAGGCATCAGGGTGATGTTGGCCTCATAGAATGTATTTGGAAGTTCTCCCTCTTTTTCTATTTCCTGAAATAGCTTGAAAAGTATTGGTGTTAGTTCCTCTTTAAAGGTTTTGTAAAACTCTGCTGTATACCCATCCGGTCCTGGGCTTTTCTTAGTTGGTAGTCTTTTGATGGTTTCTTCTATTTCCTCTATTGTTATTGATCTGTTTAGGTTGTCTATATCCTCCTGACTCTATCTGGGCAGATCATATGACTTAAGAAATTTATCTATGCCTTCACTATCTTCTATTCTATTGGAGTATAAGGATTCAAAATAATTTCTGATTATCTTCTGTATTTCTGAAGTGTCTGTTGTGATATTGCCTTTTTCATCCCGTGTGCTAGTAATTTGAGTTCTCTCTCTTCTTCTCTTCGTTTGCATGGCTAAGGGTCTGTTGATTTTATTTATTTTTTCAAAGAACCAACTTTTAGTTTTGTCAATTTTTTCAATTGTTTCTTTTGTTTCAATTTCATTAATTTCAGCTCTGATTTTAATTATTTCTTGCCTTCTACTTCTTTTGCTGTTGTTTTGCTCTTCTTTTTCTAGGATTTTGAGATGAAGTATGAGATCATTTATTTGTTGTTTTTTTTTTTCTTTTTTTAAGGAATGAACTCCAAGCAATGAATTTTCCTCTTAGAACTGCTTTCAATGTGTCCCATAGATTCTGATATGTTGTGTCTGTGTTTTCATTTAACTCTAAGAAGTTTTTAATTTCCTCCTTGATGTCTTCTAAAACCCATTGATCATTCAGTAACCTATTGTTCATTCTCCAAGTGATGCATGATTTTTCCTTCCTTCTTTTATCATTGATTTTCAGTTTCATTCCATTATGATCAGATAAGATGCATGGTATAATCTCTACTCCTTTATACTGGCTAAGAGTTGCCCTGTGACATAATATATGATCTATTTTTGAGAAGGATCCATGTACTGCTGAGAAAAAAAGTGTTAACTGCTTGATGTTGGGTGGTATATTCTATATATGTCAATTAAGTCTAGGTTGTTAATCGTGTTATTGAGTTCTATAGTTTCCTTATTTAACTTTTGTTTGGAAGATCTGTCCAGTGGTGAGAGAGGTGTGTTGAAGTCTCCCATGATTATTGTATGGTGGTCTATTAGACTCTTGAACTTGAGAAGCGTTTGCTTGACGAACATAGCTGCACCATTGTTTGGGGCATATATATTTATGATTGTTATGTCTTGTTGGTGTATGGTTCCCTTGAGCAGTATGTAGTGTCCCTTTTTATCCCTTTTGATTAACTTTGGCTTGAAATCTATTTTATTAGATATGAGTATGGACACTCCTGCTTGTTTCTGCAGTCCATATGAGTGGTATGATTTTTCCCAACCTTTCACCTTCTGTCTATGTATATCTTTTCCTATCAAATGCGTCTCCTGTAGGCAGCATATTGTTAGGTCTTGTTTTGTGATCCATTCAACTAGCCTGTGTCTCTTAATTGGTGAGTTTAAGCCATTAACATTTAGGGTTATTATTGAGATATGGTTTGTTCTTCCAGCCATATTTGTTTATTAATGTTACTAAACCTGATTTGTTTTCCTCTTTGTTTACTTTCCCCCCTTTACTGTCCTACCTTCCACTGTTGGTTTTCATTGTTATTTTCCATTTCCTGTTCCTGTAATGTTTTGCCAAGGATTTTTTTGACGAGATGGTTTTCTAGCTGCGAATTCTTTTAACTTTTGTTTATCGTGGAAGGTTTTAATTTCATCTTCCATCCTGAAGCTTAATTTTGCCGGATACACGATTCTTGGTTGGAACCCATTTTCTTTCAGTATTTGAAATATGTTATTCCAGGATCTTCTAGCTTTCAGAGTCTGTGTTGAGAGATCAGCTGTTATCCTGATTGGTTTACCCCTAAATGTAATCTGCTTCCTTTCTCTTGTAACTTTTAAAATTCTCTCCTTATTCTGTATGTTGGGCATCTTCATTATAATGTGTCTAGGTGTGGATCTCTTATGATTTTGCACATTCGGCGTCCTGTAGGCTTCTAGGATTTGGGATTCTGTCTCATTCTTCAAGTCTGGGAAGTTTTCTCGTATTATTTCATTGAATAGATTGTTTATCCCTTTGGTTTGGAGCTCTGTGCCTTCCTGTATCCCAATGACTCTTAAGTTTGGTCTTTTAATGTTATCCCATATTTCTTGGATGTTCTGCTCATGGTTTCTTAGCAGTCTTGCTGAGCTGTCTATGTTATTTTCAAGTTGAAACACTTTGTCTTCATTGTCTGATGTTCTATCTTCTAAGTGATCTACTCTGCTGGTAGTATTCTCAATTGAGTTTTTAAGTTGGTTTATTGCTTCCTGCATTTCTAGGATTTCTATTTGTTTGTTTTTTATTACCTCTATTTCCCTGTGTAATTGATCTTTTGCTTCCTGGATTTGTTTATGTAATTCCTTGTCAAAGTGATCTTTCATTGTCTGATTTTGCTGTCTCATGTCTTCCTTGAGACTCCAGATCATCTGAAGCATGTATATCCTGAATTCTTTATCTGACATTCCATCTGCTGTAGCTATTACCTCTTCTAAAGTTGAGTTGACCTGCATTGCTTGTGGTCCTTTCTTTCCTTGTCTTTTCATACTGCTCGCGTTTCTTTCTGCTTGGTGAAACTGTTGTGTTTTTGAAATTTTCCCCCTATTTATTTATATTGCTCTTGTATAGTTGGAAAATCTCCCTTGCAGGGTGGGTAGTGGCTGTGCTCCTCCTCTAATTAGGGTGATCTGTCTACCACGCTGGTTGGTCGCAGGTCTGCCCCCCCTGCGGGCGTGGGTGGCGGCTCTGCTCTGCCCGCCCTCCAATTGTGGTGACGTAACTACCACACCCTCAGGTCGTTGGTCCTGATCCGGATGTGGGCAACGGCTCTGCTTGGCCCCTACTCCAATTGGTGTGACGTGTCTACCACGCTGGCAGGCCTCTAGGCCTGTTCCACCGGTGGGTCGCAGGTCTGCCTACCTTGCGGGCTCGGGCGGCAGTTCTGCTCAGCCCCCACTCCCAATGTGGGTACCTGACTGCCTCTCCAACGGGTCGCTGGGCCTTTTCCGGACATGGGCAGTGGCTCTCCTCCACCCCCACTCCAACCAGTGTGACGTGACTGCCTCGGTGCTATGTGTCCACCATGCTGGCAGGCTACCGGGCCTGTCCTGCCAGTGGGTCGCAGGTCTGTCTACCTTGCAGGCTCAGACGGCAGCTCTGCACAGCCCCTACTCCAAATGGGGTGACTTGGCTACCGTGCTGTCGGGTCGCTGGTCCTGTTCTAGGCATGGGTGGCTACTCTCTTCGGCCCCACCAGCAGTTGGGGTATCGTGATACCACGCCGGCGGGTCACTTGGCCTGCTCTGGGCGCAGGCAGCAGCTCCACTCTGCCCCCCTGGCCCACAGCACCCAGCAGGACCCGGACTGAGAAGCAGTCACCGCAGGTTCCCCAACCCTGGGCCAAAGCAGCTTTGGGAGCCAGAACCCAGCCTCTCCGATCCCGGCTCACGCTCTGCTAGGAGCAGGCTCGAAGGAGCGACCCCCGCGTGTTCCCCTGCCCCAGGCCAAAGCAGCTCCGGGAGCCAGAGCCCAGCCGCTCCAAGCTCTCCGAGCTTGGTGCACGCACCGCTGGGAGCAGGCTCAAAGACGCAGTCCCCGTGGGCTCCCCAGTCCCGGGACAAAACTGTTCTGGGAGTCAGAACCCAGCCGCCCCGAGCTCAGCGCACGCTCCACTTGGAGCTGGCCTCAACACGCAGTCTCTGCAGGTTCCCCAGCCCTGGGCCAAAGCAGCCCCGGGAACCAGAATCCGACCGCTCAGAGCCCGGTGCATGCCTTGCCAGGAGCGAGCCCCTAGGAGTATTCTCCACTGGTTCTCCAGCCCTGAGCCTGAGCGATCTGTCTGTGAGACGCAGGCAAATACCAGCCTGAAATCACCTGTTCCGTAGCTGAATGAGCTGAGATCAGTAGAAAACAGGGATGATTACGTCAGCTCTCCAAGATGGCGGCTGCTGTCCTCCTCCGTGGTCCAACCGGTGTCGAGAACTGAACTGGACCGCTTCTCTCCTCTGTCTCAAAGCCGGAACTCAGCACTAAGCACGGCCATTGCACCACTGGCAGGAGCCCCCAGAATCCGCATCGGTGCACCCCCACTCCGGCACCTCGCCGCTTCCCAGCACGCGCTGCAGACTCCAGCTGCGGGGCAATCTGCCGATCAGGCAATGCGACCCTCCGTGTGGAGAAATCGCCCGCATCTGAGCCTCCACGGCCGAACCTCGAGCAATGGAAATCCGTCCACTAGATTCTGGAGCACCTCAATTTCACTGGAAATTCCCAACAAGATAGCCTTCAGCTGTTTCACCTCGTCTTTCTCCTGCACAGTGACGCGGCGCACTGGGGTGATGCACTCCCTTCGCCGCCATCTTCCCAGCCCTTACCACAGAATTATTAAACAACAAAATAAGACATTTTGGCCCATTACAATGACACAATAATATCTGAACACAGTTCTGTAGTTGTTCAATTCAGAAGAAACAATATCAAATTGAACAAAATCAATGTCAATAGCAAAATATGATTTTAGGAATCATAAGAGAACTTACACAGACAACTGAAGATAGAAATCAACAGAAGGAGGAAAAGCCCAGGGGAGAAAGTGAAGAAAAAATGAACTTAGTTGAATGTCTGAATTCGATGGTGACATTTCACTAGCACATAGATTATAAACTACTTTTCATTAAATTATTATTATTGCATGCTTAGAATGAAACAGACACCAATATAAAGTTTGGTATTAATACTAATAAAAATATAAGCAACTTCCAATGAAAGTATTCATTCCAATAATATTCTTAATATTCAGTGGAAGTTCCAGATTAAAAATCATTGACCCTGATATCCATAGTAAATATTATAATGAGGGAAAAGAAGAAAAGATGTCTCCTGATTGTGCCACTTTCCTGATCATTGTCAAATAAAATTATTGAGCAAGCAATTGAATACAAAGAACAAAAATTTTGAGAAATCAATATACAAAACTATACTGAAATCCCATTGTTTATCATTCAGTAAATTATTCATCTTTCTTCTTAGTAGTATATTCCTTCAGTGGCTTCAGATGCCCCGCTTTTTCTAACTTCTACCTCATAATGGATGGTTTAAAACTATGGGATTTTGCCAATTTCAAGACACCTGATATTAAGAAGGCAAAAAAGAAAAGCCTAAAAAGAAGAGTTGACAGAAAGGACAAGTTTTCATATGGATACAATATCCACAATCTCCAGATCTGTCTGGATCACTGAAAAAGAAGGTTTCACACTTGGCTTTCCCTTTTTTTCATAACTCAGTTTTTCAAAGCAATCCATATTATCAATGCTAAGTATGATTGAAATTTTATGGTTGGAAGATTTTCAACATTACTCAGTAGAGATCAAGTAAACAAGAAAAATCTAAACACTATTTATTTGGTACTAGAGATTGAACCCAGAAGTGTGTGAACACTGAGCCATATCCCCGATGCTTTTAATTCTATTTATTTATTTACTTATTTATTTAATTTTGAGACATGGTCTTATTAAATTGCTTAAGTCCTCACTTAATTGCTGAGGCTGGCTTTGAACTTGTGATCCTCCTGTCTCAGCCTCTGGAGCCACCAGGATTACACACATGCACCACTCTTTCTGGCTAAAATCTGAACACTCTTGAAAGAGACTCTCTCCTTTGTGGTGGCCATCCCTAAAACTATTTGGTCTTCCACTGCATCAGAGCGATGCCGGGAATACTGTTAGGGAGCAAATCACAAAGGAAATGTCAGATCTGTGACCTTCCTTATGACATTATCACTCTGAAAAGCACTTGTTGCTCAATGTAATGTGTGGATTCACAAAGAAAGGACACTTTGGGACCCAGTGATTCATCTGGTATGGAGAATGTTTTTTTATTACACCTGAGGGTGAATAGAAACATGAAGCAAGCCAGAGGCTGGATGCCTCTCAGATAATCCCTGCCTTGAAGTCACAGACCATGACCAGGATAAAATACCTCACACTGTTAATAAAATAAAGGTTAACAGTTGACTGGAGGAGAAAGAGATTACCCGTATGCACGTCAGACAGGGAATAGGAGGACTGACCCGAATGCCACATAAATCTGAAGAATTTTCAATTATGAAGGCATTCAACAAATACTCAATGGTTTCAGGGTAAAACAAGGTTTAGAATGTATTTCCTCATGGACGGAAACCATACTTTCCAACATGAATTGCATTTTCTCCAGCAGGCAAGATTTGCTTGGATAACCACACAGTCCTTGCACTCACTTACAGCACAAAACAAATGTATGTCTGAGAGGACATTTAGCCTAGGTGAGGGGATTCTGGCACACTTAGCAGGCAGTCCTATTTCCATACCATTTATCGCACTCAGGGCAGTTTGGGGCACATGTGACAGGCAGGCAGTTAAACAGAGATTAGTGTGTTGGCTGAGCAATAATTCAAATCCAAGTGAACCTGAAACCTTAAAAGTCAAAATAACTCCATTGTCCCTGTTCTGGTTCATCATTCTCTTTTAAGTAGAAGAAAGCAACCTGAACTTCCAGAACATTCACATTAAGAAAACATAAATTGACTTCAGCATTCAAATATGATACGAGTCATGACTTTTCTGTGTAATACTTAAATATTACTCATATCAGCATAATAATACCCTACCATCTGTAGAAAGTTTTCTCATGAGATTTGCAAACTATTTTGCATACTCAGTAAATATCTTAAGATGTACTCATACTACTTGATAGTGACAGGCATTGGGGGATAGTTGCCTGGCACTTTCAAATTTCATGCAGTTTAGTGAACTTGGACAAACACATAGTTCAAATGTCCTTGTCTGAAAGAGTGGTCAAGCAAATCAAAAGTGGACTCTTAAGCTCAGGAGTCTCCACTTGACTAAGGGGACAGTAGAGAATTATTGACATTTCTCTGTGACTAACTCACACACATCCAGAGCCAGAGGCAAGTGGGCAGAAGACCATTTTTCAATACTTTCCTTTGTGTCTTGTTAGGATCTTTCAACATCCATTAAGTGTACTTTGAAACCTACAACACAGAGAGCAAACTAGCACAGTGGACCAGGATAATATTTGAGAGGACAAGAAGGTATAATAATAAACTTTATTAAATATGTCAATAGGACTTTGTGCCTTTTATATATAAGAGAAACTCTAAGCTCCACAACAAGCACCATTCACAATGTGATGTTATTGATTCCACTTGTGAGAAAATTCATAAACATGAATGGCATAGGTCAGTGATTGATATGTCAATCCTCCAGATGTGAAGAATATGTAGAATTGTTGTGGTTGGCATTGTAAAAATGATCTTCATGTATCAGAGTATGTTACCATTGATTTATAAGTCTTTCATAAAACATTATTTCAAGAAGCATTACTTCAGATTCATAGTTGCATTTATTTACATTTTGCTGATAGAGAATGTATAGGTTTATTTTACTTGAAGAATAAAAATACTATCCTTTTTATGTACAAATTACATAAATTTACTTTTATCCTGAAATCATTATTTTTGACAGGGTATTTTATAGAACAGTAATTCAGGAAGATGTTATAATCTGCACTTTACTGGCAACAAGAAAGTCTGACCAGAGGAAGTAGAAACTAAATTCCAAACATACTTAATTGGTAAGGGAAAGACCCAGTGTTTCTCAAGTGAAGCAAGGCAAGAGTGTGTTTGGTTTGGTAATAGAAAGATTCTTACAGGGACAGATTCTTAGGATGACTCAAAACTGAGGAGTCAGTCCCCAGGGGCAAAGGTTTAGCACACTAATAAATGGTGAGACATTAGGTCCAGGATCCAGGATGCCTATCTGTCAGGTTAAAATAAAATTGGTAGGAATCTAAAAAGACAAGACAGAGGAATTAGAATGGTATCCTGGCTATTATTAAAGATCTGTGCTCTGAATTTTGGAGTTCATAAGTAGAAATCCAGAAACACAGCAATTACACAAGTTGGGTAAAAAGTGGACAATAAGAATTAATGGAATAAAATAAAATAATTGATTAAAAGAAATATGAAATAGAGCAATAAGTAGATCGATCATTCTAAGGTCAGTGTAGGTCTAGGTGGAAACACTTCCGTGAAAAAAAATCAAGTAAATCCTTGCTATATCTCCCATAATTTCACCTGCTACAGGGCAAGATATATCTGGGAATATATCTTCAGTGCAGAAGAAGACATAATGTTTATGACATTATGATACTAACACATAACAACATAGGTGTGAGAATCCAAGGCAGGAGGTTATACTTGTGCTGTTCCTCCAAATGTTGCTCTTTTATTCGTCCTGTACACATGCCTGTATAGATACAAGCTATGTTTCCCAGTCTCTTGTAATAGTATGTTGATGTGACTAGGCTCAGGTCAATTAAATGTAAGAGAAAGTCACTTGAATGAAATCCATCTCCAATTTAAACTGTTATACCCCCAGGCGTACTAATGGGGTTATGCACCTGAGGGGTTTAGAGTTTAAAGTTTAAAATAGCTGGAATGTCATTTGGGATCAAACAGCTTCATTTTCTATTAACAGTAACATATCTTTTACACATAGTACAGATTATCTCTAAGTATCACTAATGTAAACCAAAAAGACCATTAAAGAATATCTGTATTCAAACAGCACAGAAAAATATGAATAGTCACAATAAATGATAAAACAATTTTGTTAAAAATGTTGAGAGTTATTCATGAACAGCACTGCAGTTTGATATTGCTGACTTTTAAAACAGTGAATTCAATGTAAAAATATCATACTTCAGTATCCATGGAGACTTTGTTCCAGCACCCATTGAAATTACCAAAATTAGAGGACACTCAAGTCCCTTGTTTAAAATGGCATGATGTTTACAGATGTCCTATACACATCCTCCTAATACTATATAAATGCTATGTTAATAGTTGTTAAACTGTTCTGTTTAAGGAATAATGATAAGAAAAAAAGTCTGAACATGTTCAATACAGGTACATTTCTTTTTTCAAATATTGTCAATCCATGGTTTGTTGAATCTGTAGAAGGAAATCACAGAGAGGGCAGGCTGTTTATTCATTTTATTCAAAAATATTTCTTGGTGCCTACTTTGTGCACTACATGATCTACTATTTGTTCGTCAGGGATACTTCAAGGTATAAAACAGATCAATATCCTTGCCTCCTGGAACCCAGCTTCTAGCAAGGGAAAGAAGGAAAAATCAGCATATAAATAACTAAGGTATATTGTAGCTTCTAAGGTGATCAATAAGGTACATAATACAGAGCAGAGTAATGGGACTTGAGTGTGGACAGTGTGCAGGTTGTAAATTACATAGGCAGTTTGTCAGGTTAGAGATCATTGTGAAGGTGAAATGTGAGCAGAAGTTGAAAAAATGCAAGCAAGTTAGCCAGATGGACATCTGGGGGAAGAGGGTTTCAGGAGAAGGAAGCATCTGTGCAAAAACCCTGCAGTTAGGGCATGTGTGGCGTGTTCTAGGACCACAAGTCACCCAGGAGGTTTAAATGGGGAGAAGAAAGGTACAGAAAAAGGGATGAGAATGCAGAGGCAGTGAGGACAGATCATGCAGGCTCTGGCAGACCACCATAAGGAATGACTCTTACTCTACTAGAAGTGAAAAATCATGGTAGTTTTTTCGCAAAAAAAAAAAAAAATGATTTGATCAGATTCATGTTGTAAGAGGACTTAAGCTATTAAAAGATTGAATTATCTCAAGAAAAAACCAATGACCATTAAAACAATCTTACCAAAAGAAGCAAAAGAAAAAAGTCAGTTTAAAAGTAGAAAAAGGGAATGTTGTATAAAAAGGTAAAAACAAAACAAGACTAATCGACTAATATATTCATTTTAGGGACAAATAGTTTTAAATCATTCAACATCTATCAAAATAGAACAATAGACAGCCAGTTTGTTATTGGGGGGTAAAATACCTTATATACTCATATGAGCCAAAAGTACTACTATATTTTATTAGATTATGTTAAGAATTATGATAGATGATCACGAGATACTATAAGCAGAATGAGGATTCCTGAATCTGTAGTGAGAGAGTATTCCATTCCAGTTCAAGTATCCTTTGTCATCTGAAGTGAAAATTTGCATGTTATACAAAATGCATCCAAGATTCCATATTTCTTCAAATCTCAAATTCCATAAAGATCCTATGTCCTTAAAAATTTTGTTCAGAAATAAATCATACCTCACACAAGCATTGACAATGTAATATCTCTTTTAACCTTGAGTCAAACTTTGTAAATGCCAAGTAGGCACTTAGAAAAGGCTGCTTCATTTTGTGTACTTCTTTGTGTTCTTTCCTTTAAATGCAGCTATTTCTTGGGAGGCTTAGCCACATACCAGATTAGAAATACCATGTCCAGTCATTTTAGTTATCGGTGCACCTATTCCTTCATAATTCAAAACTAACTGAAAGGATTATTTTTTAGAGCTTTCCAAAAGGAACACCTTATCACTTAGATGAAGTGTGGAAAAGTTGAATTCTAAATCCAAAAGAGTTATGAATGTCCAAAGCACTGAAAACCTAGGATTATAAAGACAGTCCGAATCCACACATTTTTATCATCTTTGCCATGTAAACACTCCATTTAACACTCCATTTTTATTTCTAGGTCTTATTATTATGTCAAGACCTATGCTATTTAGATATATATTAAGAAGTCAGTACCTATTTTTTTCTGGCAAAATTTAGATGAAACCAAAAGAAAATAAAAACATAATCTAAGGAAGGAGTATTAAAAAAATCAGTATTTTTTTCAACAAAAATAGATTCTACTCATGAAACAATTTACTCTTTTTAAATATGATTATATAGTGCTATCATGAAAATTGACTGGGATATGATTTTAATTAACTTGAAATGGTGCTCTTTTTAATATGTGCTACCAAGATAGAAAGATAAAATGTTAAGTGTTAGCTGTCTCATTTGCAATTAAAGATCTGCTCCCTATCCAAATCACTCATAAGTTAATATTGACAGATAGGAGGGCTCATTTCAATGCTTCAATGTGTCTCTCTGTCTCTAAGCAAATTCAATCCCCCAAATTTTCAATGTGTGGCCTCTTAATAACCACAGATTTTTTTCTAGATGTCATAATGACATCTGCAGTATTATTTTATAATTTTGAGGCAGTGACATCTGCGTTGCAGGTAATTTCAGCTTCTCTCATAACAAATATGTCATCAGTTTTACTTTTCCAAGGAAGAATGAAGTCTCAGTAGATCCAGTGAAATACACTTCCTTGTAGAGAAATTTGTTCCCTTGGTCCCTCTTCTCTTCCACCATGAAACTATGATGTCATTTCAAGGGATATTGTGAAATGAACCATGACATGGTAAAGGCTGGTTGACCTTATGAATGGGCAAGTGAAATGGAAATTATATAAAGAAAGGAAAAAGAAGACCATCTTGTGCTTAAAGGTCACATCCTTAACCTGTCATGTTATTTGAAACTCAAAAGTTTTATTTATATTTCTTAAAACTCCACCTCAACAGTGCCTAAAAATTCAAATAACTCTGAGAGTGTTAGGAAAATAAATTTAGAATAAATTTATCTCAAACGATTCCTAGAAGAGTCTGCTGGAACAGAACAGAGTAATTTACATCTTCAAAGGACTAGGGAAAGATAGCTGTAAAATCACTTTCTATACAGGTGGAGACTTCAGGAGAAGGAGATGTTAAAAAGAACTGTGTAGAGGGATGAAGATAAACTTCACTCACTTCATCTGGGGCACCAAAAGCAACCCTGGTCCAAATCTAGCTACTAGTGAGAGACAACTGACAAGGTTTTGGTGAATTATGAAGGAGATAGATGGTCTACTACTACTATCAAGGAATTCTTAAATCATCATCTCCTAAGCTAAAACATTGCCAAAAAAACTTACTTATTCATTCTTCCATATATTCAAATGTTAATACACAGAATATGCTAGACACTGTGGACAGCACTCTGATGATATGGAAATGGAGAATAAATGGCCTTTTTCTCAAGGATCTTACAGTCCAGTTGGACAGATAAAGGAGAAAAAAAGATTAGAATAAGAAGTAAAATATAATTGAAAGGGGTAGAAAGTATTATGATAGAGTACAATACAGAGAAGAAATCTTTGATAGGAGACTAAAGCAGTTCTTCATGGAGAAGGTGGTGTTTGCAATGGGTTGTGAAGATGACGCTTTCTTGTAAGTGATGCTGGAGACAGCTGTGTTCATTCTAGACAGAATGAATAAATGAATGACATTTAGTATAAAGCTAAAGATGAATAGTGTCAGTGATGTAGCATGTTCCACTGTGGTTACCTTACCAACCACTCTCCTCAAAAAAGAAAAAAAAAAATGCCATGAAACAGGGTGGACTCTTGGATTTGCGTCGTAGCCAGAAAGTTGAGATGGGATTTACTTGTTTTCAGATCCAAGGGTCCGCCGTGCTTTCTTATGACAATGTGCTTTTAACTATTAAGATTGTTTCATCATTTTTCCAATCACCTTGGGCCTAAACTATTCTAGGCATTACTATGGATGTTGAAGTAAGTTCAAGACTGAGCAACTCTAGTTAGTCAGGTTACAGCAAAACAAAGACATTTGTCCAACATTGAGAATAGCGGTCATTTTCCTCACTGGGTGTGCAAAACAAAGGTGGCAACTATCACCTGACCACAAGGAAATCGTCTTAAGGCTAAAGATTCCAGTCAAGAAATGGAGACTCAAAGAAGTCAAGATAAGGAGGTAGAGCTCAGCAGGCAATCTGACTAAAGTCCATCCTTGGGCACATATTTGGCTTCTGTTTCATTATTAACCGCAGAAAATTCCATTGTCAGTGAACACTGTGGACACTCTGCCTTCCAGGTGCACTAATTTGTGCCAACTAATTCTTCTCTTTTTACTTCCTACAAGTCAGTTTTCCTGCTCCAATTTTATAGATTGAAGCAAGCATCAGGAATGGAAGAACCCACATTAATCCAGCAAGGTGACTGTTCCAGTCCTAGCTGGGATAGATCTCACACAGAGCTCCAGGCCCCAGGCCACAGGCTTATTGCTGACTTCCATTATATCATCTCCACTCTGTGAATAGCACACCTTAAGTCAATGTTTCTGTGTGGTCGATTTATTTTTAAAAATCTGTTTTTACTAAGGACCCCTACAAATCATGTAACTGAAACATTTCCTAAATTAACAATAATGCCAAACCCTCTTTGCTAGACTTATTTTCCCTGAAGAGAAAACTGATCTGCACTCTATGTAACAAGACCCTCTCATTTTTGTAGTGCTGGGTACAGTATCATGAAACTTTGAAGACTAAGGACAAGCTAATTCTTGGCAATAATTTCTCCTATTTTTTTTGTAACAATACTCTTTGTATCAAAACAGAGAATTAGAAATTTTTAAAGAGAAATACTCCTCTCCAAAACTACATTACTGTAACATTTGCTGGCTACATATGAAAAACCTTTTTTTAATTGCACAAAGAGGCATTATTGTATAATAACTCCACACTGAAATATGATTGCATATGAGCCATCATTTCTCTTTGCCAGTGTTAATTTAAATGATTCTGGATTTCCTATAAAGCACTCCATGAGGAAAGTCCCTTATCATATATTAGTCTGTCACACACTTTGTTTGGTGGAAGAGTTTTAATTACATATTATGTATCAACACATGAACAATTTAAATTGTATAGCATGACCTAACAGTCTTTTCCTTGTGACCAAAAGTAAGTACTAGGTTTCATAAGCTCATGATAGGTATGTTCAATTGTACCCAGGTCAGAAGGTATGTTGAAATACCTGTAAAATTTTAATAAAGTAGTTACATATTTGATTGACTTGTGTATAATACCTATGTGGTTACTCCTGATAAAAGAGTCTCTGTGTTGGCTTAATTATCTTTTCAGACTATAATTATCAATGGAGAGTGGTTAATTATTTTAGAATTTATTGAGGACCATAATCACATATTAGATTAAAATAAACAGACTTTATTGCTCAATTTGCTATAAACCAGGAGGTAGAATGTTGAACTGATGTCTTTACCCTAAAACAGACTTGGATTCAACTCCTAATTACAATAATGTCTATTGACTGATGTTTCAGGAAAATCACTGAGCTATCTGGCCCACTGTTCCCTCTACTGCAAAAGGTGAATGATAATAGCTACTTCTCAAACTGTTTTTGTGAGAATAAGAGTTAATACTTGCAAGAAACAGAGTTAACAAACTGTTAACTCTCATATTCTTGAGAGTAAGAAATACTGCTCATTCTATTCACAAAGATAGTTTAATGAACCATAGAAACTCACATTGTGCAAATCTTTAAAAGTTATATTGGCTTTCATCAGTACTTACAGAAACAGATTCACTATCCTGTTTGCTTTAACATTCATTATTAAAATGTATATAGATATGTCACCTGCCTCAGTAATCAAATAGGACCAACAAATCAAATTATTTAGCAGCAATGACAAATCAGCATTTATGATTTTTTTCAGTGTCATGTCAGCTTGGCCTCAGCTGCTTAGTGGCCCCAAGACTTATTTTTTTCTTCCAGTGAAGAAGCTTCTAACAACAAACACAATTTAAAAAAAAAAAAAAAAACAGATTCGATGGCATACTGAGAATTTATCTACGTTCCTCAGTAAAAACAATAATATGTAATTAAACCACTAAGACAAGTTAACTTAAAAACTCAGAATGCTAGTGGCTTTGGTCCTTTTATCATTTGCATTTTAAGAAACATTTTTAAATTTTTAATATTGTGTTATAATCTATCACCTGTCACTTGGAGAACAATTGTGTTGAGATTAGCTTTGTGGAAATGTTGTTTTCTGCATCAGGAACGTCATGATATGCTTTAAACTACTTGCAAGAGAAGGGAATAAATTGGATTTAGTTTCCCTACATTTTGACTTTTTAAACAGTTTCTCGGTGTCCTTTTTGTACATTTCTTCTTTCATCTGTCTTTCCTAATGCTTACCCATATTGTTAGCTATAAAACAGACCATGTCATTTATTTGGCAAATGTAAAATTAAACAGTTATCATGAGAAAATTTTGCTGTAGCAACCATTTGGCTGAGATCATTCCACAGTGAGATACAAAGCAATGTGTAATAATAAAAATCACTTAAACCTGAGAAAGTTATTAATAAATCAGGAGAAATCAAGTGTGCCTAAAAAGACGGAATGTTATATATTTTGTGTCAGTTACCATCTTTATTACATGTGTAGTTGCTCTACCATGGAGGATATGCATTTGAGCTAATGTTGTAAATTATTCTAAAGAACATACAGTAAAATCTCTTCATAGTATCCCCATACTTAATGTTTTCCCATATGGAGAAAGTTCCTGACTTACATAACCCTCTTACAAAGAAGTGGTCCTCTAGGATCAAGGCTAACATCCAGGACCACAGTAACTCTCCCTAGTTATTTCTTCACTTTTAAGACATAGAAGATTTATGGGTCATAAGGATAAAAACAGGAACAAGCAGGTTCAGGATGCAAACCATCTAATTAGGGACAGGAAAAGTAAATAGCAGTCTGCCACAAGTGCTAATGCTGTTACAGCAACTGCTGTTGCTACTAAGAACAAAAATAATAGGGTGTATGTCTCATTCCAATGAGCTGGCTTGCAAATGCACGTTTTGTTTTGGTAAGGGAAACTTTAGCAAAACATGACCCTGAGAAAGTTACTTAAATATAAACCTCATTCTGTCATCTGTAAAAAATGGATGATAGCTAACCCATAGAATGAGATATGTATGGCAAGCATTTGGTTAGGCCTGAACAACTAAAGAACTCCATGAATAGGAGCTATTTATTGTTCTTATTACTATTCATTATCTACTTACTACTCTTCTCATTACTCTTACTATGGCAGGCAAAATGACATATTTAACAAAGCTCTGATACCCAAGTAGATCACAGCCTAGTTAGGGATTTAGTTTTTCAGATATGTTAAAAAAGTAATAAAATAAAAATTACATGTGATAATTGCGAATCTAGGCCAGTCAGGCAATCTGTGATAAAGATGTTATTTTCCTGTAACTGTTTTTATCCAGAAAAGAATTGAGTTAGCATAACATTCTTGTTCATGAAAAGATGAAAGAGAAAGAAAGAAAGAAAAAAAAAACAACCATATGTTTATATCCTCTTTCTGCTTGCATTAGACCCATTTCCCATAACAAGTCTGTGTCCAATGTAGAGATATCTAAATATAAATGTTTTCAAAAGCCATGATCAATCTAATCTAAAAGCCAAAGTAGCTGAATAACGTATCAGAATTATCCGCAAACTTTTATGTGTTTTTATTTACAGTTTTAAAAAACAGATAGTTATTGAATTTGTCCTGTTGGCTGTTCATTGTCTTTGTTGACAAAAGGAACTGAAACCTGCCATCAATGTAACTTTGTTCCTATCTTCAAGGTGATAATAACAATGGCCACTGTCAGGACAACTTTGACCTGGAGTGACAGCGGCTGCTGTGGCAAAAATGCTTGCTCTGGGCTAACTGGACCTTGATTGACTCCATGTGTTTCAGCTGAATCAGAGGCAATTTTGAACTGCTGAGCAGGAAATGATCTACTCCTTCAATGAATAGGTGAGACACCTGGGAATGACAGAGAACATCCTATTGACAGGTCATGGTTAGGTCTGAGACGGAAAGGGGAAGGCTTGCTGCTATTACGCCCTTGAGCTCAAATGACCCAAACAAATATTCAGGGGAGATAACTAGTTCTCCAAAGGCTTACTCTTGTCCTCATACGTGCCAATCAAACATTTTGCCTGAAAACTCTCATGAAATGATGGAAATAGTGATGCTGATATTTTAAATGAGTAATCTCTCTTCTTAGTTTTTACATATGTTACAAAGAGTAGAAATTTAAGAATTATGACTAGAATACTGAAAACATGGTGCTAGAAAACTTTCGATTTGTTCCCTTTCTCATTTTCATGACATAATTGCTTGTCTCATTAAAAAATCTGAAAATTAGCCATTGTTTTTTTTTTTTCAGACTGATTAAATGAACTACATTTGAAATGCTTAAAAAAAATTTGGAACACTATTGAAGAAGTTCAGGAACACATCGGATGATAAATTTTTCATCAGCTACTTTCATTCCAGTCTCATTTTAACTGAATATTTTATTCATTTATTTTTCTTTTAGTGGTGGTGGGGGGGGGCAGACAAGAGCAGAGTTGGTGGAATGATCGTAGTGACAGGAATAAAAGAAGTAGAAGTATAAAAAATTGAGAATGTGTAAAAATAAACAAAAGCATTAATTTTGAGTAAAAGTGCTTAATGTAGCCACTTAAATATCACTTTCTCAGTGGCATAAGGCTATCCAGTAATTATGTATTGCACATGAGAGCTATAAAATCAGTAGAGCTAAGCCATACAACTCTTTTAAAATGATATTTTGGCTTCATTATTGTTTGAGAACAATGCACTAAACTATTACTAGGAAGGAACTTGAACTTGTGATATATAAATAAAGCCTGGGTTGCAAGTACTTAGAACAAATGTAAATAATTATCTCAACTTTAAAGGTGTGCCAAAGAGGTAAAAATGGCTGAGATTTCTATGTACTTCACTTGGGGTGCAGGAGGAATATAGTGACATGCTACAAAAGGTGAAATAAGATTTGTAAAGTCCTCACATCAATAGAAATACGTGGGTGTTGAATGTGCTATGCAGGAGAACTCCCACTCTTCATTAAGAGTACAAAGTCCAGGAAAATGGAGGTCACAGGTAGTGATGTCAGGAATGCAGTGTCAGCGTGTCTAGAAAGGTCTTTGTCCACATGGAGCCTATTCCACATATATGCACAATTTAAAAAAAATTATATAGCAATTAAAAATAAATTTTAAATAAACAACTGAATAAAACAAGAGTTAACACCAAAGAAGCAAAATGGTGGTGAACAAGAACTCGTATCTATTATTATGTGTCCAGCACTGTGCAGAGTGGGAGAGCATCTATGTGCTGGGATGAAATGCTGGATTTTCTTGCTCCTCCTTGAGAAGAGGTATCAGGACCCTGTGATAACATAATACCATTAAAATCATCATCTAGGGCTGAGATTGTGGTTCAGTGGTAGAGCACTCGCCTAGCACAGGCAGGACCTGGGTTCGATTCTCAGCACCACATAAAAATAAAGGCATTGTGTTGTGTCCATCTACAAAAAAGGATATTCTCTCTCTCTCTCTCTCTCTCTCTCTCTCTCTCTCTCTCTCTCTCTCTCTCTCTCTCCCCTCTCCCTCTCCCTCTCCCTCTCCCTCTCTCCTTTAAAAAAAATGATCATCTATATATCTTGAGTTACATTGCTTTTAATTTAGGTTACCATGCAAAGATCAGGATATTCTGCTCCACAGAGATGAACAATTTATCCACATTGCAGTATTAATTTAATTTTAAGAATTGGATATTCTGAATAAATAATCTTGTGAGATAGAATATTGTGATCAGTCCTGTAAGCCTGACATACAAAAGCTGAATACAAGACACTGGATTTTGATTGTCCCATATTGGTACAATGGACCTAAGGAAATATTGCTGGTTGTACAAATAACTAGTTTATCATTAACAAGCTCTTAACTATAATGCACAGTAGATAATTGAAAGTGTGTCTATAGATAAGTGAGTCATTATATAGATAAGAAACCTGAATGGAAGAATTAAGTCAAGAGAAAATTATTTTTAAAATAATAAGGATAGCTGTTTCTTGGTGGGGGTACCTGGGATTAAACTCAGGGGCACTCTACCACTGAGCCACATCCCCAGCCCTATTTTGTATTTTATTTAGAGACAGGGTCTCATTGAGTTGCATAGCACTTGTCTGTTGCTGAGGCTGACTTTGAACTCAAGATTCTCCTGCTTCAGCCTCCTAAACCACTGGGATTACAGGTGCGCACCACTACGCTTAGCTAGCTGTTAGTTTTTTTTTATAGCTACTTTTACGTAATTCCCAATAAACAGTACCATAAAATAATAGTAATTTTTTTATTTCCTATGATTTTGTGCATAGGTAATTTGGGCAGTTCTTCTGCTGGTCTAATTTGGATTCATTCATGCAACTGCAGTCATCTGCAATTGAGGTAAGTAGAGGGCCTAGGGTGGCTTCACTCATTTGTCTAGCATTCCATGCTGTCTATTGTTTCTGGTTCACTTAGATTATCACAGCTAATCAGAAGTCCTGCCTTGCATCAAGGAGCTGGAGAAACAGACCTCACCTCAAAATTATAAGAACAGTAGCATCCTGTGGCATGGATCCAGCAATCTTTTCTTTAGTGGAGGCATAATTCATTTTCAATCCTTTCCCAGAGCTTTCTGCTCTAGAAATTTCCATTGTGCCCAGTATCTCCATTCAATACTTTATTAAGCATGTGAATAAGATCAAAGGCAGGGGAAACACAGGCAGAGGGCAAGAGGAGAGGCAGTAACTGAAGGCTTTTTCGTTGTTGTTCTAAATCCAAGTTTTTCTCTCTCCCCTTTTTTTAAAATTTAAATTTCATATTTCATGGATCTGTATTGATTTTCATATAGAACAAAATCAGCCCAAATATCAAAGACTTCAGGGAAAAATAAACCCCGTCAAAAATTCCATAAAATAAGCATTGGGAGAAAAAAAATCCTTATTTTAAAGCTAAAATGAAAAAGTTGCAATGAAATATATTTGCATACAACACAGATTTCACAAATCAATATTTTGTGAAACTCTTAGAGGACTAAAAATTATCCCTGCTAACTTGCTCATGATTTTATTGTTTCTGTTTGCTAGTGAAAAACCTTTCCCATTTCTAAATCAAAACTGGTTTGCATTAGAGAAAAAAAAAATCAAAATGAGTTTACTGTCCATGATGCAATGAAGCAAAAGTCATTTTTTGAACTCATTTTAAATAAGGACATAAAAAAAGAAGATATGGTAATGTTTTCTTAAATTGAAAGGAAAAGATGAAAGAGAAGCATTAACAAGATTTCCAAAGAAAGAGAAATATTAAGTATAAGAGAACTTCCTAACAGTAGCTAAAAGGAAAATTGATGACAGCTGAGGTTCCCAGGCCCCTGAACAACTTCTGCTGTTCTGTCCTTAAATTTCAAACAAGGGAGATGTTGGACCTCTGGGAAATTGCTGCTCAAGAACTGGCAATGGCTTCCTTTTGACCAATAAATCAAAATCCTCCTTGTGGAAACACAAGAGTTTCTCTGTGCAGCTCCCTCTGGAAGTTTCTGAGCTGATCTGTCAGAACTTGCCAGAGGAACCCTTAGTCAGTTCAGGCTCCCATCTCCCATCTGCCTCCACCCCACGACCCCTCCCTACATTCTGTAGTGCTCACTTTCTAAATGTTCAGACCCTGTTTATCTTTCAACATCTGCTTACTCTGACATCCTCTATTAAACTCTGGCCAATCCTTTTAAGGCTAGGTTGACCTTCCCTTTTCTGACTTCCCGGGGGGAATTTTGAGTCTGTACTATTCCTTGGGTCTGAGAGCATACAATGATAATTATTAGAAAATCAGCAATAACCATTAAGCTGGGTGCTTTTTATATTGCCAGTATAATGAAGGTTGTCACATTTCGGCTTCCCAGATCCCATTCTTCCTCTCAAATAGAGCAGTGATCTTGATCCCATTGTATTTGGTCTTGAATTGAGGAAAATTGTCTTCTGGGACAAAGCCAAAGTCTAGATCTTCTCCTTAGCCCAGAGCCCCTCAGGAAATGAACACACGCCCTGTAGAACAAGTGATGCAAGAACCAGGAAGGCCAGTCGTTACTCATGCCAATGGTGGTGCTCCCCGGATTGTGTCCCCAGCATCCTGTCCAGGCCCTTTCAACTGTAAGAATGCTATTTTACTTCTTTCTCACTGCTTCTTGTCTTTCTGGAACTTCTTGGTTCTTGTCATTACTCTATCTGCTCTGTACAGCTTTCTATTAATTCAGTAAGTTCCCTGAAACTTTTTAATAAATTGCTTTTTTTTTAATTAGCTTGAGTCTCTTTCAATTATTTGCAGCCCAGTACCCCGGTATGGCCAAGTACTGTAGACGGTATATTTGTAGCAACTATAATCTCAGGTCACAGACACAGAGCAGAGAAAAGCTACTTTTCTCTTTTTCTATAACAAAGTTAATGGATGTTTTTCAGGGAGCAGAAATCAATCTTAGTTAATTCAGGGCAACCTTAGTCATTTTAGTTTTTTTTTTTTTTTTAACTCCATTAAAAATATCACACACTTGCTTCTAGTTTGGGGGACTTGCAAAACATGGGTCAGAGCAGGCATTTGTTGCTTGGATGCTGTCACGTATCCATGCTGGCAGATGTTGGAATGCCTGACTTTCTTCCAGATTCTTGGCCACTGTTTGCCACTGAATTGTGTCTTTCCAAAATTCATATGGTGAAGTCCAATCCCCAGAACCTTAAAATGTCACTATCTTTGGAATTAGTGATTTTAAAGAGGCAGTTAAATTAAAAATAAGACCTTCAGGGTGGGTCCTAATCCAGGGTAGCTGATTTCCTTATAAGAAGATGATATTAGGATGTACACAGAAAGACCAGGGATGTGCACACCTAGACTTAAAACTAACAGAGGATGTAGTAAAGAATTACCACCCGCAAGCCAAGGAGAAAGGCCTCAGAAAAAAAAAAAAAAAAAATCTGCCAACAGTTTGATATTGGACCTCCAGCTTTCAGAAGCATGAGAAAATAATTATCTGCTTTGTAAGCCACACAATCTGTAGGGTCTGGTATGGCTGCCCTGGAAATTCACACAGCCATTGTCCTATGTTAATCATGACTTAATCTTACACTATTCATAACCTATGCATATCTGAATCTGAATCTACTTCGTACACTTTTGTGACCCTCTTTGGTCAATTTTATTTACTCTGAAACTCATGCAGTTCAAATTATACAGTTGTTTGATTGGTTCATACATGGATGTACATGATATTCAATATACAGCACACAGATTTACTTGAGTATTTAGATTCAAAATCATATTGACAACTGACATTTTTCTAAATTTTGGACCCAAGGTACAATTTGTAGAGACTCTCCATTTTGCTTCAGGACTCCATTTCCCAGCAAATTCACCTCCCCATGAACTGGTGAGATAATTATTGGTTGTGAGAATCACCAAACATTAATCATTATTTTAGATGAAAATATTTAATTCAAACATTTTGTCAGTTTTGATTCTCACAAAATAAAATTTATATAACTTAAGATATATATGTAATCATATTATATAAATAAAATTATTTCCATATATATTTACATAAATATGTATAATTATTTACATATATATAAATAAAATTATTTCTACATAAAATAGTGTTAATTTTTTTGTCTTATTATATTTTTAGTTTGGGATCAAATTGAATGTGGTGTAGTTTCGTACTCTGAATGGTCATTTAAGAAATATTTCTTTAATAATTGGTATGAGCATAATTGACATTTTTCATGATTTGCTGAAATTAATAAATTGTTAAATTTTGTTTCTCTCTCCTTGTTCTTTTTTGTTTTGAAAAGAAATGGGAAATTTTCATGAAGTGAGAAAAGAGAAACCTAATTTTCCAGATAAGAAACGAGAGAAATATCCCTGGACAGCCAACATCTGGTATCATTTAAGTTTGTCCTGGACAGGGAGAAAAATGGAGATTATACCAAAGGGAACAACCCTGTGCTTGCAGAGAAATGGAGATGACATGGCAGGGTTTTTTTTTTTTTTCAGTGATTAAAAACCTTCCATTTTCACATAGCCTCATGATAAATCAGACATTTGTCTTTGTTCAGCTTTTGCATTTCATTGTCTAGTATACAAATTCCAGAGGCAAAAGTGCTAGCATTCTGCTTTCCCAGAGAATGTTACCAAGTCAAGATACATCAACCTTTCCAAGTCTTTAGCAAGCTACCCTCAAAGGCTGCCATAGGTAAAAGTGCATTAAATTCAAGTGGGGAGATTGGTGATTGTTCTCCTTTTCCAGGAAAGTGAGAAAGAAATGGCATGCTCTTTTAAGGTCAATGTATATGATTACCAGGAAATTTGGTCAAATTTAATCCACTGGCATTGAGAGTACAGATGTTGTAGGTAATACCTTCCATATAAATCAGTTCTGAACTGAATGTTGCTCATTTGCCTTTTCAGCATTGTAAAAGGGACCAGAATTTAGCATATTGGCGATGTAGCCATATGGCTGATATGTATAGAAATACATAGTTCACATCTGCCTGTTGAAAGCAGTCACCACAGTGAGTCACACAAGCCTGAGGCAAGCAGAATAAAGAACGTACCAAGTCCCCTGGCCTTGCAGTAGAATCTTCTTCTTGCTGCACAGAGTTTAAGCTGGGCTTATGTATGTGATTTCCACTTAGCCAACCTACTGAATGGCCCCTTTGTGCAATGACGATTCAGTTCTTGCTTTTGTGTGACTATACTAAAAAAGCTATGAGTGATAAACTTTATAACATAGTTGCAATATTGATATTAAAATTTAAATGAATGCACGAAGGCTGAAGCTGACTGGCTGTAGATGTGTGTCTAGTTTTGGGGAAAAGCTAGACTATAAGAGTCAAAATGACAAATATATGTGACAAAAATGGAATTACTGATCTTATATACAAAATATATTTCCTATGATTGATGTCCCAAATAATTTAGGATCAATATTTCCAAGTAATATGATGTGTTTAGAGTATTGCTGGTGATTTCAGGCAAAGAGAAGAACATTTTAAGACACTGGAAATTTCAGAAATGGATGCATACATATATTTAAGGATGACAATTATTTGAAATATTAACTATTTTGCTAGATAATGATGGCCCAGATACTTACCAATTGTTTTCTTCTTGTTGAAAAATACAATATTTGTCATAACCAGTTATGTATTTATATATGGTGGCTCCAAACAAAATTATTCCCTTTCCTGCCTAATGGACAGAGAGAAGTCGTGTGGAAGGATGTGGCTGAAGTCTGTTGGCTACTTTGGTTTGCTAACACTTAGACATGATGCCCCAGCCAGGCCCAGCAATGCTCCACCTTCCCAGGAGCAGTTTCTAAATAATTCCACTAGCCCAGTCCCAATTGCAATTCACTGTCCCAAAAACAAATGGAAATACTAACCAAAGCATATGTAGTTTTCTCAAATTTTCAATAAGATCAATTACTTCAACTTCCTCGGGGAAAAGTTAGTAAAGAAAAAAAAAATACTAGAAGTTGGGCAGAAACCTAGCTACTTTAAGTTCTTCAAATAATTAATTATACTATAATTAATGATTCATGAATACATACAAGAGCAGATACAGCCTTCATCCATTGTATCTTTAGGTCAGTGCCATGCCCTCTTATAGGGCCACAGGGACTTCTGAGCCAGCCTTGTACTAGGAATAGAGTTTATTGATCTGACTAGAACTGCTGGTTTGTAGAAAGGATAGAAGACAGTGCCTGACTCTGACATTACTATGCCATACCCATCTGTGTCACTTATTCAGAGAACAGTGACAGGCACTCAATAAATGTTTTCTCAGCTAAATTAGTATGTGGCATCACTTCTAAATGTAAATTTATAATGATGCCCTTATTGTGTGGCTACCAAAGATGGTGGATCCTGCCGCAGTCTGGCTGCAGCAAAATAACCGGGGGGTGACGAGCAACATGTGTAGATTGATACAGCAGGAGTGGGAGCCCTTTATTGTAGGACAGGAGGGGTATATATACATTCCACACAGCTTATCTTAATTAACATAAACTAGATACAGCAGTCATCTAATAAGGAATCTTCACACTTAATGGCTTGCTGGCGTTACTTCACAAACCACTCCCTCTGCAAATGCCAGGCGCCATCTTGACTTGTTTACAGACTCTAACAGGATCCAAGTGTGAACTTGAGGATAATACCACCTGTGTTCAGATAGATATAGTCCACTATTTGGTGGGTGGTGACTGGGGGGAGTTACTGAACCACCTCTGGGCCTCTGTTTCCTCATAAGTAAAATGCAATTGTGATAGTACCTATCTCAGAAGATTGTAGTATGGAATATATAAAGTATTATAGACATGACATAATGACTAGCAATAGTAAAAACTAAAATATTTTATAAAATAATAAAATGATTTATGAGCCATCATATACTCTTAACTGAGGCCCATTTTTCCTTAAGAATCTTTATCACACAGAAAATGATAAGGAGATATGGATGGTAAAAAGAATAGCATTTGAGGATATGAGTTTTACAGAGCTCCTTTTCTCTAAAGCACCCAAATAACCACTGGTTTGTTTGTTTTTATATATTCACATTTATTATTTTGGTCCATATATATTCTGTTGTGCTAAATGTGGCCACTGGCTTCAGTTCCTCCGGGTAACTCTGACTTACATAAGACTGCAGATTAGGTAAATATATAAAATAAAATCAGAATGGAAAATTGAGTAATCTGTATGAAAAACATGTACACAATTCATTGGTACAATATTTAAATTTTAATATGTAGATGTATTGATTAGAGATAAAATAATTTGCATCTATGTATCTATGAAGAAGAAAACACTTTGCATAGACTAAAGTTGAACAAATTATGATTAGAAATGAGGCCAGAGAAAGCTAAGTTTCTTAACTAGAAGAATGTCTTCAAAATTGTATTAGAAGCCAGATGTGGTGGTGCACACCTATGATCCCAGTGGCTCTGGAGGCTGAGGCAGGAGAATCACAAGTCCAAAGCCAGCCCCAACAACTTAGTGAGACTCTGTCTCCAAATAAAAATATTAACAAAAAAAGAGCTGGGATGTGGCTCAGTGGTTAAGCGCTGCTGGGTTCAATCCCTGGAACAACAACATCAACAACAAAAATAGAATAATAATCCAGAAATTAAAAGAAGACTTCCAGATCTCCTTTGCCTCCAAACCATAGCACATACTCTTTCAAGTATTTTCTTCACATTGCTCTTTCCCTGTCTGAATATACATCAAGCTCCATCAATTTCTTTGAGGTAACCTCAGACTATAACTCAGGTATTTATTTTTATCTGCCATATTTCCCATAAGCCTTTTTTTAAAAAATATTTTTTAGTTGTAGATGGACATAATATCCTTATTTATTTATTTTTTTATTTTTATGTGGTGCTGAGGATCAAACCCAGTGCTTCAAATGTACCAGGCAAGTGCTCAACCACTGAGCCACAACCGCAGCCCCTCCCAGAAGCCCTCTTAGTTGTCCTTTACCTGAGGTACAATGGAGAACATTGATCCATACTTCGCAGGAAATTGATTTCTATTCTTCTGTTAACTCTAAGAGACTCTGTAAGGGTTTGCATTGGGGGTTGTGATATAAATTATATTTTTTTTCTGATAAATTCTTTCCTTCTATCTTGGTTTTCAGTCCTCACTAAATTATTGATTCTTACTCTGTGTTTTAGTCAGCTATTTTGCTGCTTTGACTAAAAGATCTGATCAGAACAATTTTAAAGGAGGCTCATGGTTTCAGAAGTCTCAATCCATAGAAAGCCCGGTCCATTACTCAGGGTTCCAGGTAAGACAGACAGGAACAACCTGACGAGGAGTGTGCCAGAGGGAAACAGCTTACCTGGAGATCAGGAAGCAGAGAGAGTCTCCCCTCACCAGATATAAATACATACTCCAAAGCCATACCCCAGTTCCCACTGCTTCCAGCCACACCCTACCACTTCAGTTACCACTCAGTTAATCCCTACCAGGAGATTGATTTACTGATTGGGTTAAGATTTTCACAACCCAATCATTTCTCTTCTGAACCTTCTTGCATTTTCTCACATGTGAGCTTTTGGGGGGCATCTCACATTCAAACAATAACACTCTGTTCTATTCCAAATGACTGCATTAGTCTTTTTCTGCATTATGTCCCAATATACTGAATCTCAAATTGCTTCATTCCCCAAATGCCCACTACCACAAAAGAGGTAGTACTACATAAAATTTTTCTGAAATGTTGATTAAGAGAAATTTCAAAGAATCAATTTGTCAGCAACAACTCATATCGGAATGTTGTTATTCTAAAGGTTTATGGACTATTACATGCAAGAGACAAATTATCCTCTTTGTTTGTCAATAGTCTTAGATTATCATGATTTAGGGGAGGTTTTTCTTCTCCTAAGACCCTTCTCCCCTTTCTCAGTGCAAATCTTAAGCCTCCACATTTCCTTTAATTTTTTGTTACAATTTGCTTTCTACTGCTTATTCCAAGCAGGTTCCGGGAATAGAATTTGCATAGGAGAAAACTTGGAAGTACTCCATTACATTAGTATCTACTCTCAGATCCCAAACCTTAGTAGCATAAGGCATTTGAAGAAAATGGAAAATAACATTTTCCTTTTTAGGATTATCAAATTTTTAGGCAGGGTTCTCATCTCCAGCCATTTATGAATACAGAAAGGCAATAGTGAAAATGTATTCTTCACCTTTCCAAAGTATCTTACTTTTTGTTATTGCTATTTGTACACACGAATTATCACCCATACTAGACTATAAGATCCCTAAAGTCAGCAGCTGGTTTTGATTGATAGCTGCATGGGACACAGTACCTAAAAGGTGAGCCAAAGTAACTTAATTTAAAAGTAGCAGAATTGTATACTTTCAATTAATACACACTCACTGAATGGCAGTAGAGGGTACACAGGTTATAGAAATGGTCAACTTATACTGTATAACTATGCATCTCTATTGAGATATACCAAAGTAATTTTTTTAAAAAGTTGAACAATAAAAATGAAGGAGTTTAACTGTTTTTGACTCAGCATTATGTATGCATCCTAAGCTAAATGCATTGTTAAGTTTTGCTGTTCCTTATGCAGAATATTCTAATGGATATCATGGAGGTAGTTCAAAGAAAGAGACAAAATTGTTTGTCCTCCTTACCCATAATAAGAAGATAATAGTGCAAACATCACAATGGACTTTCCACACCAGCAGATAATTTATATCTTACAAATGCTAACCAAGTAGAGCCCTCTCACTATATTATGCCACCAATGCCCTTCATCAGAGTTGATGGCACATCAGTTTAACAATGAAGATATTAAGGAAGTAGAGAATTGCATGAACTTTTGGCTGGATCCTTTGGTATCCTGCTACTGAATCATGCTGGGAAACTGTAGGGTAGCTCACAGAGAGTAGCACTTGCTAATCATTCTAATTAGCTCTCAGAGCAGTCATTAAAAGGACTTCCACTTCCACTTCATACTACAATAAAAGCAGAACCAAAAATTCATATTTCTCCATTTTAAATTTTATTTCATGTAACATGTTACAGTTGAAAGCTGCACTCACACATTGTGAGTGATGAGGAAAGTAGTCAAGAATAGAAGAAGGCTACTTGGCTTGGGACTAGAGACAAAGTCTTCAGGGTGAAACTCTCCACAAAGTGTCTAAGGCAATGAGTGAATAGTCTGTCCAGGCTGGGCTAAGGGAATTCATGGAACAGACTAGTTAAGCAGGTCTTCAAGAGGGCCTTGCCAGTCAACTCAGCCAGGGGAATGGAAATTTAAATGTTGCATTCGTTTGCTCATTTGCTCGGGCTGCCATAACAAATTACCATAGACTGGGGGCCTTCAATAGAAGAAAGCTAAGTTCTCGAAGTTCTGGAAGGTAGAAGTCCAATGTCAAGGTGTTAGCAGGTTCAGTTTCTTCTGAGGCCTCTCACCTCTCCTTTGTCTTCCCACGGCCTTTGTTTTGTGCAAGCACACTCATGGCATCTAAATTTCTTCTTATAAAATACAACAAGCCGATTGGATTAAGGACTGCCCTAAATACTTTTATTTTAACATTATTACCTCTATAAAGATTTCATCTCCAAGTAGGTTGTATTTTGTGAATTACTGGGGTTTAGGACTTCAACATATAAACTTGGGGGGCACCCAGGTGCCAGTAACAGAGGCCATACAGTCAGTTAATGGGACTCTTGCCTGTGATAAATTGATAAATTCAAAGTGTCATAAAATATTTATTCCAAGAAGTAGAAATCTATACAAAGTCTAGAACCTTATTTTCTTATCTTGGCAATTCACCTATTCTTCACAGATTTGTAGGAATTCAAAGAGAAGTTTCTTCAAATAATTTGGTAAAATTAATTTTTATCCTTTAAAAAACACAATATTCTCTGAAATTATTGAATAATTTTTCAAACACTAAAAAAATATGCTTAATAGACTATTAAAGGCAGAGATTGGATATTAAATCTGCACAAACTTCTAACTTTAGCATTAGACTTTAGTGTTTTATGTTCCAGATGAGAATTTTTGGGGAAAAGCAAAAGTCAAATTATGCAATCAGTACTTATTGAGTATATTCTATAACTTTTTATAAAATACCATAAGAGATACTATACAAACAGAAAAACTCTAAGGTTTAATAAATGGCTTCAATAAAGACATTTACCTCTAAAACTAAAATAAAACATGGAATAACTTCACAAAATGAATTCTAAACCCTCACACATATTCAGAAAATTTTAATCAGATGAAAAAATAAAAAATAAAAAGTTTTTCAGATACATTTATGTAGCACATAAAATTTTGTTCTATATTTTGAATAAAAGTTTTTTTTATAAATTACCAAACCTTTACAATTTTATTTAATTATAATTAATGTAATTTTTAAATTTAAGCCACTTACTAAGTCATATGACTCAATTAACTCTAAAACAACATCAATCATCAAGCTGAAATTATTATCTACTGGAATGAATATAATTTTGCTTGTATTAGAATTATTGAATGCCTACTGCTGAAGGTATGCAGGAAGATTGATTTCTAGAAAAATGACCATGAACCATTTTTAACATCCATTTTACACAATAAAAGTCATTACTATAATATGGTATTCAGTTCTTTACAAAAGAAAAAAGTCACCAGAAATAAATACATTGCAAACAATTGTTATTGATACTGATGATGGAGTAAAATGATACACTCCTAATACAACCCATAAATTGATGTTAATATTAAATTAATGTTTTAGGAAGATCAATACATTTTTATTCAATGTCTTCTACACCCAAAACCAAAACAAACTACTAGGTAAACTGTACATAGGAGGAAATCCAGAGAGTCTAAGAGGTTATAATGTTGCTTGTAAGTCAACGAATTTCATACATTGGTAAATAGTAAAATAAAACACAGTTAAGATAGTAATGCAAACATTGCACAGTTCAATTGAAGTAGATATAGTTTATTTTTAAATTATATTTTTAAAACATGCTTAGTTTTGATTCACATTTCTCTAATTGCAGAGATATTGAACATTTTTTCAAATATTTGTTGATCTGATTGTATTTCTTCTTCTGTGAAATATTCATTGAGTTCCTTTGCCTATTTATTGATTGGGTTATTTGGGGTTTTTCTTTGGTGTTGAGTTTTTTGATTTCTTTATATATCCTGGAGATTAATGCTCTATCTGAGGTGCAGGGTGCAAAGATTTTTTTTTCCTTTTTTGTAGGCTCTATCTTCAAATTCTTGATTGTTTCCTTTGTTGTGAAGGATTTTTTAGTTTGATGCCATCCAATTTGTTCATTCTTGATTTTATTTCTTGTGCTTTAGGAATTTTGTTAAATAAGTCGATTCCTAAGCCAACATGGTGGAGATTTGGGTCTACTTTTTGTTCTATTAGGCACAAGGTCTCTATTCTAGTCCTTATCCACTTTGAGTTTTGTTCAGTGTGAGAAGGGTTTAATTTCATTTTGCTACATATGGATTTCCAGTTTTCCCAACACCATTTGTTGAAGATGCTATCTTTTAGCAAGGGCGTGGGTAAAAAGGTACACTCATATGTTGCTGGTAGTCATACAAATTGGTGTAACCACTGTGGAAAGCAGTATGAAGATTCCTCAGAAAACTTGGAATAGAACCACTATTTGACCCCACTATTCCACTTCTAAGTTTATAACCCAAGGACTTAAAATCAGTGTACTACAATGACAGGACAACATCAATGTTTATAGCAGCTCAACTCACAATAGCTAAACTATAGAACAAACCTAGGAGCCCTTCCACAGATAAATGGATAAAGAAAATGTCACAGAATATTACTCAGCCTTAAAAAGAATGAAATTATGGCATTTGCCAGTAAATGGATGGAGCTGAAGAACATCATGTTAAGCAAAATAAGCCAATTCCAAAGAACCCAAGTCCCTGAATGTTTTCTCTGATATGCAGATGCTAATTCACAATGGGGAAGGGGAGCCTAGTGAAGAATAGAAGTACTTTGGATTAGACAGAGGGGAGTGTAGGAGGGGAGGTGGTATGGGTATAGGAAGGATAGTAAAATGAATCAGACATCATTACCCTATGTGTATATATGATTACATGACTTGTAATGACTTAATTCTACATCATGTGCAACCAGAAGAATAAGAAGTTATACTCCATTTATGTATGATGAGTCAAAATGTATTATACTAATGTATAACTAATTCAAACAACTTAAAAAATAGACTAAGTAGAATTAAAAGGATTTGAGCTTGTTATAAGATATACATTCAGGAACCTGTAATCCCAGAGGCTCAGGAGGCTGAGAGAGGAGGATCGCTAGTTGAAAGTCAGCCTCAGCAACAGACAGGTGCTAAGCAATTCAGTGAGATCCTGTCTCTATAAAATGGAAAAAAGGGCGGGGGATGTGGCTCAGTGGTCTAGTGCCCCTGAGTTCAATCCCTAGTTTCATATATATATATATATATATAAATTTTCAATACATATATATATATATATTTAAATCCCTGGTACCAAACATATATATATATATATATATATATATATATATATATATATATATATATATATATATGTTATTTTCAAAGAATTTATGTACTAGAAACAATTGAATGTTTATGATTTTGAACAAGGAGAGCATGTCACCTGACCATAGGGCCTGATATGTCCAGGACACTGCAGGTTTATTCTGCATTGTTCTAGGGTCCTGTGTGGTTAGTGTCTACTTTCTCTCTCAAAAGCATCACAGTATAGATCCTAATTTATTTGGCCCCCCTAAATAGAGAATGCAGAAAATTCTTACTTAATGATTATAAATGGAAAATAAGTCCAAAAGATGATAGGGAAAAGTGCATGAAGACTGAAAAATCTCAACTTTTATAGATTCTCCTAATAGTTATGACTGAGCCACATGTTACTGTATTTAGTGGTCTTCACATTTGGCCTACAGATATCTCAGTTCCCACAGGAATAGAAAAAATTGCCTCCATAACCTTTACATAAACTGAATTTCACTTTGAAATTACATTTCTTTTTTTTAACATAACAATTTTCTAATTGTTAAAGCTTACATACATTAAACTAATACCAACACAGAATAAAATAATTGGTTAGAAATTGTGAAAAATAGTGCAGGCAATAGGACTATGAGCAATTTATCATGTGGATTGTTCACATGGATATAAAAGAGAGTTCATCTATAAGAGGAAAATTATTTTGCACATATTTCTTTTAATATGATTCTATGTATTCTCATCCAATGTCTTCATTCAGTTTTAAACTTCCTGCAGCCTGTGATGATGCCTTTTCTATTTCTAACAAAATGTTTTCATATCTCAGATAAAGAGCCAGGATGGATTGGTTGACTAAGCAGTGCCATGTGTGTTCACAAGAGCAGTCATTTAAGTCCCATGAGCCATGTTGGGAGTGCCAGTGTTTTGAAAGTTTGACATTTCTACTGCTAACTAGCACTGTGCCACATTCTGTAAATTTCCTTCATCAACATCAGCACTGTTGGCTCTTACACCTCACGCTTAAGATTTTTATTATACCATATTTTCTGTACAGAAGGCTACTCTCAATGGAGAGCACTTAGAGACGAAAGAAAAAGCTTTTTATAGTAGCACCATACTTTATTAAATGTTCAGCGAATTTTCAGCGATTTAAATGCCTATTTGCTTTAACTGAAATTTACTCTTCATTGGAGAGGAAATAAGAAAGATTTATTTGGTAGAAAATATATTAAAGAACATTGATATACTAAAATCATTAACATTATCACAAATTGCCTACTAAAATATTGACTTTGCCTCTGTTTCACTGACTGCTCTAACTAAGGAGGTTATGCATAAGTACCCACATGTCCTTTGATCAAATAAGGATTGTGAAATTTCTCTGCGGCTGAGAATTTGACTTTTCAAGTTCTATCATAATAACAGCCATAAATTGTTCAAAATATTTTGTTTTTCATTGTTAGTCAATGATTGGTGCAGTTTTGGTGTATCTTTCAGAAAGAGTGACTTAGCCTTTAAATGGTCAGAGTATTCTCACATTCTTTATTTATATACAGAAGAATAAAAATAATTATATTAGTCCTTTATATAGTTTAACTTATATAATCAAATGCACAATGTTATAGTTTGGGTGTAAGGTGGATTTAAAAACAAAATCTCATGATCCCCCAAAAGCTCACGTGTAAGACAACGCAAGAAATTTCAGAGGAGAAATGATAGGTTTACTAGAGACTTAACCCAATCGGTGAATTAATCCTCTGATAGGAATTATCTGAATGGTAATTGAAGGCAGGTAGGGTATGGCTGAAGGAGGTGGCATTGTGGCTGTGGCTTTGGGGTATATATTTTGTATCTGGAAAGTGGAGTCTCTCTCTGCTTTCTGATCTTCATGTGAGATGCTTCTCTCTGTCATGCTCTTCTGTCATGGTGTTCTGCCTCACCTAGAATCCTGAGGAATGAAGCCAGCTATTTATAGATGAGACCTCTCATTATTTATTGAGCCCCTAAATAAACTTCTTTTACTCTAAAATTGTTCTTTGTTAGGTCTTTAGTCACAGCAGTGAAAAAGCTGACTAAAATACATAGAGATAGCATAGATCCCAGAAAATTTTAGACAAAAGGTGGTATATTATTCTGAATTATGAAGCAGTATAAGTCTGAGTTCCTGGCTTGGTTTCACCTACTTGAGTTCATTTTATATCTTTCTAGTATCTTATTCTTTATTACTTCATGGCTAAAATAAAAAATGTAATATTAATGTTTTTTCTTTTTAAAGATAGACTTTACATGCAAAAATATCTACCTATTTTAAATAAACAGTTCAATGGGTTTTGACAAAATATATACTTATGTAACTCCTTACAAAAACTTCAAAATGTTTTCATATGTCCCCAGAGAACTATCTATCTTCTCCACATCATTAACATTTTTCCTGTTCTAGAATTCCGTACACATACAATCTTATAAGTATTTTTGTGTCTTGATTCCTTCATTAAAAAAATGTTGTTGATACTCATCCCTGATGCTGTATGTCATGCATCCATCAGTTGTCTATTTATATTCATTGAGAATTATCATTCCATTGTCTGAATGAGCTTTTTTTTAATCCACTCATCTATTAATAGACATTTGAATTGTTGACAGTGCTTTAATATTATGAATAAACCTCTGTCCACCTCTTGTTGTGTATGTCTTTTCGTATCTCTTGGGTAAATGCCTAAAAGAATTGCTGTGTCAAACAGTAGGTGTCTATATAATTTTCTAATAACTGCTAGTTTCCCCGAGTGGTTATACATCATACCCTCCCATCAGCAGTATGAGGTTTTTTTTGCTCCACATCCTTGCCAACTTCCTGGCATTTTTTGCCCTACTTGGTTTCATCTCTGAGTGAAAGGAGCTTTTTAAAACCCATGCACAATATCCTCTTTTCTGGAGCCATACTCTGGTCACCTTCTGCTTTTTAAAAAAATTATACACAATACCATCAGAGCCTTAAATTTCTCTAACACTCTTCTTTCATCATTTTAAGGAGATCGCCTCTCTATGATTCACTAACCTGGCATTTTTAAGGATGCATTCCAGTTTGCTATTAAATACAATGTAAGTCAAACTTAAGGTATCCAACCAAATGTTCTAAGACAGTTTCATCAGCTGACCTTAGCTGCTTATAATAACAAATGTATTTATGTCCCTGCATAAAGAATTCTACATGAGAGAATGACTAAATTAGAATTTTGTAACAATCTCATAAACAAATAACCTTTCAACATATACCTCTTATTTCAATTGGAGACAAGTGGAGCAGATTTATGCTCAAAAAATGAGGTATCACTCAAATAATAATACATAAATTTAAAGAACTTTCTTGTAGCACATTGCCTGATTAGATCACTGATCATTAGAACACATCTCCAAAATTACATGAATAATATACCTAACTCAGAAGAATCTAAGAAGCAAATAATTTTGTAATTGTTATAAAAATAAGAAAAGAAATTATTTTCCAATAGTATTAGTTATTGTGATAATTGGATATGTTTCTTTATCCTATGCTCTTGGATGTTGTAATACAAGTTACTCATATTTAAACTTTAGGTTCTCATTTTTACATGTAATAATTCCCTTTCAACTTGATTAAAGTCATATATTAGTGAAACCAGACAGAATCACAAATAAACAAACAAAAATCCACCCCCCCAAAAAAAATTAAAATTATTTGATGTATTGTATTTCACATACTGTCACAGCAACTTCCATTAATGTGGTTCTGTGTAAAGTTCTTCAATTTTATTTCATACTTTTAATTCAATTACAATTCAAAGTACACCTCGGGTAGATAGATTTTGCCCAGAGCCTCTAAAGAAGAGTATGTGATTTTGAGAAAACAGATCTCCATAAATCTGCTTGCTATTTCTCTCACATTTTAAAGAATTTGTAAAACAAACTTGATTTGACATTAGTGTGAAATTAGTCCATTTTGGAACTTCAAATAAAAAAACGAACAAGGAAAAACAACTTCTAATCTGTCCAATCTATGAATAATTATTTTATTTGCTTAGCTGTTTTTTTAAAAACACATTTGGCATTTCAATTGCTAGAGCTTCCCATACTACAAATTCCACTATATTTTATGAGCATTTGTGTCAGAGAACCATGAAATGAAGTGCTATTAATGTCTCTCCAATATGTACTTTAGAGTATTGTAATTTTTCTAAAATGCAGAGATAATTACCTATTGTCTGACTGAGTTATTAATTCACTAGAAATAAATTCAAAGGACAGTATGCAGTTTTCAGATTTAAAAATTCCTATTACAGCTGATATATTTGTATCTTTATTTCTTACATGGTATTTCTCATTAACTGGATTTCAGTTAGAGAAAACAACATTTTTTCCCATTTACTTTGACAAATTAAATGAATTGGGAAAGGTAGTGAACTGGAAAAATATGAAAATTGACTATGTAAGGATGTTTAAGAAAGAAAAGAGGGTTATATGTAAATGTATATTTTATCTCCTAAAATATGTGTATTGTCTATTTTGTCTATGCAGAACACTTCCTTCTATACTTTTTTGGGGGGTTTTGGTGAAAGGAGAAACATGTAACAATGGAGCTAGGATTTAAATTCAAGTTTATGGAAGTCTCAAAAGATATAAGAAAAAAAAGATATAAGGGAAGAATTTTGATAAAAGGTCACAATTACCAAAGAACTACCAAGGTTTAAAGGTTTGTGTTTGTCACAAGGGCATACTTCTATAAAGTGGCAGAACCAGGACTGAACTCAGATATGCCATATTCCAGATCCAACATTCTTTATCCTTATACTACATTTTTTAAATACTGAACATTTCATTTGGATAAGGGAGAAACTTCTGAAACTCTTCATTATTCTCCTTTTTCCCCCAATAAGATCTCTCTTCTTTTATAGATGTCACCATTCTTTTTTTTTATTGATTGTTCAAAACATTACAAAGATCTTGACATATCATATTTCATACATTTGATTCAAGTGGGTTACGAACTCCCATTTTCACACCGTATACAGATTGCAGAATCACATCGGTTACACATCCACGTTTTTACATAATGCCATATTAGTTACTGTTTTATTCTGCTATCTTTCCTAACCTCTACTATCCCCCCTCCCCTCCCCTCCCATCTTCTCTCTCTACCCCATCTACTGTAATTCATTTCTCTCCCTTGATTTTTTTCCCTTTCCCCTCACATCCTCTTATATGTAATTTTGTATAACAATGAGGGTCTCCTTCCATTTCCATGCAATTTCCCTTCTCTCTCCCTTTCCCTCCCACCTCTCCTCCCTGTTTAATGTTAATCTTTTTCTCATGCTCTTCCTCCCTGCTCTGTTCTTAGTTGTTCTCCTTATATCAAAGAAGACGTTTGGCATTTGTTTTTTTAGGGATTGGCTAGCTTCACTTAGCATAATCTGCTCTAATGCCATCCATTTCCCTTCAAATTCCATAATTTTGTCATTTTTTAGTGCTAATACTCCATTGTGTATAAATGCCACCTTTTTAAAATCCATTCATCTATTGAAGGGCATCTAAGTTGGTTCCACAGTCTAGCTATTGTGGAGAATTGTGCTGCTATGAACATTGATGTAGCAGTATCCCTATAGTACGCTCTTTTAAGGACTTCAAGGAATAGTCCGAGAAGGGCAATAGCTGGGTCAAATGGTGGTTCCATTCCCAGCTTTCCCAGGAATCTCCATACTGCTTTCCATATTGGCTGCACCAATTTGCAGTCCCACCAGCAATGTACAAGTGTTCCCTTTTCCCCACATCCTCGCCAGCACTTGTTGTTTGACTTCATAATGGCTGCCAATCTTACTGGAGTGAGATGGTATCTTAGGGTGGTTTTGATTTGCATTTCTCTGACTTCTAGATATGGTGAACATTTTTCATGTACTTGTTGATTGATTGTATATCCTCCTCTGAGAAGTGTCTGTTCAGGTCCTTGGCCCATTTGTTGATTGGGTTATTTGTTATCTCATTGTCTAATTTTTTGAGTTCTTTGTATACTCTGGATATTAGGGTTCTATCTGAAGTGTGAGGAGTAAAAATTTGTTCCCAGGATGTAGGCTCCCTATTTACCTCTCTTATTGTTTCTCTTGCTGAGAGAAAACTTTTTAGTTTGAGTAAGTCCCATTTGTTGATCCTAGTTATTAACTCTTGTGCTATGGGTGTCCTATTAAGGAATTTGGAGCCCGACCCCACAATATGTAGATTGGAGCCAACTTTTTCTTCTATCAGACGCAGAGTCTCTGATTTGATATCAAGCTCCTTGATCCATTTTGAGTTAACTTTTGTGCATGATGAGAGAAAGGGATTCAGTTTCATTTTGATGCATATGGATTTCCAGTTTTCCCAGCACCATTTGTTGAAGATGCTATCCTTCCTCCATTACATGCTTTTAGCCACTTTATGGAATATAAGATAGTTGTAATTTTGTGGATTGGTCTCTTTGTCCTCTATTCTGTACCATTGGTCCACCCGCCTGTTTTGGTACCAGTACCATGCTGTTTTTGTTACTATTGCTCTGTAGTACAGTTTCAAATCTGGTATCGCTATACCTCCTGATTCACACTTCCTGCTTAGAATTGCTTTTGCTATTCTGGGTCTTTTATTTTTCCATATGAATTTCATGATTGCTTTATCTATTTCTACAAGAAATGCTATTGGGATTTTGATTGGCATTGCATTGAACCTATAGAGAACTTTCGGTAATATCGCCATTTTGATGATGTTAGTTCTACCTATCCATGAACAGGGTATATTTTTCCATCTTCTAAGATCTTCTTCTATTTCTCTTTAGGGTTCTGTAGTTTTCATTGTATAAATCTTTCACCTCTTTTGTTTGGTTGATTCCCAAGTATTTTATTTTATTTTATTTTTTTGAGGATATTGTGAATGGGATGGTTTTCCTCATTTCCAGTTCTGAAGATTTGTCGCTGATATACAGGAATGCCTTTGATTTATGAGTGTTGATTTTATATCCTGCCACTTTGCTGAATTCATTTATTAGCTCTAGTAGTTTCTTTGTAGACCCTTTTGTATCTTCTCGGTATAGGATCATATCATCCGCAAATAGTGATAATTTAAGTTCTTCTTTTCCTATCTTAATGCCTTTAATTTCTTTTGTCTGTCTAATTGCTCTGGCCAGTATTTCGAGAACTATATTGAATAGAAGTGGTGAGAGAGGGCATCCCTGTCTTGTTCCATATTTTAGAGGGAATGCCTTCAGTTTTTCTCCAGTTAGAATGATGCTAGCCTGAGGCTTAGCATATATAGCTTTTACAATGTTGAGGTAAGTTCCTGTTATCCCTAGTTTTTCTAGTGTTTTGAACATAAAGGGATGCTGTACTTTGTCGAATGCTTTTTCTGCGTCTATTGAGATGATCTCATATGGTTCTTATCTTTAAATCTTTTGATGCGGTGAATAACGTTTATTGATTTCCGTATATTGAACCAGCCTTGCCTCCCAGGGATGAATCCTACTTGATCATGGTACACGATCTTTTTGATATGTTTTTGTATCTGATTTGCCAGAATTTTATTGAGGATTTTTGCATCTAAATTCATTAGGGATATTGGTCTGTAGTTTTCTTTCTTTGAGGTGTCTTTATCTGGTTTGGGAATCAGGGTGATATTGCCCTCATAGAATGAATTTGGAAGTTCTCCCTCTTTTTCTATCTCCTGAAATAGATTGTGGAGTATTGGTGTTAGTTCTTTAAAGTTCTTGTAAAACTCTGCTGTATATCCATCCGTTCCTGGGCTTTTCTTGGTTGGTAGTCTTTTGATGGCTTCTTCTATTTCCTCAGTTGATATTGGTCTGTTTAGGTTGTTTATATCTTCCTGACTCAATCTGGGTAGTTCATATATCTTAAGGAATTTATCAATGCCTTCAATATCTTCTATTTTTATTAGAGTATAGTGTTTCAAAATAATTTCTAATGATCTTCTGTATTTCTGAATTGTCTGTTGTGATGTTGCCTTTTTCATCCCGTAAGCTAGTAATTTGGGTTCTCTCTCTTCTTCTCTTTGTTAGCGTGGCTAGTGGTCTATCAATCTTATTTATTTTTTCAAAGAACCTATGGTTTCTTTATTCAACTTTTGTTTGGAAGATCTGTCCAGTGGTGAGAGAGGTGTGTTAAAATCCCCCATGATTATTGTGTTGTGGTCTATTTGACTCTTGAACTTGAGAAGAGTTTGTTTGATGAATGTAGCTGCACCATTGTTTGGGGCATATATTAATGATCGACAAGTCTTGAGATGTCACCATTCTTAACCTTCAAAATATCTCTTATTCATCTTTCACATCTTTTATCAAGGGTGTTGAACTTTGTTTTAAAATATTTATTATATTCATTTTGTAGCAACCCTAATTTTTTAATGTCCAGTCTTCTCTCAACAATCTACATATTTACAATCCTGTATTTTCTCCAAAGCTACATTATTTAAAATAACATAAATATCTGTCTATAACAAAAGCTATTTTATTTCCTCCACAGGTATAGAGTCTTTGCAAAATTAAACAAAAGTTAAATCAATTAAGAGACTGGTAATCATTAGTACTAGACAATCTCTCGAGTTTCTTCCAAGTCTAACAATATACAATATTCATTTTCATTATATTATTTGCCAATAATTTTCAAGCTAAAAATGAATTACCAACGTTTAAGACACATTACCCTATTTTATCTCAAGCTAAAGCTTGAGATTATGAGAAACTTGCTCAAGGTCACAGCATTAAAAAAATCCAAAAGAGAAATAACTCATTCATCTCTTATAAGACTTTGTTTCACTAATCTATGGGGCAATAAACTATTCTGATTTTTCTTTAGACTATGGGTGAAATGATATATTCATGATTACTATAAAAACACACCACCAAAATTCTTGTTAGGATAAATGAAAAGCTTATAGCATTAGACTGAAAATTATTTTACATGTCATAAGACTTGTTCTATTAGTTTGAAATATTTGATAAGCACACAGAAATTATGCATTTGACTTAATGGATAGACAAAAGTGCAATCCATTTTCCATCATGTGAAAGCCAACTTTTATAAACAGAGTAACAATATCTGTATTTCTAATACTATATCTGTTAGGTTTGGGATATTCTATACATAACAAAAAAATCAAATAAAGTTGACTTAAACATGTAAAAGAAGTTAGGAAGTATTCAGCCTAAAGCTGATATAAAGTGTTCATGAGTTTATTGTGAAACAAGACCTTTCACTCTTTTTTTTTTCCACTTTATTCTTAGCATGTGAATCTCATCAGAAAAATTGCCTTGTGGCCCAATATAGCTACTGGAAACTGAGCAATCAATCTGATTTACAGGCAGCAAAGAGAAACACCAGATTGTTTGTTTCTTCCCTGAGTCAGCACTTGGCTAGCCTTCAGAGATGTTCCACCCAATGCTTCTGTTTATATATCATTTGCTAGAACTTAAATGCAAGAGCCACACCTGCCTACACAAGATTGGAGTATCTAGTTCATGCTGGTTACTGCAGGAAGGAAGGAAGGAAGGGAGGGAGGGAGGAAGGAAGGAAAGGAGGGAAGGAGGGAGGGAGGGAGGGGCAGTTATATTGTATAGACAAACAATGTTCTATAATTTGGTTAAGAAGGCCACAAGAAACCTTAATTTGCAGGCTTCAAATATAAGTTCATCACATTGGGGAGTAGAATAAAAAGAGATTAAAATTATATTTCAAATACTATGATATAATTTTAGATCTTTTTCTAGGAAATTAAATCCCAAATAAATCCTTACAAACATGTGTGCCTTAGCAGACTCAGTTGTAAAATAAATAAATGAAACCTAACTTTGAGATCATGTAAGATAACAGTATGAGCAGAGATACCAGATATGAAATGGTTTTGCAACATTATGTTTTTAATAATGTGCATATGAATTTTAAAAGAAACCTCTGATGCTTATTACCATTGTTATTTTTCTCTAAGATATGTTAAAATTAGAATAAATATAATTTCCCCTGAATTAAAATTATCTATGAGATGTCAGCAGATGCAAGGGCTGAGGTGGTACTCTAATTTGCCTATTTAGCCATCATTATGGTTTGAATATGAAGTGTCCTTCCAAAGCTCCTGTGTTAATGCAGGAATGCTCAGAGGCCAAAGGACTGGATTATGAGAGCTCTGACCTGGTTAGTCCATCCTAATTTGAATGAACTGGGTGGTAACTGTAGGAAGGTAGGTCATGACTGGAGGAGGTGGGTCACTGAAGGAGAACCCTGGAAGGGTTCATCTTCCCTAAAATCTCTTCCCCTATCTCTTTCCTTCCTGGCCACCATGAATGGAGAAATACTCCACCACTACACCCTCCCGCCATGAAGAGTTCCCTCTTGTTGGGACTAGAGCAATGAATTTGGCTGAGCATGGACTGAAACTCTGAAACCAAGAGACTAAAATAACCTTTTCCTTCTCTAAGTTGTTGTCAGGAATTTGGTCACAGTGACAAAAAGTCGAATAACATAGTCATGATGTACGATAATGATACCTTTTCTATGATGTTTTTTTTTTTTTGGTTAGTTTTGTTTTTCAATTTTTGAATACAAACTTTCTCAGCAAATTATTTTCTCATATTTAAAATTCAAAACACTCTATCAAAATTTCATACACATGAAATAAACAAATTTTGGGTAACCAAGTTAATCACGGACGTAATCAGTCTTTTAAAGCTAAAACCAAATTAAATGTGGACTTTTGACTCATGAAACTAGATTAAATGATGTTGATATTTAATCATATAAGACTTAGAGGGTTTCACTGTAGTAACTACAGTATGATATCATGGCTCTGTAACACATCAGCACAAGATACTTGACAGTTCATTAAATGATCTTATCATCGGAAAACAATAAGTTTCAGTACTGAGTATATTCTTTGGCCATCCATTGAATGAACAATTCCTTTGTGAATTTTATTTTATTTAAACACAGCTAACTACCTCCATGCATGACCTATCTCATGATTCTGTTTTAAAATATATAAATTAAAACTAAAATGTCCTAATATCTCTATTCAAAAGAACATACTTAATGTACCTTAAAAGATTTATTATAGGCAAAGATTATAAATATTAACCTTAATGTTACTCATTAAAAAAATAAAGAAATGTAAACACCTAGGAATTGTCTTTAGAATTAAACTAGACCGTAAAGTTTTAAGAAAATCATCAATCTTGAATCTTACTAAGTAACTTAGGATATTTAATACTGAAAGCTCTAGATATCAAATATCACCAAAAAAACTGCTCTCATTAGCTAAAACTTTTCTTCAAAAATTAGTATTGATCTATTCTATAAGTATATAAACTATTTCTATAAATATTCCATAAAAATACACTCTCAAATATTAGAATATCTTACATTCATGGTGGCTGGGTGTTTACTATATTTTCAATTTCTCAAATATCAATTTAGATAATTTATTTTCCATTTACTCCAATAGTTAACCTAACCAGAATTGTGTATCCCATGTTTAAATTTGGAACATAATTTGAAGAGTAGATGTTAATTTTATTTAAAAAATTTCTTCAGTAAATATAGCAACTCTGCATTTTCCAACACTCTGTTTATTAAATTTTAGTTGAGAATCTGAAGGTTGTATATAGAGTTAATTATTCTTACAAATGTGTTTACAGAGCTGCAGATTACAGAAAATAAACATCCTGGCCATCACTTCCCTCCACTCCACTCCAAAAAAAAAAAAGGGGGGGGTTCTAGTAAAATGCCTGCATATTAAGTGGCACATTTGTGAAAAAAAATCACCTAATTCCTCTACTTTGCTAATTAATTCTACACCACTTGCCCACAGTACTCCCTACCACTTCAGAAATTTAATTTTCACTGTACAAATGTGTAGCCCTATTTTTACTTTTGTCATTTTTTTTCTCCCTTTCTTACCCAGGTCCTATTGTCCTTTTTAATTCTTCTTCTCATCCCTGGAGATATGTTGGGTATTTGTTCATTTACTGCTTGTTCCCTCCCTCTCAACTAGAATAAAAAGGCCTTCTTCATTGTTTCCATCACTCCTTCTCCAACCCTTGAACCATTCTTATAACATGGAAAGTCCTTAGTAACTATGTGCTGAATATATTGCTAGTCAATTTACCATCCTGGGCCCTGTTCCTGGCCTTGGAATAGCTTCCCAATTGGTGCCCTTCCTCCACCTTGCCTTTATCCAAGCAATCTGCCTACATGGCCATTCTCAAAGGAAGGCCTGGTCAGGCTGCTTTTCGACTTCAAATTTTTCCAAACTGACCTGACCAGTAGACTGTAGAGGAGGAAGAGTTTATTTTAGGACTCACGGCTTCAGAGGTCGTAGTCTATAGGAGGCCTGCTCCATTCCTCTGGTTTTCATGGTGGAGGGAAGCCATGGAGAGAAGCATCTCACTTTAGGATAAGGAAGCAAAGAGAGGCTCCACTTGCCAGATACAAATATATTCCCCATAGCCACGCCCCCAATGAATCACTTCCTCCAGCACATTTCACCTGCCTCCAGTTACCACTCAATTAATCCTATTAGGGATTAGTTTACTGATTGGGTTAAGGCTATAACCTGATCATTTCTCCTTCAAATCTTCTTGTATTGTCTCACATGTGAGCTTTTGGGGGACACTACATCTAAACCATAACACCATTGCTGATAAGATGAAGGCTGGAGCCCATGGCCTGGCTCCTACATTCCCTCCTGATTGAGCCTCTGCCCTGCTTGCCCTCACTCCATGCACTTTCACTACATTGACCAGTGTCTTTTCCTCCCAAGTATTTACATCATTTCAGACCACCACCTTTGATAAGGCTCTTCTATTAGCCTAGAATACTTCTTTCCTTGGACTTAAACTTGAGATTTCAGTTTAAATGCCATGTTTTCAAAGAGACTGCAGATATTTCAGATTGCATTAAGATTCCCCAGGGATACAACCAGCTCTTTTGTTTTTCACTCTGTGTAATTATCAATTACATCATTCCTTTGTATAATTTCCCACTAAGCTCTAAAGTTCAATGGAGATAGAAATGACCTCTATTTATATCTCAGTGCCCAACATAGATCAAGTGCATAGCATAACAAATATACAATAAATTTGTTAAAGATATAGATGAATCCCATGTATGTAGACCTTTGATGCTGTAATATTTCACAGAAGCTTTGTTTCTATCTCTGTGCTGAAGTCTTTACCTTTACTTAGCAAAAAATATCTTAACTCACAGAAATTTTATCTTTATCTTATTAACACTACAAAATATTAATTTTAAGATTGCACAGTATGAGCAACTACCTTATTTTTTAGCATTAAAGAATGTATTTAACATCGCAATGAGATAAAATTCATGCAAGAACCTCTACCACATTAATAGTATGCGTAATTTTTATGTTGGTATAAGATGATCCTGCATAAATGATAAGGAACATAGATGAGCCCTAGTACATGGAATTTTTCATAGATTCACAACAAAATTTTTCAATTTTTAAAATTTTTATAGGCCTAACTCTTCAGTTTCTATCATCAGCAATAATTTTGAAAATCTCCCATTATTGAATCCCACCATACACATTAACAAATAAAATTCCTAGATATACTCTCACAGCATACCTCCAATGAATGTTCACCACTGAATTAATTAATCTCCACTGAATCCAACCATGCATATATTAACAAATAATGTTCCTACATACACTTTCACAGCGTACTTCCAATGAATGTCCCACTTCAACTCCCCAGTTGCCTTACTCAAATTTCACTGTTGAATCACTGCTCCTATAAGGAGTCTCACACTGAGAGCCCAGAAGTATATTTCCTATAGCATTATAATGTTTCCTTTTAGAAATGAATTCTTTTTAAGCATTAGGAAGGAACTTTTGATGATGTAGTAGTGATCACATGACTACATGTTCTTACGTCAAAATTCCAGTTACTATGCAATTGATCATATCTGTGGTATATAAAATATAGATCAATGAAGATGATTTAAAGAAAGAGGAATAAGAATTCTAGGCCCAAATGATATCAGTGTCTTTTCAAACAGGGACCCCCCATAAAGATGCTAACAGCTAGGAATGCTTAGAGGGGAGACTTTTTTAAAGAGGACATCTGCAGAGTCTTGTGCTTCATGGGTTGGGCCGGGAGCTTGGCTATGAGGTATAGATGTATGGTGTGTGCTGTAGAACATTGTGCAGATGTGCCAGGCACATCCTAGACAACTTAGAGCTATATTCTGATAAGCAAGTGGCAGTGGACTCTTATCTAACAAAAGAAACAGACCAATGACAGGAAATTCCACATAAAAATCCAATTCTAACAGTTATCTTATAAATTGCACTTATCTTCTGAAATGACAAACATCAGCAGGAGCTTTGTATCTGCTGCCCCTTACATGTGGTTCGTGCTCTTGGGCTCCTTCAATTTGCCTTGTCCTCACCACCCAGTCCTGTGGCAGGCTTGCTCACTGCAGACAGTGAAAGTTACAAACGCTAGACTCCACACTCTCTAAGCCTTTCCTCCCCTTTGCATCTAATCGCATGCTACTCCATCCCACTTCTACTTGTCAAAACCCCTCTGTTTTCTAGAGCAAAACTCAAATGTTACTATATTCTACAACTGTAGATTCACAGCCTCATTTGATGTAGTATTTAACATTGTTAAAAGCCTTGGTGCATGTTCTGCTTTATATATATATATATTGCATCCTGATGTCTTTTTGATCTTTTAAAAGGATGCTCCATTTTTGTACATATGACTAATGAATTTTCATCTATATCTAATGCTTAAAGACAAATGATTGAAGAAATGATCACATATGTTCTTGTGGGGCATAATTGCACTGCTTCCTTTAGTGAAATTTTATTATACCCAACTCTTAACATTTCTGTTCTAGAAAGGCATCAGAACTTTAAACCTACTATTCTCCCATCAAGAAAGAAGCCACAAATCTATTTTAGTGTTTTCTTTGACTACATAGTTTTTAGCAAGCATGCTTATCACATCCATTGGAGGAAAAAAAATAGGTTTCATTCTTGATTGCTTTCTTATCTGTGCCATGGATGATCATTCATTTTGTTCAATAAAGAAGGAAAGCGACTGTGATAAACTCCCCCCAACTATATTTATTGTGACAGAAAATGCTATTACTGGCTAAGTTTTACACTGTACAGGATGAGCAAAGGACTAGAAATTTAATTCCAGATAGACAAGCAAGGTTTCTCAAACTGTCCAAGTTCTGCTAATACCAAATGACACATTTGAGAAGAAAACATTCATTTCCTTCCTGGAGTAGTTCCACATTGTCTGTGCGGTTGAGATTTTCTATTACTTACAAATGGCCACTAATGCTTTTCAATAGCTATAGTTGGTATATAATCCCTTAGGCTATAAAAGAAGCCCTCTTATACAATGACATCCTCACAAAATGTACCTGCTCTCTATTTAAAAATGAATAGAGAGAAACAAATTGTTCACACAAGATGTAGGAAAAAGTGATGTAACAAGTTAATTATAGGAGATCATAAAATGATGTACCAGCCACAGGTATGAATAGTCCAAGGAAATAAGCAGCAAGCTACAAACAATCAGTGCAAATTTCCTACAATCAACTTCCTTTTTATTATCATCTAATGAATTAATGTAATGTGTTCTAGTGTCTACAGATGTCTATGGCGTTCTTACTCTTTGTAGTTAAATAATTTACCAACTGCACCCCAAACCATCCATCAGAATGTTTCTTTTAATATATATTATATTAATTTTTTTCATATACTTAGATACAAAAAGATTGATAAATCTGTTTAGAACACCTTCAAATGGAAGTTATAATCTTCACTATAATATCTTGGGACTTGGTGGAGAAGTTGGGTGATTTTTCCAGTGGCAAGATATAGTAAATGTGGAAGAACTTTGATTACTGGGCATCAGGCAGGCACTGATGGCAAAAGATACAGAGGATCATTAATTTAACCCTCATCTTTATATTCTATCTCCCTTTGTGCCAGGCACTGATCTTGAAATTGGATTTGGTTATAATAGAGATTTCATGTGAAAACAAGTGTTGCAAATGATATTAGGCTACTAGAAACATAATATTTGCAATAATATTTTAGTAGTGTTTTACATCCAGAATTTTTGCCTATACATCCTGGCTCCTCTATGCTAAGCCAATATCCAGGTAAGAATAGGTGGGTTCCAAGATAAATTTCTGGACTAGACATCCTGTTAGATAAAAAGGTTTTAAAATGGTCCTAAGCCATTTATTTAGCTAAGTAGGTTGTCTAGTGTACGTGGGCATCTAACTGAGGAGTCAGTGGGGCTGAAATTCAGCATCTGCACTGCTTTCCAAGTGGTGTAACTTGGCGCGAAGTTGCATTTCTGTGGAGCAGGAGGCACATTTGGCAAATTGCATAATGCATGGTGTGCACATCAAGTCACTTTCTATGTGCACAGGAAACCACCCATCCAGAGGAAGGTCTTTCTTCTGATTTGTACAAGGTTAGCAGTGTTGACTTTGTTAGTCTGGACTCAGCTTGCTGAAGATAGTTAAACTGAAGACTGAGATCCGGATAGATGCACTGACTCAAGGAGTTTAGGTTGTGGGCTCCTTGGCTCCCACTTGGAGAATAATATAGAATACCAGAACCATTCACTGCACTCAGGAGTTTCAACTGAGTTTTGAAATATGTGATTAAAAGTACTGCAAAGATCCAACACTACCACAGCTGGGGCACTACCGTATCTCAAAGCAACATAATAAAGGATGCCTCAGTATTGAACTCTGGAGGTACTTCCTGCTGCTATTCAGGATTGGTCTGGATTTGGGGCAAGGCAGAGTTGTCTATGGACAGATTTCTAACCTACTTATGGCATATTTTAGGAGGGTTGAGGGCCTATTAATAGTACCAAAAGTCCTTGCCTCTCTTTAGAATCACCTCAGACTTACTTCAACAACTGTGGGGCAACTCTGATCCAACATATAATTTATTTTTGCTATAAACTCTTTATCTTGGAGGTCCAGCAAATCTGTATGAAAAAGAATAAGGGAAAATACTTGAGAATGGGGTCGGTTCCAATTTATCACCATTCAGCTCAACTGCAAGCACTTTCACAAAAGTGTGTGCTAGAAAATAAGTCCACAGCCTGGCCTTATAAGCCATCTATAAAGTCTTTCCTTCTTCATTTACTTTTGTTATACTTGTCAACATTTGCTTGCTCATATAGAATAACTAGAAGTAATTGAAAAAATGTTTTTTTTTCATACTTGTAGGGTACGGTGACAAAAAAGCATGCATTTATAGAAGAGCCAATTTGCTTTGCTGAATATTATAACCATTGACTATATTCTATCTTGGCTGTACTCAAACTGCAATGAACCCACAATAGTAAGAGAGAACATAAACATATATTGATGAGGATGAGACAGGAGGATCACAAGTTCAAAGCCAGCCTCAGCAACAGTGAGGTACTAAGCAACTCAGTGAGACCCTGTCTCTAAATAAAATACAAAATAGGACTGGGGATGTCGCTCAGTGGTTGAGTGCTCCTGAGTTCAATTCCAAGTACCCCTTCCCCCCCCTAAAAAAAACATATATTAACGTGAATACCTCATGCCCTCAAGCATTCAGGCTATGCCTGGTTGGTGAGGCTGTTGGGATAGAATAGACAGTGCCATTCATTTTTTCACGTCATTCATCAAAAATGTTTAAACTCTTAATGTGCACTAAGTATAATCTCTGTACCTTCTGAAACGATGATATTTAACAGTATGATACCAACTCACAGTTTTCACAGGTGATATTGTCATTGCATACAAAATTGGGGGGTTTCTCAGTCACAGAACAGGCAATCCACTAGCAGAACTACATATATATTAAAAATTATCAACATGTCTACAGTGTAGATATTCAATCTCTTTCTGCCTTAAATATTCTGTTTGGGAAGCAGGAGAATAATGCCTGCGATGCAGGAGACTGAGCTGGATTCGGAGTGTCTGATAGTTATAAATTCTACCATTGTTATTCTAAGGTAGAAATTCTAAAGCAGCCTCACAGCTTCCCACTCTGTCCCTAGCACAGCTGTAAAATGTTCTTTCTAGATGGAAATGATGGCTGAGTGGAGTCTCGGGGGGAAGAACTGTGGTCTGCTCTTCAGCCAAGCAATAGCACTATCAAGATATCCCCACCAGGCATTAGCTCTTGAAGTGAGCGTGTTATGGTTCCCTGGGGCCTCCTTGACTTGATAGATGCTCTCCATGTGAAGTTGTCTCCAGAGACCTCCCAGAGGTCTAAGAATATCCCAGGGTCAGCATCTAACCCACTGGCTGCACATTTACTAGAAAAGACCCAAAACTCTCTGTGTGGGCATAGGACGTTCAGCTCAGGTAATCTTTCAAGAATGTATGTATCTCTTTGAGGTAGAGTCAGCTTCTCTGTATTAAAGTGCTGTGCAGGTTTTAACCAAGGCAAGCCCCTTCCCATTCACAACTCAGAGCCCTCCTGGAAGCACACCCAGAAGTTCCATTTGCCAAATGTGGCCTATGCCTCACTTCTGCCTTTGGTCATCTGAAAGGGAAACTTATACTCCAGATTCAACTCAATTACTAACCTCAAACTCAGAGCACAGAAAGCATAATGTTTGATGATTATTTAACATTAAGTGGATGATATGGCATTTGTGAACCACTTGTCCTTACATCATGAAATTCCATAACTGGCATTATATGTATATCGATTATTATTACATACACAACTTATTTTGTGCTTCAGGTCTCCAATATCAGTAGTGAAAAAATTCATGAATATTTCAAGAAAACATTCATTTTCTTCTAACACTTACCAAACCAGGAATGATCTCCCAAACAAGCAGATATTGGACATTTTAGACACTTCAGTAATAAATACATTTTGTATCAAATACTATATGTGTAATTAGAATTTTAAATTGTTTTTATCCATCATATAGCATTATGTTCTATTCCTTGAAACATGATAGAATACTCCCAAAACTGATTTCATGACCCACTCAAAGTTGAGACCAACAGTTTGACAAAAACTTTTATAGATGATAGCAAACATTTTCAGAATGCAGCAAGAGGTTGAAAATTCCCTCTAAATAGAGTTCTTCATCATCAGTGGTATGATGAGACCACTAGCAAAAGACATTGCCAGAAAACCACTGCTAAAAATGTGTTCCAGAGCCTAGCACAATGGCACACACCCATAAGCCTGGCAACTCAGGAGACTGAGGCAGAAGGATCACAAGTTCAAGGACAGCCTGGGCAACCTTGCAAAACCCTGTCTCAAAATCAGAATTAAAAAGGGATGGGTATGTAGCTCAGTGGTTATGTTCCTGGTTTCAACCCCTATTTTGAAAAAAAAATGTTGCAAGCTGAGATGGCCACTGGTCTTGGACCCCCAATTGTATATGTCATCTTCCATTAGCAATTATCATCATATTTTTTTCTTCTTGGGCTTAGAAAAGACTCCAGATTTATTTTCAATACTACACTCCAGGGCAATGGTTAGCAAGAGAATTAAAATCTATCTGTAGTCTGATCTGCAGTTTTGTTTTGTTTTTTATTTCACATTAGTTTTAAGTCATTTTCCCATTTGATACTTCTAAACAAATGAGTAACTTTGAGGAAGTGATAAGAAAGGCAAAGAGGGGCTGGGGATGTGGCTCAAGCGGTAGAGCGCTCGTCTGGCATGCGTGCGGCCCGGGTTCGATCCTCAGCACCACATGCAAACAACGATGTTGTATCCGCCGATAACTAAAAAATAAATATTGAAAAAAATTCTCTCTGTCTCTCTCTCTCCCTCTATCACTCTCTCTTAAAAAAAAAAAAAAAAAAAAAGAAAGGCAAAGAGAAGGGTGAGTAGGAAAAATCCCACCCAATTGGAGAGGACTCTGGGGACAGTGTTTTTAGTCTGGGCTACAAGCTAGTGCACAATATTTCTCCAAGCCCTCCATTCTATATTCTGAGATTCCTGCTCCCCTAAACTCTAGTCATATGTTATCATTTTAATTAAAAGTCTAACTTGACAAATGAACTGTCCAAGATACTTACGCCTGCTCCATAAGGATACCAGATGTTTCTCCTGTTATCTCTTTCATTCATTCCAACCCTGCTTTCCTTCTTAATTCCCTCTGATTTTGACCTCTCTAACTACCTATGATTTTTTCTTCAGGCTCTGCCTTTATGTGAAACAATGGACACCCTCTCCTCATCTTGAATAACAATATATATGTAGATACTGCTACATATCTCATTTCATTATTCCAAGGCTTAAGAACCTATTAGTCACCCTGCATGTTTATTTGTTTTATATTAACCAATTATATCTGCATAAAATTCTAAAGAGGACTAATTCCAGAAATATATAATACGATGAAATGCTTGTTGTCAATGTTGTCTGTTTATGTGTTTTTGGTTTGAGATTATTTTACTCTTGCCTTAGAGGCAGATACCATATCAATATTTTTGATGTGAAATTTCTAGATGGCAAAATGCAAAGAAATTAAGCCCACAATCCAATCAATGTTGAAAATTTATCAGATCAAATAACTAATACCTGAACAAGATATATAATATTTCCAACTCCACTGAAAATTTTTGTCTCCTTCTTTCCCCTCCGTTAGCAAACATTGTTCTTATTTCTGTCACTATAGATTAATTTTACCTTTTTTGGAACTTTAAGAAGTATAAAATGCATCATAATAATTTTTATAGTAGCTTCATCTGTATAGCATTTTTTACATTTACTTGTGTTGTACATATCATGGATTTTTTCTGAGTATTCATTTATACATTCTCCTGCCAATGAACAGTTAGTTTCAGTTGCTGACTATTTGACTATTGTTAATAAAAACCCCATGATATCTTTGTGCACATTTTTTTGTAGGCGTATATTTTCATTTCTTCTAGATAAATAAATAGAAATAAAATAGTGGTTAGATAACCAAAAAGTAAATAATTGGTGATTGTGTCATAAACTATAGGTATAACTTTATAAAAAATTGCTAAATAATTTTCTAAAGTGTAACATTTTATATTTTAAATAGCAACACAAGAGAGTTTTTGTGCTAAACATTTTTGCTAAAATTACATGTTTTCCATCTCTGGGTTTTTTTTCTACTCTGTGATACCATCTATTGATATCACTCAGTTTTTGTAGTGAGTACTGTGTGGTTACCTAGTTCATGATATTGCAACCTAGTACTCAGTTGAACATACTCGTACATATTAATGAGAGAGACCCAAGTGGTGTCAGACATGCAAATAAGTTCTTACAAGTAAAAGTGGAAATATTTTCATGTCTTCACCCCTCTAGTACAACAGTTAGAGAGGAAAGCATCTTCACTTTTACTTCCTCTTCCCTGTGGGTGGAAAATTCCTTATGATAATATAGTCTATTGATAAATTCTATACAAAGACATCTAATTCGCAGCTCACATCTAAGATTTTAAGTATTCTGTATTCTCCAATATTGAACTCACTGATCTTCTTCACCAAGCTCAAAGTAAATAACTAGAGTTGACTCAGTAAGTCACAAATATTGTTTCTAATTAACATAAAATTTTATCCCACAACTCTGATCTCAGCCAGTGATTTTAACAAGTGAAGGATGTTGGGAATTCAGTTACTGTAGAGGATTCCCACCACTTCTTTCTTTTGGGGATAGTGAGGATTGAACTCAGGAGCATTTGACCACTGAGCCACATCCCCAGCCCTATTTTGTATTTTGTTGACAGGGTCTCACTGAGTTGCTTAGTGCTTGTCTGTTGCTGAGGCTGGCTTTGAACTCGCAATCTTCCTGCCTCAGCCTCCTAAACTCCTGGGATTACAGGCACGCGCCACTGTGCTCAGCCTTACCACTTCTTTCTTAGTCAAGCTTTGAGATTAATCAGTGCTCCTGCTTTCTTGTTCAGCTTTCCCTCAAGTAGTTTTGGTGAGGATTAAAGCAGAAGCAGAGCTTTCCTTTGGACCATGCCTCTCTGGGGCTCTTCATCTCTCAACTCTTCCTGAGGGGTCTACCTCAGAGTGGTGATTCCTTCCACCCTGTCACCAAGGACCTTCTTAACTTTGTCCTCCCAGACACTGTCCACATATTCCATCGGTCTCTATTTCAGTATCTCCACCTCTTTTTCTTTCCTGATTCCACTATTTTTTTCACACATACGAAACATTACTGTTCTTAATCTCTGTCATTACATCACTGTTCTTGAACTCTCTGCCCATAAAATATAGATATATTTCTGTTTGGAAAATATATACATTTTTCATACCCTTTCCCTTCTCTCATTTTACTGCCATTTCTTACTTTAATCCTTATTTATTTTCCACTTTAGTGAATATAATTTCTGGGACTCTTAACTCTTTCCATTTTCTAGTTTCTTGTCACTACTAACATTCCCCACATGTATGTTTCCTCATATTTTTTAAATATTCAATTCTGTCCCAGTTTATAGGAAAGATTAGAAATTCCTTAGCCAAGCATAAAAATGTTGTTCTTCATTGTCATACTCCAATTTCCCAGTTTCATTTTTTCTTCTCCACACCATGTTATTTTGTCTGCAAAGGTATCTTACCTTTCAACCCATGTGCAATCCCATGAGCTATTCTTTCTACCATAATGGCTTTTTTCTCTAATCCCTACTAAGAGCCTGGCCATCCTTTGAGGTCCTTGGTCACACTACCTGCATTGGGATGCCTCTCTCTCCACTGGAGTTGGCTGCTTGGCTACTTGTTCCTCCTACCATTCCACCAGTTTCTCATTATCACACAACTTCCTACATTTAAAGTAAATTAACCTGGAACATCCCGCACTAACATCTTATTCAGTGGTTAGTTTCCAAAGTGAGATGCATAAAGTGAAGATAATAAAAAAGACAAAACTTTCACTTATAATCTATTAGGAAAATTTCCCATTAAGATTGCCACACTAACCCACAATTCTCCAATGGAGAAGATTTTCCTCCAGTGCTTTGACAAATCAGTTTTATCGTTGAGTACCATATCATGTATTTGGCTTATTCTTCGAATTTCATGGAAAGTTGTATGAACTTAGTATGTGTTTGCGTAAATTTAGCCACACCTCATTTTTGATCTTTGAAATAAGGAACAGGGAGTTATCTCTTCCTTTTAGAAATAAGAGAGTAGATTTTAGTAACTGTACTGATTTGCCTTAAATTGTTCTACTATTTACTGAGTCATGGAAATAAATTTTCCATTCTTGGGTTTACATCTGAAATATCCCATATCAAACTATTGTTGTGTTCAGACCCATGAAAGAATTTGGGTTAATGATGAAAAAAAGTACACAAAATGAATCAAAGTAAAAAATGCTCAAACATTGTGAAAAGCCTCAAAGAACTTCAGTGCTACTAATTTTCATCCCAATGTCAGAGAGAATTTGCAAGTTCCACTTTTGCCACCTTTGAACAGAAGAATGTGAATATAAAAATGATCACTGCCTTTCTGTTGAAATAACTATATACTTCTAAAAACAATTAGAAATCTGGACAAAATGTTCTAACATATTTGCATCAATATAGTTCTCCTTGATCTGTTAATAAAAGGGCCTCAAGAAAAAAAGCAGACAAAGGAGGGAGGCATTTCCTACCTCAGTCACGGTTTCAACAATATTCTAAAATCTTGGAAACCAGAGTTTTGAAATGAAACTAGATTCCCCACTTCTGCTGGCAGGTGGGCTTTAATTGCAGGTGAGGCTGCAGGCCTCGCCAATTTCCTTCTGGATTTTTGTCTTGCAAATTTGAAGAATAAAATCCATGCTCAATTAATAAACGGGAGAATGAATAAAATAGGATTTACTTAAGTGAGAAGAGCTAGAACTCCCTCATGCGGGAGGCGACCTGAGCGTGTTTTATAGGATGGATCTTCTGGGAAAGTGAGGTAGCATGAAGCCCCTCCCCTCCTTCAAACCCCAATTTTTGCCATCAAGTCAGAAAGTTTTCGGATTTGTCACTCAAAGTAACAGGCATGAATTTATTGAAAGGATAGGAAACAAGAAAGGGGACACTCTCAAGGGAAAGAGTAGGTACTCTCAGAGAGAAGAGAGACAGTGTGCCTCTTCTGCACTCCTGTTTTATTGGGGATCCTAAGAAATATTCAGAAAGTCCCGCTCAGTTCCAACGCTTGACATTCAACTGACAGCAGGATGACTTCAGACTTTCAAGTCCCCACTCCTATGACTACTCTAGGTCACCTTGGCTCATGCTGACTGGCTCTAATTGGATTCTTAACCATATATTCTTACAGGTTTTATGGTTAGGAGGAATTATCCTTATCTCCCTGAGTTCCATGATCTGATCTGTGAAAAGGGTCACAAAGGTCTCCCCCTCAGAGTTACTTAGGTTCCTCTTAGTGACATTATTTTGGGTCTACAATTATCCTACAGATAATAGGTAGTTTGCAGAGGATTGTGACATATGCTGACCACTTAAGCCAGGCAGGCTTCTTGGAAATTGCTTTTTGGCAAAGAAAGCATGCGGGCGTCAGCACAGTGAACCATTTTTTGTAAAATTCTTTCCTTGACCTCATGTTCCCACCACTCACATCTTTCTGTCCCCGTCATCTTCAGGTACTGAATTTCTTCTTTGTGTTTCTTTTTCACATTGTCTTTCTGGCTGCGATCTACAGATTCTGCTTGAGAAAGTAAAATCACATTTCTTTTAGAAACTGTGGGAGAGTTAAAGATGACTTGACCCCAAACACAAATATGAACTGTGTATTCCAAAGTTTGAGATTTCCTAGTTAAAAAAAAATCACTGGGATTTATTTAATGGGAACTTTTTTGGGGGTGTTGGGGGAAGCTAACACTTCAGAAATTTCTCCAGAAGACGTAGTGTAACTTTAAATAGTTACCCAGTAGGAAAAGAACAGCATTTAATAACCACATAGGAGACACAGATACAGAATAAAGGGGAGATGGAATTGGATCTGATCAGCAAACAGGTGTGACAGAAGTGCCATGAGATTATCAACTCCAGACAAGTGCCCTGTGATTGCAATGCTAAGCGTTGATGCTGAAGAACACAGCCCAGCAATGCTGAGATGAGGAAAAGAAGACAATTCACACTCTGTACAGACATGGAAACCTGCCCTAGAGCTCTAGGAGGACTCACTGAGAAGCTTAATCACTAGCTAACAGAGAAATCAGAGTGAGAAGAGAAAAGAAATTGAAAATGGAGAGTCTACTTTCAAGAACAAAGACCAATAATAAAGAAAATATCAAATACATAATTTAGAATGTGATTTGTTGTTGATGTTTACAAAATACTCAAATGAAGAAACTGCCTTTTACAAACTAGCAAAATAGGCTATTAGAATTTCTTATACTGGGAATCTTTAAAAAAAAACAACATGTTGGTGAATAGCTAAGGATTGGGCTTCTTCTTTTATTTCTTCTTATACTATAATCCAAATTTTATTCTTCAAGCAACTAATATTTAGAAGTCCTTAGTCAGATAGATGCCTTTGATCAGCCTTTGTGGAAAGTATGTTTGTTAGAAGATGATTTCCCCAAAACTCAAGCCTGAACTTAAGGTCTCTAAAGAAGAGTAGGTAAACATGAGCAGAGCCTCATTTCTTATCTGGATATAGTTGATTTCTTTTCTGTGCTTTGTAATTCAGCCTCTATGAATGGGCCACATCTAGAGACACAGAGCTACATACCGAGGACTCTGCTCTCCAGCTTCATAGGATCTGCACATCCCAAGCTATATGATCAGCCCTGGGTCACTTTCTGGCCTGAGAATGTTTTCTTCCCCCACTGCCCTTCTATTGTCTCATGTTAAGCCTGAACTCTGGGCCAGTTTGATGTCAGGGCCACAGTCCAGCACCCAAGAGCACACCCCTTAGCTGTATCATGTAATAAATATTACACATTCCCTTTACTGAGTGGGTCACTCACAATTCACAATAGAAATATCAAATGACAAGCTCTATCAAATATTATAGGAGGTGCAAGCAAGAAAAGAATATAGAGTTAGCAGGGAAAATTTCCCAAGAAATGGAAATGCTTACTGTGACTTTGGGACATGGATACAGAGTGAATAAAGAGGCTGAGACTTTTTGCTGAAATTTGGCAATCTAATCTCTATATTAAATTGCTTAACTCATTGACTGAATTTATTTGAATGTATTTTGGATTTATTGCTTTACTTTTGAAAACCTAGTTGGTATCATTTCATAATCAAGTAATGTCACATGTCACCCAACATTTGGCACTGCTCATTTCAAGAAGACTAAGCATCCTATGACAACTCACCACACAGTAAGAAAAGGCTTTTGTCTATGTAAAAGGGGGTGATTGGATGACAGTTTACAAACTCTGCAATTTTGAACTTTGAGAATTTGTGTGAAGAATACAGTTACTTGGAGCTCTGAAACATAAACCTATCAATCATAGACAATATAGACAATGTGCAGATTTCTAGCTTTTTGCCAGCACAAGTTCCTTTCATGAAATGCCTATGTACACACACTCCTTCAATGCATATCCCCACCATTACGCAGCTTATTGGTGAGCCTGCGCAACTACTTATTTTCAACTCATTTGAACTTCTTCAAAAAACTGCAATATTCACAATTTTCAGGAATTTTGAAACGAACCAACAAACAAAAACTTTATAGTCTTGAAATCTTTAAATCTTTGCCAGAAGAGAATACATTAGGAGATTTGAGAAAATTTCCAAGCTTAATTGGACCCCAAACAAAAACAAATAAAACAACCACAACAAAAACAACAAGGGCAGAAATTGGAACAGACAGATGGATTTCATATCTTGTGCCACTTTTGGGGGCAAAGCACAACCAATGGCTAATGTCTCTTCTGCTCTTAAATTTACCCTGACCAACTTCAGGTGTTTTCTTGCTTCAAATCTGGCATTAATACAACTTGGGTTTCTTTGAATATAAGTTTTCATATCTCCAGCTGCTATGGAATTCCGTGACTTTCAGCTTTTTCTTCATGTGGTCAACATGAACACTGGCTTATCTAATGATACACCCTTGGCATGTTTCTTAGTGTAAGTAAAAGCGATTCCAATTTTTCTAGGTTTATTCTTACTTTCCCATGCAATATAGGGCTTCATTATCTTTCAATCTTAAAGAGAGTGTAGTTAGGTATTTTCCCCCAGTGGCTTAGATAATATTAAAAAAAAGACCTGATGATGTATAAAGTTCACAAGAGAAGTATCAAATGAGAAACTCTAGCAAATACTATAGGAGGTACCTGCAAGAAGTGTGTGTGTGTGTGTGTGTGTGTGTGTGTGTGTGTGTGTGTGGTTTTCATGGAAAGTGCAAAAAATGGAGGTGCTTAGAGTGAATTTGGGATGTACATGCAATGTAAATAAAGAGGCCAAGACTGGGGAAGGGGGTGATGGAAATGGGCATTGCAATGTTTGCAGCCCAGCTGTACTAGGGAAGTGGGATTCATTGCTGAGAGAGACTTAGGGTTTATTAGGAGACGCTTATGGGAACGGTCCAGTGGTGATGGGTGGAGAGGACATTTTGCCAAGTCCACTGGCAATGGCTGGCCAGGTGCATCTCCACCCCTCATGATGCTTCCCCAGTAGTACCTCCTCTCCCCCAGGATGCTACTTCAAGAAGTTTTCACTGGCAAAGGCTGAACAGACAGCGCCTGATACCTCACGGTGCATCACCAGGCAGCAGCTCCTCTCCCTCATGACTTCACTATAGAAAATAATGCCTTTTCTGCCTCACAGCATATTCCAGTGGAAGAGTTGGACAAGGGACATGGTATCCTTTTCATAGGGCCCTCGGTTCCATACCAGCTGTCACTGGAAGAAGGGATTTATATGCCAGGCTACAGAAAGCAGTGACATCATCAGTATCAATTACTTACCTTGCTTTGCTCCTTGCATAACCAGAACTCTAAAGAGCAGCTGTCCTGTCCTACATAAGTGGGGGGGGGAAGTAGCTTTCTGCAGATAACACTAACTTGCCCAAGTTCCCAGCATACATGACAGAAAGTCAATATCCTTGAAGATACCACTATCTAGACATTTGGGACCAGGTCTGCTCTCTGTGTTCCCTAGATTACCCAGGTTTGGGGGAACTTAAAGGGGAGTTCCAGGGACATGGTGCCCTATAGTCCTCCCTTTTTTTTAAGCTGATACAATCATTCTGTAGAGAAGGAGGAGGGTCAGAAGAGGACAATGTACTGACATATTCTGCATGGTATATCAAGTATCTTGTCTTTGATGGAGTGTGAAGGTGAAATATAGAAAATATGGCAGGAGAAACGGAATTATTGTGTCACTTCTTGACTTGATTAGTTTTTGTCAAATTATATGATACATATATAATTATGGCCTATAGGCATAGTGTAATGCAAGTATCAATGAAAGACTATGGAGAGAAACATTTGAATAGGGGAGTATAACCACTCATATGTGAAGCAGAAAATGAGTAGTTAGAATTAACAGTTGCGTTGTGTGAAAAGAAAGCTGAGAACGGAATGTAGTTTCAAAAATTAAAACATGGTTGATATATGAAATGCTGTAAGTGGGTAAAATAACTTCAGAATGAAAACTGCTCAATCTAACAATTGAGAATTTTATGAATTTTTTTTACCAATAATCAAAGACAAGAACATTTATTAAGCACATGCCAAGTAACAGAACTTATGCTAACACCTAATACATACTAATACATACTTTGTCTCAGTTAATCCTTGAGAAAAGCCCATGAAACACAAATGATAAGAAATGAGAAAATGCACATTTAAATAATTATTTGGAGCCAGGCATGGTGATGCACGCCTGTAATCCCAGAGGCTCAGGATGCTGAGACAGTAGGATTGCAAGTTCAAAGCCAGCCTCAGCAGCATAATGAGTCCCTGAGCAATTTAACAAGACCTTGTCTCTAAATAAAATATAAAAAGGGCTGGAGATGTGGCTCAGTGGTTAAGCACCCCTGGGTTCAATCCCTCGTACCAAAAAATAAAAATAATAATTATTTGGTAAAAAAGAAATAAAAAGAAGAAATTATAAAACCTGAAGGAAAAATTCAGAGTGCTATGTAGTAGAAAACATGTTGACTTAAAAATATAAAATATATATGAATAATCATTAAAAATAAATTTACTTTGGCTCAAGAAACTAGAAAAAGCATATTCAAAACAATTTTTGTAGAAATAATACAAACAATTCAGTTGAAAAAACTAGAAACTATTTTTAGTATTATTTAATAATCAAATAAAGGAAACAAATATCTTCTGACAAAAAAAGAAAATATAGCTAAATTAAATTTAAATGTTATAATAGAATGCTATGGAATAGAATATGCTAATAAATTTGAGAGAGTATATGTTATAGAAAATTTTCTAGGAAATTAAAGATTCTAAAACTAGTCTAAGAAATTATAAACATACAAAAGAGAAAAAAATGATGCCTGTCAATTGAAATAATGTGGTGTTGGTTCAGAGGTAGTGAAACTGAGTAAACTGTGAGATGTGGAGAGTAATGGCAAGAATATTGTCTTCACCATGTCTGTCTATTTTCCAAGACTTGTATGTCCAGTCAGGTGTCTTCCCCAAGATTTACACACTACAAATTCATTGGTAACAAGTTTTCTTTCTTGTTTAAAGTACACTAGGGCAGTTACATAGCAAAAGACTTTATCTTTTTTAAAAAATTTATTTAATTAATATGCAGATAATTTGGAGAAACATAGGCAGTAGATGCAGAAAAAATGATTTCTAAAATTTTAAAGAACTAATTTTAAATGCATAGATAATTATTCCACACCAAATAAGGACACCTGAAATTTAAATAATTGACTTAATGAAAATTAGCAGTAAATGTCAAAGAGAAATGAGTACTTTATTTTTAGAGGTATTACCATGTCAGAGATTACATACTAGAAGCATATATTTTGTCTTGATTGCTTCAGTTGCTTCAGATGCAGGTATTTATTTGAGACTTACAACAATTCTAATTGATTTCCACTTTTCCAGGTAAATATATGCAAAGTATATACAGTAGTATATCTTGAGATCATGCTAAAACATATAGATCAAATTATTTATATATTCCATATCATCCTATTCTCTCCTTTCAAGATAGTTGCCAGTAGTCTTTTACCTGTAAGGTCTCCTACAGTTTAACTTTGAAAGTAACCAAGATATTGTTGTTTTCACACAATTTATTCTGTAGCACACCTGTAGTGATAGAAAAGAGTGATAAGCACTATTAAAAACACACATATTCTTTAATCAGAATGAATATGTCTGCTTAATCATGCAAATGACAAAAACACAATGAAAATATTTACTTTTCTCAGAAATGTCCGACTTGGACTTGCCTCAGTGAAATTGTTTTGTTCTATTCCACTTGGCATTATGTGTGACAGTTCAAATTATTTGAAGCCTCACTAATTCACAAGTCTGGCACTTGGTTCTTGGTGTGACTGGGACCTTACCTGATGCTGGTGTTCAGACATCTTTTGGTGTTCAGAACATAAACTCTAAGTGTGATCTTGGATTTTTACAACATAGTACATGGATATCAAAAGCAAGTACCAATAAAACAGAGAGGTGGGCAAAAATTGGGCAAAATTTACCTTTATTATTTAGCTACAAAAATCATATTGCATCAAATCTGCCACCCTCTCTTCATCAGAACAGTTAGAATCCCCACCCAGATTCAAAGAATCATTTGTTCATAGGATTGTCAGTCATATTATTATAAGAATGTATGGTATGACTTATAAATGCAAATGTATATATATATTTGTGTGTGTGTGTCCATGCACATAAAAGCACACACATACATGTATATAAAAACATTTGGCGGGTGGAATGCAATCTGTAACTCCTGGCACCATTTTAATTTCAGTAGAAATATAAGATTTTATTACCTTATGAAGATTCCTGGAACTCTTTTCAAGAAGTTTATTTTATTATAAGATCTATTGAATGAGTCAAGTGGGTACTACCAGCTAGTATATCTCCACAAACCTTTACATTATGTCAGTACTGTGAAAGAAAAACCCAATTAAGAAAGATAGAATAAAAAGTATCATGAAGTGGTAGAGTAAAATTGATTTGTTATTGCCATCCCAGTGTCCTTTTTTCTCAATGCATATCTATTTAATTTGGGGCAATCTAAGGCACCCAAGTAGATTGATGATATAGCTCTTAACACCTATGGTGCTAAGATCACAGATTCATGCCTAACCAATAAGATTAATTGGTTAATTAATTAATTAATTAATGCATGCTTCTGAGCATAGTGATAAACTCAGCAATAAATTACACCCATTGTTCATCATTACTGGTACTTTTGTTTACTCTTTGGGGGTAAGTATGATCGTTTCTCTTTGAGATAATTAAGCAGGTAAGATGTAAGCCTGTATCTATAGTGGTTTTCTTGCTATTGAAATGGAAGAATAAGAAGAAAGCAAAAATGGACAGAAAGAGGCATAAAATGATTCATAAAATTATGTTATCCTCTATAAGTAGCTCAGACAACCAATAATGTATGCAAATTTATTCCTTTTTGCTTGTCTGTTTATTAATTTATGTCAATTGGGATTTCTGATTTATAATCAGGATTTGATCTTGAGTAAATACTATGTGGGTGTAAATAGAAGAAGCATAAGAACACTGGATATTTCAGACTGTGAGTGGAATTAACTACATTCCACAAACAAGCAAAAAAGAAAAAAAAATCATATGTAAACCATCTCAATGATTACATTAAATGCAAATGGAATCAATTCTGCCAAAAAGTAGAGATTGTCAGCATGGACTTTTTATACATCCAACTATATACAATTATGCACATATCTATTTTTTATACAATTATTTTAAGCAAATAAAATATAGTTAAGAACTAAGTCACCAGATCTGAACTTCCTATTGGTGAGAAGTCTAACACTTAGATACTGTCTTAGTAAAGAATCAATAGTCAATTCCATTAATCATCAAGTCCTTGCTAATGTCATGTCTTTTGTGTATTCTTCATTTCTCTTCAAATTACTTCATTAGGTTGTTTCAAGAATCCTTTTGTTATGCATGATGGCCAAGTGGGAGCTCATTAAGGCTTCCCCCTAAAATAAAACAAACATCTGGAGAAAATTGTTCAACAGTCCATATGCATTGATGATCAATTGGCCTTACTGTTTGGGACTCTGTCAGTACATCATGGCAGGAGCTCATAGTAGAGAAAAACTTCTCACCTTATCATGAGCCAGGTAGCAATGTGGTGGTGGGAGGTGGTCCCACTATCCCCTTCAAAATCATGCCCCCAAGGAGTTAAGATTTCCTATACACCCCCACCTTTTCAAGGTTCCACTACCTCCCAATAACACTATGCTGGAGACCATGCTTGGGGTACACTTATCCAAACCATAGCAAATATTATTTGGCAATTAAAATAAATAAAGTACTGATATATGTTATAACATACATTAAAATAAAAAAACATTACACCACATGGAAGAAGCAAGATACAAAGGACCACACATTGTATGATTTAATTTTCATGAAAAATATAGAATCAGCTGGTCTGTGACATTGAGAAGTAGACAAGCAGTTACCTGAGATTGAGAGTGGGAATAGGGATTATGCATACTGGCAAGAAGACTCTTTTGGGGTAATGAAAATATTCTAAAACTGGATTTTGGTAATAGTCACTAAAAAATTTGTACAATTTAAATGGTAAACTCAGTAAAGTGCTTTTATAAGTATCTGTTAAATAATTTTGTTACAATAAGTTAACCTAAGTGTATTTTTAGTACTAAAATAAACAAAATGTCATATATGTTATTATACTTTGTCTATTGAGAAAGAAACACTAGTGAAAAATATTAAGGAAAACATGGTAAATCGTTGAGATGCACAACTTACTTTAATTTTCTTTAGTATGAAAATTAATTTGAAGTATACCCTAGCAAGATTGTTTGACTAATTATAATGATGGCATTAAAATAGAAAACCATGTTCCTCCCATTTATTACAAGAAAAATTGTTTTGTAATGTTTTGCTTAAAATAGGCCATTCCAAATATTTCAAGTCTATTGTAGTTTGACTTTATTTCCCTCGGGTATTTAATTTTCCTGAGTGTTTAATTTCTTATACAATAATCTTTAATATAGTCTGATACTTTGTATGGCACATAATTAAATGGTATAAATAAACAGTCTATTTATTCAGAACAAGAATTACCTTAATCTCTGTGTACATTCTTTTCCATTTTATCAATATGCAGCTAAAAAGCTCTCATACTGCTTAATTTATTCATTTGATAAAAAATTTGTTCCAGGCTCAGCGGTGCATGCCTGTAATCCCAGCAGCTTGAGAAGCTGAGGAAAGATCACGAGTTCAAAGCCAGCCTCAGCAAAAGTGAGGTTCTAAGACACTCAGTGAGACCCTGTTTCTCAATAAAATACAAAATAGGACTGGGGATGTGGCTCAGTGGTTGAGTGCCCCTGAGTTCAATCCCCATAACATGCCCCCCCCCCAAAAAAAATTTGCGAATCATTTATTATGTATCCAAGCAAATGTGGTCCATAGAAATACATTAGGAATAAAGTAAACAAAAATAGCAAAATAAAAGCAATACTGAGTAGGAAGAATTCATGCTATATAGAATGGTTGATGTGTTTTAGATATGAAAATAAGTTACTACTTGTATAAGTTAACCTCGACATAGCAAATATTCTAAAAGAAGTAACTTATTTTAAAATGTATTGAATCATCTACTGAAGAAAATATTCTGTTTTGTGAAATGATTTTTAATGCTTATTAGACTTCAATATCTAGATTTTACTTGGTGTTAAAGTGAAGAGGGCCTCTGTTTAATTGTTTGAAGTTCTACTGTGTTTCTGAAATCATCAGGTGTGCTACATATAATTAAACTGACTAGAGAATTTTGATTTACTACTCCTCTTAATTGATGCTGATCTTCAAAACTTACTGGATATTTGGAAGAGCAATAATATTTTTAGCTAAGATATTTTGGATAGTTAGTTTGCTTATACATTCTGTTTTTTGATAACTACATAAATTGTTTAATTAATTTCACAAAACCATCTGTGGAAACCATTCTTTAATGTTCATATTTAAAGACAAGAAGAAAAACTGGGGTTTGTAGAAATTCAGAAATGTGTCCAAAGCTATCCATTTAAGTAGGCAGACTAAACCCAGATCTTGCATCTAGAGTCCTCTTAAATGGAATGTCCAATGTCTCCAATGTATTTATTATTACTAAAACTCATCAGAACATGTCCACATAGGTGGGGGCATATATTTATGTACTAAGATTACATCAATCATCCATGCTATTTTAAACTTTTTATGCCAACAAGGAAAGTTGATGTAACACTTTAATATATTATTTCCATTCCATATTTATTCAAAACTGTCTACAAATTCATCTCTCTGGTGTATGGTGAGGTTTACTTTTTAAATATTTAATTGCAATGGCTTATAGGTCACTATGAAGACACTTGTGAAAAAAGCATGCTCACAATTTTAATCTGCCTCTTCTTGTCACAAGGGTTGGCACGATTTACTGTTAAGCTCCAGGGGAATTGCAGAAGTTATTTTTTCCATCTGTGTGACAGATCCTTACACGATCTCCTCAAGTTCACCATGTCTGTGAAACCAGGTCTCTTTAACCTTCATTCTTTCCAACAGAAGCATGATTTGTGCCACATCAATATTCTAGACTTTAGAAAAGGGAATGGTGTAGCGGTCTGAGAGGAGACACAAAAACTGTCCCATAAAAGTGACAGATATAAAGTGACAGGTATAAAGTGCTTAATGATTTCTGTGCAGAAGGAGAAATGGACACTTGTGTAAAATTCAAGAGTCACTAATAGGATGGAAGAAATAGAGAGCAAAGGGAAATTATCCAGAATTCCTTAAAATAAGATTTAGATTATCAAGAAAATACAGCTAGTCAACAATAGGGAGAAATCTCCCTGGCAGAGGGGTGAGCAGAGACATCTACACCAGAAGGGAGGAATCAGCTAGCAGTCCATGAAAAGATATTTTAAAATGGTAAAAAGGTATCAACAAACTGTTACATGCATGAGTATGATGTAAAGAATTCTATGGATATTTGTCTCTATGACAACTTATATTTGCTACTGAGGAGTGTGGCTTTTATAAAGTGAAAAACATTTTTTGGCTTCCAAACAGCTGAAAATAGCGCTAGGTAGTTTTTATAAAACTGGGTCTTGCCATTATGGTCATCATTTCGCTGCTGTTCTTACCATTAAAAAGAATAGTAAAGAATGAGTCAATCTAAAATCCAGGAGAGGTAGGCTCTTTTCTAAATTACAAAATAGTTTTCATAAACGTCTGTTCCTTGGTGTTGTGAGGGTATCTATCCATTATCCTTCAACCTTATAGCACAGAAGACTAACTCGAAAAACTTTGTCACAATGTTAGTTGGTGAAAATGTTAATCACTGTATTGCTCTAATATTACCTCTTTGATCATTATATACATTTAAGCTTTTTCATGTGGATTTCCTTTGTTGGACATCTCTCTTCACCTGGTACTCACAGGAAGACCCAATATTTTTATTTTCTACTTGCAAGATACTTCTTGAAGGATTATGAAAACTAAATGGATGCTTCATGTTTAAAGATAATCATTGACTTCCAAATTTGTGCCACTTTGACCTTTAATGTTATCATTTAGGAAATTATCCAAAGTTCTTTAAAAAGTGCTTAGAAGATGTGTAAAAAGAAGTAGAACATAATTGTTAAGGAAATGAATTCTACAAAGGACAGCAACATCCACTCTATTCTTTAATTTCAATCCAAATCTCTACTCCTATTATTGGAGAGCAAGAAACAGCTAGAAAATCAGGGGAAAAATGTTGAACAGTGTTGAAAGTTTTTTTCTGCACCTATTGAAGTATTATCGTATGATTTCCCTCCTTTATACTGTTGATGTGATGTATTATTTTTAAATATCTGATATGACAGTACTAATTGCTCTGATTTAGTTATTATACATTGTATTCATATAGTGAATTATCATACTGTGATTCCTAAACATGTACAAATATTTTGTGTTAATTTAAAATGTAAAGTTTAAAAAATGAAAGAGAAGGTAGACTATCTTCCACATCTGTCACATGCTATTCCTGATACCTCGGTACAGATTTTTGCACTTGAACTAGATGAAAAGAGTCTAATTCAAAATCAGGTTTGAACTTTTATTATTATCATACCAGCAAAGGACTATAGAATTGCTGAACTGAAAGTTGTTTGTGATGCACAGATCATATAATGCACAGGTCATGATACAGTGGAATACTACTGAGTGCTGAAAAATAGTGAAAATGCAATCATATGGATGACTGTCATGCGAAGAAAACCAAATTCCAAAGGCTACATACACACAACACATATCTATCTATAAGCATCTTAACTAAGGCAAAATTATAGAGTTAAGGTACTAATCAGCAGTTTCTAGGGGTTAGGATAAGGAAAGACAATAAACATGCAAGGAGAAAATTGGTGGAGAAGCATTAGAACTATTCTCTATGTTGATTTTGGAAGGGGTTACATGACTATATAATTTTTTTTTAAGATTCACACAACTGGTCACTAAAAGAGATGCATTTCACTCTAGGCAACATACACCTTAACTTTAAAAATGAAAAATATAAAATAAAATAAACAAGACCTGGTAGGATTATTATAAACAGTAGGAAAGTGCTTTGATCCGTAAGAAAAGGAAAAAATAGTAGGGGGTCCCTGACATTCCGAAGCTGGTTCAGCACTCAAAGCTGTTCTCCTGACAAACATGAAAAAGGCCACAGAAAAAAATAACTTCAAATAAGGTTACACTGCAACTGTAATCCAATGAGATGAATTAAGGACACTTCTAATTTGGTCTAAAAACAACAGCACTGTGTCACTCACAAAATATCAAACACCTCCCTGCACCAACTCCTGTAAGGAATCACTGCTTCTTTACAGTTATAAACTTAGCCCGGCTCTATTCTGCCCTCCTTACAAGAAATATTTATGACTGAGACAACTAATCATGAATCATCATCTCTGACAGTGTCCAACCCCCACGCACACACTGCCATCAGTTCCTGGAACCACTCCTAAAACACCAACCCAAACCCTGGTCCTATGATATTTTTCGTAACCTTTTTCCTGAGACATTTCGTGGTTCTCCCAGAGGGTACATTCTCCCCACGATAACAAGAACAATCCAACCCGTTCAGCAGCTGGTAAGTTCCTGGTGGTCTCTGGCTGCAAAGAACTAACATTAGATCAAAGTAGGATTTGGGGTTGTGTAGAGTGGGTTCAAGCAGGAAATACTAAAGAGGTTCTGTTATTATTTTAATTAAAACTGCACTTATTTTATTTATTTTATATTTGACCCTCAATGTGTGATTTTTTTTAAGTACAAAATGTCTTTATTCCTTACTGATTTTGATTCTATGTGTTGTTTTAAGAGCCAGAAGTTTAAATGGCAAGGTTACAAGTCCTTAATGTGATCAGTTGTAACTGCATTAATGTTTTCGTTGGTTAGTTTTATGACAACATAGAAAACTTTCTTTGAAAATAATTTACAATGAGGCTTTGTTAGGTTGACTTTAGTTTTCATCTTGGATTTTATTAAATTAAGACTATATTTTGAAATAATTACTTATGGTATTTCCTTATTGGCCTATAATGAAAAGTTATTGTGTGGAACAAATTAGATAATGTTTGAAAATGAATCTAAGAGAGATCTTGGCACACCAAGTATTCAATACAAAATCTTTCCTTTCTCCCATATCTCTTTAAGTTTAAAATAATTAGGGGTATTCCTTGTAGCGATAGTTTCTGAGGCACAAAGAGACAAAAGCTGTCATTTCTCATCAACATGAACCAAAGTATTCCAAAAAGAAATGATTCTGTTATCTTAGTTGGGCGTATTACACTACATGTTTAAATCTATCTACTACCACGATTGGAAGACAAGCATGATCTAGTATTACAAATACCCATTGCATATAATTCAGAAATCCAGAAATGTCTTGGATTTCTATTTTCCAACATCTTCTCCATGTTTAAGGCAATACTGAACTTGGTCGGATCCTCCTCCACAACATCACTCCACTTGCTCTCCTCTCAGAGATCTTACTATCTTTTGCACATTGCATTAAAAATAATTTATGACCCACTCCCTTTATGATTCCTAAAATTCTTACCCTATGACCTTTCCAAAGTCTATCATGCATCCAGTTTAGAAACCACAGTTATAATCACCTCTTCATCTTTACTCTCAACCTTCTTACCCTTTTCTCTCCCAGGTGCATTGGACTGCCAAAAATTTTACCATAGCTGGGCATGATGGCACATGACTGTAAACCCAGGAGCTCAGGAGTCTGAGGCAGGAGGATCATGAGTCCAAAGTCAGCCTCAGGAAAAGCCAAGGTGCTAAGCAACTCAGTGAGACCCTGTCTCTAAATAAAATACAAAATAGGGCTGGGGATGGGGTTCAGTGGTCAAGTGCTCCTGAGTTTAGTCCCTGGTATCCCCACCAAACCTTTACCCTGGTTAGATTCAGATCTCTTCAAGCTTGTTACCTTGAGTCAGATAAACTCAGCTACAGAAAACCATAGAACATGCTGCCTGAGCTCACTATAAATTCACAATCACAAACCTGCAGAGAGCCTCCATGCTGGTCGTAGCACATTGTCTTGATCCATTGGTTCTCTCTCCTTCTAGGCCATTCTGTGTGCTTCCCTGTGTGCACCCTGAATTTATTTTCTTTCTTGTTATTTTAATGGGAAAATCCACAAAACTCCCAACTTCCTCTTCCCCTCCCTCTCTCCCTCTAATCCTATTACAGGGGATGACCTCCCATATTCTTAGTTGAGGTAATTTCTTCCAAATAACCATTGAGTCTCATCTTCAGTGGCAGTAGACATATTCTGGACTAGATTTCCCTTAATCTTCTTCTCCAGAGAGATTTCCCAACTCTTTCTAGATGGAGAAAGAGGAAGTTAGTTATTGCCATTGCTCTTTGGTAATTCTAGTACTAGCATTTGAATAAGACTTCATTCATCTAAAATGACTTCCTACATCTGAAATGACTAAGAAAAGTTGAAATAAATGAAAATTGTATTTTCTAACATTACATAGAAAAGGATACTTGAAAAGAAAACTATGTTGAATTCTACAAGGCAAGACACAGACAATTATACTCTCCATTTTGAGGTCTGTTGATATTAAGGTTGCTAAATTTTCATCTAGTAGATTTATCATAACCTTTTTCACATTAGACTGCAATGCTTCATGTTAGATCAAACTCCTCTGGAACATAGGAATTTTGTGCTCCTAGTTTCTCTAGCCCCCCAAATTAATACATTATTTTATGATAGAAAAGAATCACCGGGTGCCACGGTCATCAGCATAGTTTTCTCCCCTTGCCTGGAAACTTCATAAGCATGAGTAGCAGTCAGGAAAACATTAGCACAGTGTAGCAAGGAGCTCAGAGTCATATTAGGGAAGAGTTGATAATTTTACAAAAAGCTAGTTATTCCTTAAAACTAGGGGAATAAATTAGACCAGGAGAATTTAAGAGGGATCATGAAAATATGAGCAGGCTTAGAAAACAAGGTAATGGTGACATACTTTAACATTTCTACCTAAAAGATGAGACTAGGTAGCAACCAAAAAGAACATTTGAAGACAGCCTAAAGCAAGCTCTATTTAGGTGTGAAATAGAAATGTCTAATAGTCAGAAAATTGCTACAATATTCTTTAAACTTTTTAAAATTTTGTACTTACTTGTCCCTTTGTTCCAGGAACCCCCACATTGGATGTGGAAATCTGGGGTCCTCAAGTCACTGATATAAAATGGTTCAGGATTTACTTAAGGCCCCACATATCCTCCCATGTACTTTATCTCCAGATTACATACAGCACCCAATACAAGCTAAATGTTGTGTAAACAATTGTTAATCTATATTGTCTAGGGAAGAATGACAAGAAAAATGTACTTTTAAAGACCATAGCACCTGGTGACTCTTTTATATCATGTACTGTATTAATTTCTGGGAGCTCATAATTCCTGATTTCTAGAGATTTCAGTCTAATATGGAGGATTACAGTCTGAAAAAAAAGTTGTAATAATTCCATTAAATTAAAATTTAGCAAAGTTAATATTGACATTTTCAGTATAGATGCAAATCATTTTAAAAGATCTATCCACAGTCAGTTGAAGTAATGGATGTGGAAACTACAGGTACACAACCACATATATGAAAAGTGAATTGTATTTTACTTAGCCATATAGTGGCGAAAGGAATAGTTTTCTTTATCTTGATAGGTTTTTCAAATACTGTTTTTCTCTACCCTCCTTAATTTTCTAGTGAGGTTCCTGAAATTAGATTAACAAAAGACAAAGGAACAAGAAAAAGTCATCCAACTTTATTAATATGGACATCTCTGAGATACAGGGGAGAAATTCAGTCATTAGTAATTCCAAAGGTGTGTTAGAATTTGGATCTATCTAACTTAATGGAGGAAAAGAAGGGAGGAAAGGGGCACTTAAGAAAAAGTAAGAAACTGCTTGGGAAGATGAAAGAGTCCTTAGGAGAACGGGTAGGAGATAAGAGAGTTGGTTAAAATGCCTGTGTGGGGCTGGTTGTGATGTCTACTGGAGAAGAAAAGATTGGAGCTGATCCCAGGGAGAGGACCATGCAGTCATTTCCAGAGGCTCTGCTTTTAAGCAGTTGAGGTATTTCATGAACCCGGATGCCTTCAGCTTAAAATAGCTCTTGTACTACAGTTAGATATTTGGAGGTGGTTTATCTTGACCCCCTTCAACTGTGTTTCTTTCATTATTTTAAATTAGGAAATGCTTTCCCAAATATTAGTGTTTTTGTGTTACCTACCTATACCTTTCTCAGCTGTCCACATCTCATGTGCTTCCAGTAATCATTCCTTCCTTTCTCTTCCCATGACTTATTGTTGACATCCCCAAATATGTAGTCAGCAGCAAGGTTTAAAAATAAGTAGAATGAATCAGACACAACTCTCCTATGTTCGTAGAGGAATACATGACCAGTATAACTCCACATCATGTACAACCACAAGAATGGGATCCTAATTAGAATAAATTATACTCGATGTATGTATAATATGTCAAAATACACTCTACTGTCATGCATATCTAAAAAGAACAAATTTTTAAAAATAAGCAAAAGATGAGCACTTTCCTAAAAAATTTCCAGGTCCAAGTCTACATTATTAGAAATAAGTATTATCAATTCCTGGGTGGAATTTACCAGATATAGTCAACAGTTAAGAACATTCATCCATCACACAATATTCAATAAACTTAAGAGAAAGTATTTTGGAAGATCAACTTTTTTAAAAAAATGATTTTCAAGTATTTTAATCTTGACTTTGTTGTTAGCAAAACGTTGTAAATCCTTCATAAACACTGAATAGTCCTCTGTGGACTTTGGGTTCCTCGGTTCTATTTTCTTCTCAGATATCATTTGTCACATTACACATGGTGACTCAGAAAGCTATGAGAACTTAGAATTTTGTCCAAAGAACAGATGACCATTGGCTTTGACATTTTCTTTGTCCCTTTCCAGTCCTCATTTCCCAATCCCTCATCCCTTAATGAGTAAGATGCAACCCGACCAGAATTACAGCAGGGGAATGTAGCAACAACTATTTTTTCAGGCACTGCAGTGCCTGTTAAACTTTAATGAACTCATGAAACTTTTATTGCTTTCTCTCCTTTTTGACGGGTGTGAGAAATAACCACCACCACAATTTTTTTTTTAAATTAAATGTAAAATAAGGCTAAGCAAAGCAGCAAAAATGTCCACAAAGACAAAAATCTCACAGTTTCTAAAACTATTATACTAGTAAAACCGGGAGAATCTGTATTCTTCCTGTGGATGACATCTAACAACACCCACACACCCTTCTAAGGAAGCAAATGTTTTGCACACTGTTATGTGTATTGTCAGTCGTTAACAATAAAAAATGCTGATTCTACTCTATTTCTTGGTTACATGTTGAAAGAGAGAAAGAAAATTCAAAATTGTCATTGAAAACTGGTTTTAGAACTTCCCTTATAAATGAGCAATACTAGAAAGTAAATATAATGATGATGATCCAAAGTTCGAATTCAACACTCAATCCTTTTCCTTCCCCTACTCTTTAATTGTCTGAAGAATCTACTGCAAATCATTTTAATGAGATTCTTTCAATCCATTTCCTTTTGTGTATTTTTAATTGAGTTAATTTTCTACATTCATAAAATTTTTATATGTCCCTCTTTTATTTAATTCATCCCTTCTTAATTTTTTATTCTTTCTCAATTTTTTCTTATATGAATTCACTCATCCCTTAACTTGGAAAAAATATTATTTAAAATAGGTCTATGTTTAAAAGAAAATAGCATTCTGTCTGATAACTGTGTAAATAGTCCCTACTTAATTCTGGATATTCTTTGCATAGAATCTGATCAGTGTGCCATGTTTGGAAAAAAGAGCAAATTCTCAGCATAGATTATTTGCATGAAATCCCTTGAACACTAAGGGGTTTGTTTTCTAAAGTGTGAACACAGTTCATCACATTTCAAATGATTTTCCATTCTGTTAATAAATATAAGACATGTATTATTATAAAGCAAATATTAAAGTAAAACATGATTTTAATATTATCCTTGGGGTGAGTTAAAGTGACAGGGCACCAATTATTGCTTTTAATAGGACATTAAAATTTGGATAACCCCAACTTTATTTTTTCAGGACACAAGCAGTAAATCCATCAAACTTTCTCAAACCTGCAATATCTTGAAGTATAGTTAGACTGATAGTACAATTTTACACTCTGTGGGTCTCTTTGTAATTCCCTTTATGATCATAGGAACACATTTGATATTCCTAAAGTGTAGCAGGCTAAAATGAGATTTCCCCCTTAAAAAACAAAAACAAACAAACAAATAAAAAAACCCAGAAAAAATAAATGAATCACCATATCAGGGGAAAAAAAGAAAGAAATTACTTTAACTACTCTATTTTACTTAGTCTATTTGGAGTCCCAATCTGAATATGACACAAATCGTATTAATTTAATATAAATATTTATTTTTCATATAGATGCTAAACTTATTTAATATCATAATGTTTATAGATATATTATACAATAAGAGAAACAAGTCTTTCTACTGTCTTTCAGCAATTCATATTTGTAATATATCCATCAATAGAAATTAACTGCACAAACCCCTGAAAAACCCAACAGTTTTTACTTATGCACAGTAGGAATCATAATACTTGCTTCTCTTGTGGGATTTAATATTTTAGTCTAGGTGTTCTTAAAACATTTCACGGTACCTCAGAAACCACAGCAATTGAGCCATGGTTGAAAACTTAGTGGGAAATTCCAATTAATTATTTATATATTATTATAGTGTTTCAAGAGAACTTCTGGTGAAGCAAAAAAGACATTATGTTTTCTACTCTTAACTAGTCTAATACACAAAGTATTTAGTTTTAGGAAAATGTAAACACTAACTAGAAAGATTTTATTTTAAAGGTCATTTTCCCACTGCAATTAATTTGGTTTTTGAAAGCAGGAACTAATCTTGACATATTGTAGAGACAAGATGAATTTATTTGAACCCTGTAGTGAAGATCACAATCAGGTAGCTAAAATTAGGCATAAATATCTAAAAATAACTTTGCCAAATAGTCCTCATAATAAGCAAAAAATAACTTTGGTACATTCTCAACATTTTTCCTTAAAATAACAGGAGTGGAAAATAAATTCATATTTCTGTATTTTCAAATGAGCATTTAAAATAACCCCAAATTCATATTCCATACATGCCTTAATTTACCAAATCTCTCCATCTTCCTTATCTTTCTGTCATAGGTCTTGGTGTATATCTCTATTCTCCCTTCTGGCTGGAGTGCTCATCTGGGTTATCAGATCTGGCACATTCATCTGCACACATCTGGAGCCACACACACAACTAACAGGCACTAATATTAAAAGCATGGAGAAGTTTTCCACACTGTTTCCTCTAAGGGTATCATCTTGCAAATAGTCTTCAATCATAAATTAAATACAATTCATATTTTCTCCCAAAGACTGCTGGAACTGGATTTCTCATGTATGATCTCACAACATTCTTTTACTTCAGCAAGATTATAATAATACAAATGAAAATTGTGAGTCTTTTTGAAGGCTTGTGATAAAAAAAAAACTTTGATAGAGATTAAACCATGACCACAGATATAACTAGATTAAGAAAGTGTCTGATATAAAATTTGGTGATTCAAAATGGTGCTAGTTGAACTTGAAAGTAGAAAATAAATAAATACTATTAAACTTAGTTCTGGAAACAAATGTAAATCAATTAGAATTTTCCACTGGATATGGTCAAAGTCAATTTTTATTAAATATACTGATCTTATGGGACAAAAATGTAATTAAGATTATAATGTTACTAGCCTAAATTATGACAGTTCACTCATATTTTATACCCAGACATTTTTATGCTTGCTAGAGCTATAATATCATTCTGTGCTAAAGTATTTTTCCTGAATAAACACTTTTTATTTCAAAGTTTCAGAATTTTAAAGTATTAAATTGGATAGAATTATATGATCTTATAATGGACCAGCAACTTTTACAGTGAACCCCAACACCCCACACATAGACCAACAGTGAAACTCCACAGCACTGCTTTAGTATATGTCAACATTTTGTTACATAAATAAACATAATCTACATTCAAAACACTTTCAAGGTGCGTGCCTGTAATCCCGGCCGAATTACAGGATTGCGAATTTGAGGTGCTAAACAACTCAAGGAGACCCTGTTTCTAAATGAAATACAAAAAATAGGGCTGGGGATGTGGCTCAGTGGTTGAGTGCCCCTGAGTTCAATTCCCAGTACTCTCGCCCTGCCAAAAAAAAAAAAAAAAGCTTTTGTTGTTTTCTAAGTATATCCTTTTCATTGTCTTGCATTTGTTCAAATTTATTACATTTAACTTAAAACATTAACATAACTAAATGGCATAACAGGCAGGAAAGGAAATTTGGAAAAATATATGTAAAAAGAATTCTTAGCTTATGAAACAAGAAAGAAGCTTCAGTCAGACTCATTTAAAATCAAGGAACAATAAATTATCCTGGCTCAAGAGGAAGGAGATTCACTCAGAGCCCCTGGGACAGGGCCCAAACTCCCCATATCCACCCAGAGCTTTGTCACTCTTTGTCACCAAGTCCCCACTCTTCCATGTTCTTATTGCCTCTTTAATAATGGCTTCCTCCTGCCCCATAATTCTCATTAGCATGTAGCTTTGACTTGACTGGCACCAACTCTAGGTTAGTTTTGCACACTATAGCCTGATTTCTTCCTCTAAATTGCTTTGCTGAAATTTTCCAGAGCAAACATTTGCATAGTCTGACCTCTGGTTCAGCTTACAGTGAGACAAAGACTCTCTTACAGGCCCAAGCAGCTAAGGTTAGGGAGGTGAAATCAAAAAGAATGTTCCTTTCTGTTTAGTCCCACCATTTTAGAAAGAGTAATGGATTAAAGATAGGATTGAGGAAAAAAAAAAACATAAGGCACAACCTACACAAATACCTCGAGTGCACCTTCTACAGTAGAAGAATAGCACTTAAAATAAAGATAACTCATAACAAAGTGCTAAAGATCATTTTTATGGGGAAAAAAGCAATAACTGAAAATTGAAGGTGGAATTCTACTACATGAATAGCATTCATGGTAGTTTACTTGAAATGTAATGATCTGGATCCAGTTTACCCCTGGGCAACATGAGATAAAATATGCAAAATAAATAGATACAGAGACACACTTACATATGTGTGTACATACTCTCTCTCTCTCTCTCTCTCTCTCTCTCTCTCTCTCTCTCTCTCTCTTTCTCTCTCTCTCTCTGTGTGTGTGTGTGTGTGTGTGTGTGTAAGTATTACATATAGATGACAGAAATACAGAAAAATAACAACTATTTGTATTTCCATGATTCTACTTTTTGGTTGAAAAATGAATTGGGATGCAATATTTTATCTGATTGATCTCTTAAGATCCATAATGTAAGTAATGTAAAGAATATAAAAGTCTTGGTACATTTCATGTTACTATTAGTGGATATTCCCCGAGAAAGGAAAAAACACTTGAGGAGGGAAACAGCAAATGTGCAAATGGATGTGATTTGAAAAATATCAATATTCTATTCTCTCTAGAATTATAACATTGTCAACAAAAACACATTTTGCATTTACTAAACTGATTAGTTAACTATGGATAGGATAGGGGATAAGAAAGTTAATATAACTAACCTTATTGAATAATTAGTTTATGACAAATGATTGCTTTACATGTATCATTTTAATTAATTCACCTGTAACTCCTTGAGTTGCATACTCTCGCTGTTACCTCAATTTTACCAAAGAGGTTAAACAGACAAAGTCATTTTCTGAAGGACACGCTGCTAGAGAATTAAATGGAGGAACCAACCTTCAAATTCAGTTTTAGCTACAGAGGAAAATACTGCTGACCTCTGACTTTAAATTACAGACAAACGAATCTAAGCAAGTTATTTCCATTCCTCTAGTTTCTCAAAATAATTCTCATGGTGTCCATATTCTGCATTATTACAGTGAATTAGTCCATGGACACTTACAGTAGAAAAAGCTAGACTTTAATCAAGAATTGTTTAAAGTTTTCATAATTTTTATGTAAAGATTTTTGGAGACAGTGTTTTAAAAGGCATTGGGAATATTGGGTCATTCTGTTTTGGCAGGGATACTTCCCCCTAAAGGAAGCATTTTGTCAGAAGATAAATTAGGAAGCTTATTGCCTAGAAGTGAATACAGAAAGATAAATTTAATAGTCTCCACAGTTTCCTTCTTTCTTTTCCTTTTATTTGCTTTGGGTGTGTGTTTGTGTGTGTGCACATGAATTTTTTTTTTTTTAAATCTAAGGATCTCCAGAGAGTGAAAAGGTAATGTGGTATCACAAATAGGTAGAACCATTATCAGTACATTATAACACCCATGACTGAAGTAGTGTGAGAAAACACATTTAAAATTGTAGTTCTTGTCCTAAGACCAATGTCAAAGTCAAAATCACCCAAATCATCAAATCAGAGTCAGGTGGTTTTCCAAGGGAAAATAAGATTTCTGGAATGTTGAAAATCAGAGGGGATAGAAAATGTTCAAAAAGACCTGAGCTCTGACTTCACTTTCTTTCCAAGAATGGAATAGGGGCTGATGGCCCTATGGTTCATTCAAAAACAGGGAAGTCCATCACCAGCAAACATGCACCACAATCAATGTGTTAGTGTGATCGCAGTGTGATATGTTGCATGGAGATTGATTGCATCTCACACACAGGAGGGAACATGGAGACAAAGAAACAGCTACAAAAAAAAGTTGCATTTGCTTCCATTAAGGAAATTCTGTGCCATTGGCTAAGTAAATAAGACACTTTAATCTTACAACCAGTGTAAGGTGATATTTTACTACCAATCCATAACCTACTTACCACTCTGACTTGGAAAGTGACAAAAAGTTGAACAAGCATCAGACAGAAAGCTCTGTTTAATGATATCATCACCAATAATATTTATAAAACATTTTAATAAAAAATGAGAGAGAAACAAAATGTTATTAATGAAACCAGGTGAGGCATTATTTGTGGCTGTAGACAGAAAGACTGTGAAGGCATTCATGTTTTCAAAGGAGTAAAGGTATACCCAAACAAAGCCCACCACTATCAGATACTCTCATAATAATATTTTGCACAAAATATTAGGCCACAGATAACATGCAGTGTTTTGCTCCATCTATCTAATCATGAAGAATATCTATATACTAATTAAAACTATATAAATTAAGATAATTATTTTATACTAATATTATTAATTACTGATAATTACAATTAGCATATGACCAACATAATCTATGTTATATAGTTAGTTAGTTCATTTACAACAATTTGGGGAGAGACTATGTTATGATTGAAAGAATAGTGAATAAAATAATAAACAAATGAATCAATATGTTCATAAGTGGCCCCTATACCATATCTTCAAAAACCTGTCAAAAGCTCCTATAGAGGTCCAACTATAGAACACAGAAGTTAAAAAATAAAGTAAGATGATTTCTCTGCACATATTTTTTCCTTCTTTTTAAAATTTTTGTCGTATAAGTATGCATTAATTGGCTTATATCATTACCCTAAGGATGTGTATGACTGCACACGTGGTACAATGCTATATCATGTACAACCAGAGAAATGAAAAGTCATGCTGCAATTGTGAAAAATAAAGCAAAATGCAATCTGTTGTCATAATACCTAATTAAAATTAATTAATTAATTAACTTTAAAAACTGTTAAATATTTTATGTAAATATACAGTTAACAGATACTCACAAATGGAAGAGAGATAATAAAGTATTATATCCTGAATACAAGGAGGTCATTAGGGAGAAATGTGCTATAAATGTATTTAAATAATTCAAGAATAAATGTCTTCCTCATATCAGAAATGTGTGAAAGAACTCATTCTGCAACCTGAAATAATTGGTTATCAGAATTACCCACAAATGTATATAATATTAGAATTTTAACTAAGAAATATTCATATATGTGTTCACCCCAGCATCTAAAGTATGAGGAAAACATTACTAAATAACCCACTGTCACTAGGACTATAGGGAAGTCAACCCTCCCCACCGTAGCCAACACCAGGCTTGATATAAATATAAAGTGGCATTAGTATAGATTGTTAAGCCAAGCTTTACATCTGAGGAGAAAATAGTGTTTTATTCATGCAGAAGAAATGTGTTGCGTTATAAAAGATGCACTGAATAAACAGGAAAATGTGCTAATAAACAAATATAATACAATTGGAAAATATGAGAAAATTAGGATCCTCAAAAAATATAGAGAGGATGGGGAAAAAAACAGATTTTACCACAGTCAGGTGAATAACAAGGTCCCAGGTTAAAGTCCTCCAAAAGTCAAAAGTTAGTACCACATAGAATTTTTACATTCTTCCAGACAATAAATCAAAAACATCATATTCATTTATAGACTTCACATTCTTACACAGAACTAGGGAAGATTAAAAAAAAAATACTGAAGCAAAACAAAAATTAAGACAGATCTCCTGAGGGTAGAGGTTAGATCAGTGGAGTAGCAGGAGCCTGATGTGGAGAGAGGAGGGATGGGAAGGAGGGGAAATGCAGAATGAATCTGACAAAATTATACGATGCACATGTGTAAATAAATATGCCACAGTGTATTCCATCTTTATGTATATCTACAAAGTACCAATTAAAATAAATAAATAGAAGGAGACCAGTAGAATAGAGAATGGGGAATAGGAGGAAGGAGGAGGAGAGGAAAAGAGGAGGGACTGGGAACAGAAATGGAGCAAATTAAATTCTGTGCATGTATGATTATGTCAAAATGAACTTGACTACTAAGTGAAACTCTAATGCACTGACAAAAAACATTTTTTTTAAAAAAAGACAATTAAAGAAAGAATATTTCTAAGAACTGAAGACAGTACCACTAAGTTCGAAATGCTACCCTTAGAATATCAAATGGCTACATGATGAAAATAGAACGGTACAATATAGAAAGAGTAAGAAAATACACACACACACACACACACACACACACACACACACACATTATTGGAATGACCCAGTTAAAAATCTAATGGAAGAACTGATAGATTTCAGCAAGTCTTTCAAAAATTACAAAAAGATTTAAATGATTTTTTTAAAAATCCCAATCGTGAATTTAAAAGTTATAAGAGATGAAATTTAGTTTTGAATGATCTGCATGTGGGGGGTAAGGAGAGCCATGGCAACAGAAGAGAGTGAATAATCAGAAAAATACCTGAGATTAGAAGAAAGGCCAAGACCAAAACTTTCAGAACTCCAAAATGTAGTGCCTCTAGAAGCAAATGAACCCACAAAGACAATGAAAAGGAAGAGCTGGGAAGGTGAGAATAAAAGCCAGGGACAGTGACATTCCAAGTCAGGGACAGGAAGGACCAGCAGGAGAAAATGCTCAAGACAGAACTACCCTCCACCCTCTTAGCATTGGGGTGACTGCCAAGGTTAGCAAAGGCTGTTTGGGTCATGGATTGAGATTAAAAGTTCCATTCTAGGAGCAGCAAGTAAGTAGAAATATGAGAAGAGGCAGCACCAGGAGGAGAAGGCAGAGCGCTTCCTTAACATACTAAAAAAGTCTACCTATTGTGTCAGAGCCATAACCTAAAGTATCTTAAAGTGAAACTCTTAGAAGTTGGCTCAATGCATCCAGAACCTATGCAACATATGTAGCCGGTTTCCTGAGGAATAGAAACTTTTGTGTATAAAGATGGAGGTGGTTTTCTCTTTTCAAAGGAATACTAAAAACCAGGCCTGGCTTACCAGGCACCTGTGCTGCTGTCAGGTTTCCCAGTTAGGAAGGCACTCACCAGGGACCTTCTTGCTGGGTGAGCAGCAGGATGCCTCCAACTCCCAACAACCACCTCTTGTGGTTTGCACTGAAAGCACACAGTGGGAGTGCAGGCTGCACCAGCAAGGCTCCTCTCAGCATCACTTCTTCTCCTTCTTACTCTTTTCCACACCATCCAGTGACACTGTGCACTCACCAGTGTAAAGCCAGAGCAGCCTGCAGATGAGACCTGATGCCATCCCCAGCTCTCAGGAAGGATAGAACAGAGCAGATGCTCCACATCTTCCAAAGGGTTCTTTGTCACCTCAGCACAAAGGAAGCAGAAGAGAGGAGACAGCCTCTCCTCCTGACTCACTGCTACTTCTCCAAAATGTGAACATTTTCCTACTCAGACTTTTACTGCCTAAGGAGTCAGGATCATGCAGGGTGGGAGACTGACTTTGCTGCCTGGCACAGCTCACCCAGCTCTAAGGGAGGAGGCCAGCTACACACAATGGCAGTTCCTAGAATCAGTCTCTGCCAATGGCAGTTCCCAGAATCAGTCTCTGCTCTAAACTCTATGCCTGAGCTCTCATTTGGCATTGACATCCATCTCATCACACTTGGTTCTCCTTAATCACTTCACACTTGTGCTTGAGTTCTGGCCAGATGAATCAGACAAGAAACACAGAAAGTTAGCATATGTGTGTCTAAGGAGAAAAGATGATTATTTTGGTAGATGATAGTTCCACTTAGAAAACACACACAACATAACAGCTTAACATTTCTCAAGTTGATACTGGTGTTCCATAAACTGGTTATCCAATGAACATAAAGAAATGACACCCCAATACTGACCAAAGTGTCTTGAATTGGAGGGTCATCAAACTTAGCTGATGACAGTGCAGGTTAATTTCAATAATTCCAAACTTCTTCACAGTACATCAAAAGTCTTAAAACGTCCATCTCTCTCAATCTGGTTATTGCACTTTAAAGAATTGGTCCTTAGTAAGTAATTCAAAATGTAGACAAGAATTTACATTCTAAAATGATTATTTAAGATCTATTCAAGGTTGATAAAAATGAAAATAATTTAATTTTAAATATAATTTATATTTACACACATAGAACATTTGGAACATATTAAATGTGCGGAATCCCTGAGCATGTTTTTACTATTTCACAGGCTTTATGCATCTTATTTTCATTCTTGAAGTGTATATATCTCAACAGTTACGTATGGAGGTAAGCATAAATAGAGAAACAATTCAGTCTGACAAAGCTCACCCTGATCTTGAATACTTTTACTTTGTTGACTAACTTTGAGTCTCATTTACAAAATTAAAATTCATAGAAATATTTTTGCTAATCACAATGATTTCTTTAATCCCCACATTTTTTCCTCTTAGGAATGCCATACTTCAATCACCAATTGTGTGCTAAATTCCTCCTGTACTGAGATGTCCTGTACAGGAAGATAGACCGTGGAAGAGGGCAGATCTGCAATCTCAGGTGTGGCCTATGCTCAGAATGTGCTACCTGTGCTTACACCAACGAAATGGCTGTGAGTGAGGTCAGGAGCTGCCTGCCAATCAGAGGAATACATAGTTAACAGCAGCACTGGGAAATGCTACTGACCTTATTTTTATTTTTACTCATTTCTGTGCTAATGAAATTTGCAGCCCTTCCAATCCCAAAACATGTAAATTAGGTCTGTATATTTGATTTGCAGTGTTAACACATCATCCCACAAATGGATGATGTATTCATGGGTGTTGAATATAGGGTGTGACTCTCTTTTATCTATCTATCTATCTATCTATCTATCTATCTATCTATCTGTTTATTTATTTATTTATTAATTATTTACATGACAATAGTGGAGTGCATTACATTCATAATTATCCATTCGTAGCACAATTTTTTGTAACTCTGTATATAAAGTGTGTTCACGCCAAATGATGCCATTATACATGAGCTGTCTCCTTTTTTTGCATTACAATTCTTAATGCACCTTTATAACACAATTTATCATATCTCTGTTTGTATATAAAGTATGTTGACACCAAATTCACATCTTCAAACATGTATTTTGTATAATGATGACCGTCTCCTTCCACCATTGTTGCTATTCCCCTTCTCCCTCCTTTTCCCTCCCACCCTATTCCCTATCTAGAGGTAATCATTCTCCCATGCTCTCCCTCCCTACCCCTCTTTGAGTCACCCCCCTTATATCAGAGAAAACATTCGGCATTTGTTTTTTGGGGGATAGGCTATTGGAATATTACTCAGCACTAAAAAGGAATACGATTATGGCATTTGCAGGGAAAAGGACGGCATTAGAGGATGTGACTCTATTTCTACCTCAAAAAATCTTCAAATTTTGGGGGATTTAATGTAGTACTATGGTTTGGATGTGAGGTGTTACCCAAAAGCTGACGTGTGAGACAACGAAAGAAGGTTTGGAAGAAAAGTGATTGGATTATAGCCTTGACACCTTAACCTAATCAGTGATTAATCCCCTTAGGATTTAACTGAGTGGTAACTGGAGGCAGGTGGGGTGTTGCTGGAGGAAGTGATTCATTGGGGGCATGGCTATGGGGTATATATTTGTATCTGGCAAATGGAGTCTCTCTGCTGTCTGATCATCATGTGAACTGTTTCCCTCTGCCATACTCTTCCACCATGATGGAGCTGGCTGTATATAGACTGAGACCTCTGAAACCATAAGCACTAAAATAAACTTTTCCTCCCCTCTGATTGTTCTGGTTGGGTCTTCAAGTCATAGCAGCAAAAGAAGTGACTAAAACAAATAGTAACATCTGCATTCTCCTTTTGCATTCAGGACCTCCGAATACTTAAGGTTTGTGTGTTCCAAAGGGAAAAATAAAATCCATGAAATATGTAGGTCCTTCAGATTGGTTCATGAAATAAGGTAGTAACACCTTGAGTTTTGTCCTATAGATAAAATTTATTTGGTATTTATGATGGCTTCAAACACCAAGCAGAGACAGTTCCAGTGGACAGCATTAATGAAGACAGTGAAGGGTGAATCATGCCAGGAATTTCTTTGAGGCAAAGCATGAAGTGCTTTGACATCATATTCTTCCAACATCTAAAACATTTTTTTTTAATGAAAACTAAGTGTCTTTTCAACAACTGATGTAATTGATTATGAGTATTACATCATGCTTTTTCTTTCCTAGACCTTATGCACATGAAGCAGGAGTTAGGATTTCAAAAATAAATGTTAGACTGTGAAGCACAGCCCACATTGAAACTCCGTGTTTTGTTTGGCTGTGTCTTTAATATTTTTGAATTCATGCCAGAAACCCAGCGTTAGCTTGACTACCTTTAGAAGATTTTGCATGATCTAATTAAGTGACAATTACTCTATCACCCCGAACTCAGAGTGAATAATGTTATCTTGCTTTCTTCAGGAAGAATAATCTATTACTTTAGAGTGTTTACACTTGATTAGACTATGTTAGCTAAAGAGTGAACATAGAGAGACTCAAAATATTCACACATAAATATATAAAATAACAGGATAATGGGTACAATATTAATGCAGATTTTTTTTTCTTGTTTAAATAGGCAATTTGCATTTTGGCTATATAGAGTTTTGCTGTTGTTGCTGTTTTAGATTAATTATGGTGCATGTGAGGTAGAAAAACAGAAATGAGATGGTGAAGAGAAGCAAAACAAGCAGTGGTGGAGAGAGGAAGATATATGATACATTACATGTCCTCTTTTGCACTAAATATTTGAGAAGATGTTGACAGCTGCCAAAAGATACCCTTAGTATGCACTTGAACCTTCTTAACTCCAGCTTAGAGTTTGCACTGCTTTTAATAAGCCATTTGCTCCACTATGTAGTAGTTATTTTCTATTTGCCAAGTTTTCAGTTTTCAGCTTGCTTCTGTTCCCCTTGCCCTGGGTCACTGAGAACACTGTATTGTGATTGGTTTTAAATGGTTCTTAGAAAATATAGGCAGAGGCTCCTGACTCATACCTGTGGTATCCTCAGTAATAGGTGAGAAGCACTTGAGAATCCTTGTTGATTTGTGAATTTGGGAAATCTTTGACTAGCCTAAGTTTCCTTCATATTCCATTACAACACATATCTAACTATGAAAATATTAAGAACAATTACATGAACAAAAGAAATCCTGGTCATAGTTCTCATTTCTTAAGTGTTAGACTTATAATATCATAGAAAGCCAAATGATGCGTCAAAAAACAAATTCTCATGTTATTTATCATTTCTACTATCAATATTTTAATTATTTACATCTCAAGTTTGATAGTCCTATTTTAAAGTATGCAAATAAATAAATCTGACTAGGTTGCAAGACATTGCTTAAAATTCAGTGTACCCAAATAGTAAAGAGGTTATTGAAAATTGAAAATTGTTATTTTTGGATTTCATTTATAGAGTTTCTAATTAGGAGGTCTAGGATAGGGTTCAGGAATTTTCCTTCTTAATAAACACCTAGATTATTCTGAGGTGGGTGGCCCATTAACAATGTAATGAGAAATATTATTTTAGGATATTCCAAAATGTTGTTAGGTTTTCCCTTTCTTCTAAAATTTAGCAGAACTATCCAGGATCATTCAATATAAAAGATTGAACTCTTTTGATTATCACAGGCAGGGAGGTGGGGACTATTATATCACCTTACAGATGAGGAATTAATGGAAATTTGAATTCCATTGCTTACTAAGTGTGATCTTTGAGAAAAAAATAATTCTAAGTTTCAAACATCAGTGTTCTGCTCTGTAAAATAGGAGCAATATAAACCACTGGGAAGATTGTTAGAAAGCACTTCAGCTGATTGGGTTCCATAGGGAAAAGGTAGATGGATTAAAAGAAAAAAAACGTTTCTTTAGGGAGCTCCTGATACCCAGAGAGCTGAGGCAAGCTATAGTGAAGTTATTCTCTTTCCTTACAGGTGAAAATTTCAATGTTTTCCCTGTATCTTGTACTTCTTTGATTAAAAAAAAAAAAAGAAAAGAAAGAAAGGAGGAAAGAAAGAAAAGAAAAATCAAACACCTATAACTACAAGTGACCATTTCCGTTTTCTTTGTATTTTCTTTTAAAATCATAATTATTTTTATTTGTCCCTTCTTGTGGGTGTTCGTTTGTTTGTTTGTGACACTTTACCACTGAGCTACATCCCTAGTCCTTTTTATTTTTCATTTTGAGATAGGGTCTTGTTAAGTTGTGATCATCCTGCTTCAGCCTCCTGAGTAGCTGGTATTGCAGGTATGCACTATCACACGTGGCTTAAATCATAATTCTTAAAAAAAAAAACCAAGGGGATAAAAACAATAACCAACCCTGAAATGGTACAATGATGTTTGTAACCAGACTATAAAAGTATGTTGGATTATTTTTGTAAAGGGGACAATGAATATTTTCATATGAATTTCTCTTTAAAATAAATACAATTATATTTTTATCTTGTATTTTTCTTTGTCCTGTTTGAAATTTGGGGGTGGGGGTTAAGAGCTGTCACAAATTAATAAGGCCCACGCTGACCTTCCAGATACACATTAACTTCAATTATGAAATTTGAGGAGTCTAATAAAAGGAACCAGCAGGAAAGCAAGATGAAAAGGAAGAAGTAATCCGTCTTGAAGCATCAATTAGTTTTAATTCTTTAAATAAATGGACAATCTCAAAAAGATTATCTTGATTTAAATTGCTCATTTAAATGTTTCTCCACTGTGCTCTAAATCTTGACAAATGAAACAATAACCCCAACTTTGGTTTGCAAATGTAATGCTTATATTGATTTTTCTTCCTTTCCTAAAGTGCCTGCCATTGAACTCCATCATGTGCCTTCCTATTACAACTTCCTCCCTTATGGACTTGCACTACCTTTAAATTTAGTCATCTGTCTTCTTTCAGTGAAGAAAGGTGTCAGCATTTCCTTTCAAGTTCTAGATCAGTCCATGTGTCCTGCATTTATTATCCATCTGTGTTTGTCTCTCCGTCTGTCTTTAAAAGTGACAATTTATTTTTTAACTACTTGTAGCAATATTTAACCACTGAACCTTTTAATTACTTACACTGCTGACAAGCAGAGCGCTTTCAGAATTGGAGAAAAGGCCTGGTGCATGAAAACTGAATTAAAAGTGCGAACAACTGCCCCTTTTGCATTAGATATCCTGCCAAATTTATAGTGCAATTAACAAACTAAGGCCAGTGTTTACTGCTATTGAGAGCACCCAGTCTGTAGGCAGTGAATAATATGACAATGTATTTGATACATTCAGTTTGAAGGAAAGTATGGACAGACAAGGGTAAATAATAAAACAGGAAACTTTTCCCTCTTCTGATTAGGAATTTCAGGCATATGGGCCTTTTCTAATGTGTGCACTCTGAAGAATGGTGGAGGTGTCTCAGATTTCTGTTTATGGAATTAATATTAAACATACATCACTCATCTAACTCTAATTAGTGAAGTGACAAGAAGTTATTTAGCATACCTTATTCATTTTAGACACACTACTTTATCTTCATTGTATGGAAAGGTAACAGTCCTAAAAAAATAATGAGTTTCATCTCTGGTTTCAGGCAGCATTTATTAATTACCTCATGTATGCACCATATTGTCCTTGTCCTTTGTGTTTGCATAATTTATTCTATTCATGTGAAAAAAATCTTTCAATATTTCTTTATTCAAATCATTGGTAAAAGTGTCCAGATGCATTTAAAAATTGGATTGTGGAAAGATTCAGAGGCCGAAGTTTATATGAGTTAAGTCCCGGGACTGGTATTTGAAACAAGGATCTTGGTTCCACCACTGGAAGTGGAGGTTAATCTGGGACTTGGAATTGTTTTTTTAAAACTTTTTTTTGGTCGCATGTGTTTTATAGTAGCCTTTGTTTGCTTTAGAGTTAGTGTTATTTTGCACAAAAATGGAATATGCACAAAATTATAAGGAAGGAAAATCACCCATAAATCTTAAAGATAATCTCTATTTTCTAAACCTCATTCCACTTTTTTAAAAAATGTATATACACACATAAGAGTGATGGATAAAACAAATAGAACTTGAGATGCTGGAGTTTTAAAATAACTAATATATATTTCAATATATCCTGTTAAATTTGCCTCTCTTGAACACTTCATTTCTCTTCCTCCAAGAGAAAACCCTAGTCTTTGTGGTAACTCCTCAATGAAAAAAAAAAAAAAATCTAATGAAACATCATAAATTCTAATGCCTGGGATCCTTCATTTTATGATATCTAGACATGTGCTATATAGAATTAGGGCTAAAATTTTAGGATGCAATGGGTATTTAAGATAAATTTGACCACAGATATCTTGAAAGAGAAAGGACCTCATTTTATGTGTTTATATGGTCATGTTTATAAAACAATATAAGTTCCCGTTTCTTCTTAACTTTGTACTGTAAGTATTTCCTATACATAAAATATAAAATCTGATAACTATGTAATAGTATATTGTAAGGAAATAGTACATTTTCTCGATTACTTCCATATTTCATTTCCATATTTTGTCAATGCTAAGTATATCTTAAGTAACCATTTTAGAATGTAAGTTCTTGGCTGATTTTTAAATTGTTTTTATTTATTGATTTGTTTATTTTTGGTACCAGGGATAGAGCTCAGGGATGCTCAAACTCTGAGACACATCCACAGCATTGTTTATTTACATCGTTTATTTACATTATTACATTGTTTATTTTTAAGTTTGAGTCAGAGTCTCTTTGAGTTGTTGAGGCTGGCTTTCTTGGGATCCTTCTGCCTTACCTTCCTAAAATGCTGGGATACATCCCTGTGCCACCATTCCCGAATAAAATTATTTTTTAAGGACAAATTCTTTAAAGATGAATAACCAGTGTTTGGTCAGCTTCTTCACTGCTGTGACGAATGTATCTGACCAGCACAACTGCAGGGGAGGCCTGCTCCATTCCTTGGAGCTTGATATGAGGCTGAACATGGTGGCAGAGTGTGGCAGAGGGGAGCAGCTCACATCAGAAAGCAGAGAGAGAGATTCCATCCCGCTCCAGATACAAAATATTTACCCCATAGCCACACCCCCAATTAACCACTTCCTCCAGCCACACCCCAGCTGCCTCTAGTCACCACTCAGTTAATCCCATCAGTGATTAATTCACTGATTGGGTTAAGACTCTCACAATCCATTCATTTCTCCTTTGAAAATTCCTTCATGTGTCTCACATGTGACGTTTTGGGGGACACCCTATATCTAAACCATAACAACCAGATTGAGAAAGATGGACATTAAGACTTTAGATGTACTGTGTAGAAGTTTGGAATTATTAAGATTGATTTGCACTGTCAGCTAAATTTAATCAATCACAACTAAATTTCATCTGCTTATAACTCTTTTAAACACTGGTCAATAGTGGGTTGTCGTTTCTTTATGTTCACAGGATAACCAGTTTATGGAGAACACTAGGGTCCACTTACAAAGTTTCAAGTTGTTATTTTGTGTGTATTTGAATGTATCATCTACTAAATTGATTATCTTTTCTCCTTAGACACACATATGCTAACTTTCTGTGTTTCTTGTCTGATTCATCTGGCCAGAACTCAAGCACAAGTGTGAAGTGATTAAGGAGTACCAAGTGCGATGAGATGGATGTCAATGCCAAATGAGAGGATAAGTGTAGAGTTTAGAGAAGAGACTGATTCTAGGAACTGCCATTGTGTGAAGCTGGCCTCCTCCCTTAGAGCTGGGTGAGCTGTGCCAGGCAGCAAAGTCAGTCTCCCACCCTGCATGATCCTGACTCCTTAGGCAGTAAAAGTCTGAGTAGGAAAATGTTCACATTTTGGAGAAGTAGCAGTGAGTCAGGAGGAAAGGCTGTCTCCTCTCTTCTGCTTCCTTTGTGCTGAGGTGACAAAGAACCCTTTGGAAGATGTGGAGCATCTGCTCTGTTCTATCCTTCCTGAGAGCTGGGGATGGCATCAGGTTTCATCTGCAGGCTGCTCTGGCTTTACACTGGTGAGTGCACAGTGTCACTGGATGGTGTGGAAAAGAGTAAAAAGGAGAAGAAGTGATGCTGAGAGGAGCCTTGCTGGTGCAGCCTGCACTCCCACTGTGTGCTTTCAGTGCAAACCACAAGAGGTGGTTGTTGGGAGGTGGAGGCATCCTGCTGCTCACCCAGCAAGAAGGTCCCTGGTGAGTGCCTTCCTAACTGGGAAACCTGACAGCAGCCCAGGTGCCTGGGAAGCCAGGCCTGGCTTTTAGTATTCCTTTGAAAAGAGAAAACCACCTCCATCTTTATACACAAAAGTTTCTATTCCTCAGGAAACTGGCTACATATGTTGCATAGGTTCTGGATGCATTGAGCCAACTTCTAAGAGTTTCACTTTAAGATACTTTAGGTTATGGCTCTGACACAATAGGTAGACTCTTTTAGTATGTTAAGGAAGCACTCTGCCTTCTCCTCCTGGTGCTGCCTCTTCTCATATTTCTACTTACTTGCTGCACCTAGAATGGAACTTTTAATCTCAATCCATGACCCAAACAGCCTTTGCTAACCTCGGCAGTCACCCCAATGCTAAGAGGGTGGAGGGTAGTTCTGTCTTGAGCATTTTCTCCTGCTGGCCCTTCCTGTCCCTGACTTGAAGATGTCACTGTCCCTGGCTTTTGCTGGTTCCTCTTCTCTTTTCAGATTGTCCTGTTCCCCCTGGCCATAGTTCTTCCTACCACCTCTATCCAGATGATTCAAAATTAAACTTCCTCTGCTCAAACCTTTTTGAAATTCAAGGTTGGGATTTATTATATTTCCACCTTTACCTTTTTTATGATAATTTAAGAAAATGTTGAAATCTACCAGTTCTTCCACCGTATTTTTATCAGGGCAATTCCACTAATTTTTGTTTGTTTGTTAGTTTTTGTGTTTTCATGTAAATTGTACCGTTCTATTCTCATCGAGTAAATGAAATATTCCTTCGATATTCTAAGGGTAGCGTTTCAAATTTTGTGATGCTCCTTTCAATTCTTAGAAATATCCTTTCTTCATTTTATTTTCCCTTTTGTTCAGATTTTATTTATTTATTTATTTTTTGCTTCAGTGAATTGTCATGGGAATATTAAATAAATTTAAATTAAAATATAAATTATGTTTATGTCATTTTAGAAAATTATAATATTATCCCTATATTTCTAGATTAAGAATTATATCCAGGAGAGATTAAATAATAAAAATTATCTCCTTATCCTCTATAATTTCTTCATTTCAAATAAGCTTTATTTTTTAATCTATGTAGAACATCTTTTCCTACATACTTTCAGAGCTGACATTCAGATTAAGTAATAGGCACAAATCATCATGCATGTTTTTAGATATTCTTTATATCAACCCTCACTCTCTGCTTACACATATCAATGTTTCTTTCTCTGTATTTGTAAGGCAATTAAATGTTTTCTATTATATCAGACATTATTAGCACATGAATAAACTTCATGTTTATCTAGGTGACCAGATTGTGGCTTCAAAAGGTAGGGATTAATTCATGCATCTCTTTATTCCCAATGTCTACAATGATACTGTGTATACAGCGGGTGCTTAACAGAAAACTGTCAGCATGCATGGATGAATGCAAGAAGTCAGTGATCCTGAGAACAGTGTTAGCCTCTTTGATTCCATTTCCTCACCTAGAATCAGGGAAGAAACAAAATGCAACATCACAAATTAGGCAAAACAGTTATGAAGATGAAATAGATCAAAAAACAAAGTGTATTTAGAAAATTCTAAAATGTTACACATATATGATAGTGATATTGATTAGTAATACTGGTATTAAATATTAAATTACTACTTCTGCTGTTTTTTCTACATTTATAACTTCTATCCTAAAACTCAATACAATTCTCTTCCATTCCAGGTATGGCCAAACCATACCAATTCCAATGAAAATCTTGGTTTTAACATGCAAAGCCAAAATACCGACTTTCTTATGTTTTCCAGGAGTAGACTTGATCAACAAAGTGAACAAAGTGAATCAATTTACCCTACACACTGGAGTACATTACAAAATCAGTTGGAGGATTTCGATTATCTAAAAACCCAACAAAGTCAGCATGCTCATTTATGAGACTTGTACCACAACTTCTCTACTACAGCTATTTCAATGACTACAAAATACAGGTGATCAGGCTCTCAGCCACTGAATCAAAATAGTTACAGAATCCTAAACAGGTTAAGTTCCATTATTCCAAATCCAACTAAAACCTATCAAACCATTTATGAATAAATATTCTGCTTCTCAAATATGCTACCTACCTTGAGTTATAACCATAATTTCCCCCCTCTTTTAAATTATTTGTGTCTCAATGATATGCCTCTGCCTTCTTATAAATAACCTTCAGAAATCTATCTGTACTCTACCAGGCTATTTGGCTCTTTGTCTGGACTCATGTAAACCATATGCAGTGTCTGTTCCACTCCAAACACTGAGATTAACTTTGGTCCAGACTAGAAAATACACATGTCAATTCATTTTAGACCTGAACACATTCTTTTCTGCATTTGGCACCTCCACTTCCCAGTTACTAGAATCCCTAATATTCATGTTGTGGTCCCATTATTTCTCAGCATCAGCCTCTTCAAAGCAAAGCATCCTGATAAAGGTCTGTGTGTATTCTGCTGACCTTCTTGAAAAGTCTGTCTGCCTGTCTACTGAACTCTTGCAATAGGAGTCACGCTGATCCCTGTGTCCAGTTGCTTGTTTTTAACAGATTATGCAAATTAAACTTATTATGAACATTCACCAGACACCCCTAATGTACCTGTCCTTCCATGAAAAGATTACTCTGTTTCAGCCATAACTGATTTTACCTGATCTCATATTGCCAACACTACATCTGTTGCTTGAGTTGATCTTTAAACTCAAATATTCAAGGTTTTGTTGACAATGAAGATATAACTTCTCAATCAATTCAGACTTGGGAGGTAGCTGGTATTCATTATGTTGGTTTTACTTTTTACCTCCTAATTTTCTTGCATTCTTGCTGTCTGTTTGGAATTCTGGTATTGAAAATCCTGTGTGCTTGAAATTATCAGTTTCCCCAAATTCCTCTCATTAGATTTAGAAAAATATATATTGAACAAAAAATTTGTTCTCAGACTGTGGGAATATAAACATGTTTATGACATACTCTTTCTCCTTGTATGTGAAATTCATGAAGATATAAACAGAAGCATGATACAAGGTCTTACCTTACCAGTGGTCTCTATGGGTTCCTCAGAGTTCCTACAACATGCTAGTCACACCCCACTTTCTATCTGTAGAGCTTTTATCCCAAATATTCACATGAGTCATGAGTCATTTCATCTCATCTTTTTCAACCTTACTCAAATGTTGTATTCTCAGTAAACATTTTCTGACCAATGTATGGCAGCTGATTTTATCTTCTATCCCCACCGCTCCTTAACATCCTCACTTCCTATATTCTTCTCCTCTGCACTGACCACCTTTACCAGACCATAACCTGTACTTGACTGATTCATTTGCTTGTTTGTCTTCTGCACTAGAATGGAAGTTCCTTGAAGGCAGGGATTTTTGGTTAATTTTATGTTTTGCTCTATTTCTAGACTCTAGAACAGGCTGACACTAAAGATTTTTTTGAATGAATAAGTGATTGAAGTGCCAGAACCCAGGAACCACATGATGATGAAGGAGACACCTTTTCCAGTTAAAGATATCAGAAAATATTCAAGAAGAAATTACATGTAAGTTGATCATTTTAAAACATGCAGAATTGTAATAGGGAAAATGTTCCAGAAACTCAAGTGGAAAGACAGATGACATTATCATACACTTACATTCTTACCAAAGAAACAGGATCCCCCACTATGCAGGTCTAGAGAATAGTGAATATGGCCCAAGCCACAGAGAGGAAGTCATCAAAACCCCCAAGTTTCCCATGGGAGACCTAGAACATTTGAGAAATGCATGTAGAATCGTCCCTAAAGGCCATGAGGAGTCACTAAGAATGTTTAGAAGAAACACTATGTAAAAAGTTGGATCCTATAAAAAGACTAAATACACTATTAGCCAAAAAAGAAGGGTCACCAAAAAATTAGAACTCAGGGAGATGCCCTGCCATGGATGTGAATGGAATGACAGGAAAAAAAAAAAGAGTTCCATGAAGAAACATTTTTAAGGTTAAAAGATTGTAAGCAATTATTATTAAGCTTATCATAATCAAGTGTGTGTGTGTGTGTGTATCTATATCTATATCTATATCTATATATATATATATATATATATATATATAGTAATAATTCTTCCTGCTCCTCTGTCCTACATCATAGAATTTCACCCAGAAACAGTTTGGGATATGAACAGACTGTGTGGTGGTTTTCCCCCAAAGTACTTATAGTGAGCAAGGTAAAACAATATCCAACATTTGGTTTCTCAACTATGGCAAGCGTAAGTGCTGCTTCCATTCCAATGATTTCCCCTGAGGATGGTGGAGGGGGAAAAAAACTTTAGCCACAGATTGCAGTTAATAAAATAGGGAGTTTTCAGAGGAAATCAATACATTTTAGTTCTCATGAAAGTGAATCTATGCACATTCTTTAATAAAGAAATAAATGTCAGGGTTCAGGAAAAGAAAAGGGACCCTCAATGATGATATTTTACCTTCCCAATGATCAATTGGATCAACCTGGTCATATAATCTGTAGGTAAATTGAAATGGTTTCCAGAATCCAAAGGGAAGACTCCAAAAATTTTTACTGGCTTGTTGACAGTTTCCTCACAATGACTTATATGATCCATGTATTAGGCTCTTTCTAGGGAAGGGAGCCCACATTTTAGGGTCTATAATGGATTTTCAATGACAGATGTCATTTATTGAAACTGAGTTTTTGAGAATCTAGGAACTCTCTTTATTAATGAAAGGACACATCATTTTACCAGGTCATAAAATATTTGCATTTAAATATTAAAGATAAAAGAAATAAACTCTGTAGTTGATAACAAATACTCTATGTTGAACTTCAGGTCAAAGATTGTATAGAGTGTATTTTTTCAAAAGTCTATTACAAGTCTCTCCGAAAAAAAATATATTAATAAAGCAAATGGGAGGGTGGAAGCTTAGTCATTCCACGCTCAAAGAAACATCCAGATCCAAGATATTTCTAAAGCAATTACGTTGACCTTTTTCAATGACTCCCAAAGGATTGTATTCTGAACAGAATGACAATTAAAGACAGTTACTGTGAAACAAATACTGCATAAAAAAATTCAAACTGCCTTCAGCCTTACCTGCTTTTACACTTCTAAAGAATGCACCAATAATAAGGAGTGTGATTCAAACTACATGATGTCTGCTGGCAGTTATCAACAGAGAGTTAGAAACTGAGACATAACAATAAGAAGTGCTTACTTCCTCAAATCAAACCTTAGTAGTTCCTCTGTCATAAACCATGTTCAAGCAAGTCCTGATTTTAACATCTGGGAGGACAAATTATAAAGTATTTCATGTATTTTTAGGATGGTCGACAAAAGTTCATATTTATTTGAATTTTTATTTACTTTCAAACTGGGGATTAGAGTAACTGGCTGAAGTGCATTCTACACAGGCTGATGCTATTACAGTTCTTGCTCAGAGAGCGTTCCTTAGATGAATTTTCCAGGATGGATGAAACTCCTAGAAAGTTTATCAAATCCTTAAAATCTTTTAGGACAATTCATGAACAGGAGAAGTTGACATATGGAAATATTAAAGGGTTGATTACCAATTTTTTTCACTTAGTTCTTTTTTCCTCAATCAAATTCACTAAATTTACCATTTCTTCCCTACAATACAAGCTACTAAACAAGGGTGAGTGATAAACCTCTGGCCCTTGCCTATTAGGGATTTCCTTCCTAATTCCTGACACCTATTCTCACAATCTAAGGCTGATGGTTTGGTGCAGGTAGTAATAAAGGCCATCTAAACTTTTGCCTCATGGGTAAAAAGTATAAAAAGTCACAATTTTAAGATATATCCTAATTTTGAACTGTTAAAAGATTTTTAAAAAGTATGCATTATAGAATTGATAGAAATTAACAGAGTCCTTAAGTGGATTCAAATGAATTTAACTATCAAAAGATCTTGGCATAGTGGCTAATGCAGGGTCAGCACACAAAAAATATTAAAAGTTGCTGGTACTTCAAGCTAATCTAGCACATTTTTATGAGCTCCAATTGATTAATTAATTCATGGACACTGCACTTCATAATTCTTTTGTATTTTTAACTCCTTCACTATGAAGAAAGTTTTTGGGAAAGTTAATACCAAATGAGCTTCTCTAATTAATGGCTCCTAAAGAAGCATTCTCTCTTTTTTTAGGGGGTGGGTGGGTAGAGAGAATTAGGGATCAAACCCAAGATCTCATGTATGCAAGGCAGGTACTTAACCAAAGCTATAACCACAGTTCCCAAAGAAGATTTAAACAAGTAGTTCTGTAAAAATGAAACATATGGGGCACTGTAATAACAAGTGTTATGTAAGGTGTCTGTAGAATCATTATGGTACTGATAAAAGTGTGAATTTTATAAAAGAATTATCATGCCTTTCTCTAATACATTATACCTATCAACCCTGAGAAAAACAAAACAGCTTTTAGTCTACACTAATACTTATCCCTTTGTGGTCTCCTGGAGCAGGGGTATGGGAAGCATGGTGCTCAGTGAGTCAGTTACTTCATTTTTGATTGGATGAAAGGAGATGAAAACTCATCAGAAGTCTTCCAAGGCCTTGGGTCAGAAAGAAGGACATAAAGTCTTACAGGTTAGGCTAGGGACTGAGGGATTTTCTTACTCACCCCAGTATTTTAAACAACATAAGCTGTTCTTTTCATAAAACTAGATGGCCTAAGCTGCAAATAGACTCCTGAGGTTTGATTTCATTTCATAGATTCATCTTCTGTTTACAAGCCAGTATATTTAAATCCACATCACTGCAAAGGTGAAGAATCGCTGCCACCTATAGACACAGATCAGGTTAGAGAAACAGTTCCATACGCAAGAAAAATGACAGTGTTTCAGAATTTAAATTAGAAATATTTCGTCTAAAGAATACCTTGGTAAAGAGAAATGGCAACTGATAAACTCACACTCTTACAGAGGCCCACTTTCTGCCTGTTGCTTTACTGCCTGATCATGTCATTTATCCAAAAAGACACCAGTGTACCTGTGAGATGAATGAGGTATGTTTATTTATATGTAAGGCAGTGAAGTTTCAAAATACTAATTTTCTACACAGTTGGATGCAGGTAGAAATAATAAATATGGCTACCTAGTTTGTCTTCCAGGAGCAGCTTGCTAAAGTGTAAAGGCAATTGTGATCTTGCAACAAACATATCCTTAACATAAGCAAAGAGAAAGGCAACAGTTGTTATTACTAAATGAAAATAGTATGCACAAACAAAGCAAGAATCCAATACTCAACCTCTACTCAAGCATTTCCTATTTCTCAAAAAGAAATAGTTCCCATATATTTCACACAGATGAATGTTTTCAGCAGATCAGCCAGATGTCCAAACAAAGAAATACCATCCTGTTTAAAATCTCCTGCTTATAGTATTTGACCTACTCGTGCCAGAGAGTGGTTTTAGCCAGATTTCTCTCTCTTATACTCTCATGTCATTTCCAGATAAGAGAGATTTCATTACATCCAGAGTGGAGTGTAAATGCCTGGAGTTTACCCACACCAATTCACACTTGGTTAATGCCAAGATTCTTTGGTCTTAACCTGGGTATTCAGTTCCACTTTCCTGCTTTTGGATCCTTGTGATCTGGGAAGAGGGTTGGCCTACAACCAAAACATGGATTTGGTAAGAACCAAGTGGGTGTAAGACCTGAGACATTCATTACCACTCAGAACAATAGAAGATATTTCTTCAAGAGTAAGAGTGGGGGTGAGTCCGTACCTTCATCTCAGTGAAGCTCCATGACCATCTTGGAAGTTAAATAGGTCAGAATTAATCTTCATGGTACATACCCTGTCATGACACAGCCTTTCCCTCAATATCACTCACAGAGCTACATGTTCCTGTGACAAACCCAGACTTCTCAAATTATACACTATATGTCAATGAAGAAAGCATCAGAGTAGCCTCAACGGACACCAGAATGAATTAAATTTCTAACAAACACTTCTGCTGATTATTAGGTTTGCAACAAAAATAACCAGTGGTTCTGTAAACAAAGGAAAGATGAATTACCAATTGTGTTTTCAAAGACAGAATCAAGGCCTTGTGTGACAAAGACCAGTGGTGGCATCTAACATGCAGGTTTTAAAGTCAGCCCTGCGGTAAGGCTAGGTATGGTTGTCATTCCCCCTGAGACAAGAGAAATCGGGAAGAAAAATAGCCATGAGATTATTTTCATAGCCATGCATTTCTCAAGTGCACTGAAGCAATGCACATGTTATGCGTGCTGGATTCTCCAAGTTCTGAAATAGTCTACCATATTATTTCAAAATGTTGGTCTTGGCTCTCTCCTTCCTGCCTATACTAGTACACAAGGAATAGGAACTCTCTGACACAAAGGAGAAAATATTCTTTACTATATCTTCTATAATTCCTCCTTGAATTAAAATTTGCTCATCAACTGCTCAAGTTTCCTGAGGCAGACAAAGAATCTTTATCAATTTGTAGATAAGTTACTATACAAAAATTTGGGGAATCTATCGCGTATGGATATTTTGTAAGAATTATCACTCCACTTAGTGAATTAGAAAATAGATGATCATTTAGACTCAGTGGCTTGATCAAGTTCAGATAACTGTTATAATAAAAGCAGGGATTTGAACTCAAGCTTGGCTTTGCCCTCTGCATTGGATTACACTTGCAAGTTGAGGGGCGGAGTTATGTTACCATAACTTTAAAACTGCAAAATTGACTGATTTGAATTACTTCTAAATTCTGTTCTAACATCATCTAGAAATTTTCTGTACAACCTATAATCATACTTGCACTTGAATACAAAAAATTAATAAGTAAGAAGGAAGCATTTTTTCCTCTCAGGGAGAATACATAGTATGTAACTATTCTTCAAGTTATAGAAATAAAAAATCAAAAGTATCACAGGCAAAAATTGTGTTAGAATATGAGAGTTCAAATAGTTTGTAGTATATAATATACAAATTAAAATAGAAGTATAGTCACATCCTGAAATATTTAAAATCAAATATTAGTATATATCCCTCTCATATAAACAATTCAAATTGCCTCTTATTTAGTCAATGAATCAAAATGATTTGAAATAATAATATCACAAAGCTTTGCTAAACTAGTGTTAAATCTATTTTTCTAAAGTAACACAGCATATACTTATGTTTTTTTAAAAAAATAATACATAATAAACAATCAAATTTTAACATCTTGCCTGGGCTGTGTGAGTGACCTTGAACAACACTTGAATTAAATGTCATAACTGGAAAAACTGATGCAGGTAAAACATTTTTCACACTACACAAGGGCTTAGAAGGAATTGGAATCCCCACTATGAGCAATTTTGAACCATAACTTGGCTTCAAATTTGTAGGTGAAAGAAACTAGTTCAAGCAGGATTTTTTTTCTTTACCAAAGCATTTTATACATCTTAAAAGACTATTATGTTTAAATAGATTTTAACATATTAGAAGAGGCAGAAAAAAAGCCAAAATTTTCAGTGTAATCATCATATAACTAATTTCTCTAATAATACAAATATGATAGTATTGAGCAAGTTATTAAATTTTAACATGCAGACCAACTCATGGTAGGCAATTCAATTCAGTTCCTCTGGCAACAAAACCACCTTGAGCATATGTTCTATAATGGCACAGAAATGAAGTGATTGCATTTTTAGAAATGAAAACATATTTGCATCAATCTAAATATCTGTCTTAAACTGTAAACTGTAATAATGAGAATACCAAACTTCCAGAGCATTCTCAGCATGTGTCGGGATTCTGGCATGAGGAAAAAGTCATTTTTAGTGGAGATCAGTCCACATTTGTTGAATCAGTAAATAGGTAGCAACTTATAGATAGGAGGATACGTGCTCTATGCCTTTCAAAAGAATGGCATGAAATTCTAAACGTGAACTAGTTTTTACAGAGTATCAAAATGAAATCTACAAAGCAGCAATTGATGTTTGAATCATACTTTCCCATCAATTTGAACCACCATATTTCCGGGTAACTTGTAATTCAAGTCCTGTCATGCCTTAGAATTAATAGCCTGTGTTCTTAATTCTTACTGAGGTTGACAAATTATTGTTTCTTATGGCACCAGTCATACTTGATCATAAGTAGCATCTCTACACATAACTCTCCTTCCATCAAATTGAACCTTGGTTTATTTGTCTAACACAAAATGCCGAAAGGGCTCTGATGTTCAATGAATCAAACGTTCTCCACTAATGAGCAAAATGTTTCATGTGTGGAAAATGATTTTTCAGCTTCCAAATGGCTTTATACATATAAAGAGCTGTTGTAGCTAAGTTATTATTTTACTTTCAGAGTAAATGTATAATATTTTTGGAAGTAGCATTAAGTTGTTTCCAAGTCATTGAAGCTGGAAGCATTGAAATGTCACAGATTACACACACACACACACACATAAATTTTCTAGGCCACAAACTAGTTTTTCTCAACATGCTGAGAATGCTCTGGAAGTTTGGTATTCTCATTATTATTTGGTATTCTCATTATTACTTGAGGATCTAAAGAGAATTGTGTCACACTTTCAATTCATAAACATTCTTTTAGAGAAGAGAATCTCCCCATCTTTAGGTTTTACTAAGTATTCTAAATATCATAAATTAATGTCTATTCTATTATTTAAATGTTCAATTAAGAGGTGCATGGAAATTTTATTAGACATAACACTAGAAGCACAAAGACAGTGTTTGAATCTCAATTTCATCCATAATTGATTATATAATCCCAGATTGGTCACATTATCAGCTCAATCCTTTACAACATGGGTTTAAGGGTACTAATTTCATTATAAAAGTTAAATAACACTATTTTTTGTAAAGTGCACAGTTTCAGCATAGTAGATGTTCAGTACATATTATTTTATTATTTCTTTTTCCCACTTTATACATCTGCATTCCAGTGCAAAATGAACAAGGAAGAAGGAAAACTTTAAAAGTCTTTAAAAGTCCTTTTCTATTTAAATGCACACTGAACCATGTAAGATCAAGGACCAAATGATTTGTTTACAAGCCTAAACGAATGAAAAGACCCAGGATGGATTTCACATTTGATAGTGTCATAGAAGGATAAATTTTATATAAATTCTTTTACTCATCATTGGGTAAAGTTTTCAAAATGTCTTGACTGCCCAAATTTCTTAGTCCCATCCCTAGCCTAACTCATTGCTTCTTCTATGGTACAAATACCTCCTTAAAGGCAGAAATGGGTTGAAATGCCAAAATGCACCTCTTTAACCTAAAGCAGCTCTTATTGTATCAGGACAGAAGTCAACATCATTGTGGGGGAATTCAGTGGTACAGATAGTGTGGACAGGCTGTGTCATTCCATTACCTGGGATGAATAAAGTAAACGTGTCTCTAGCATAAGAAGCCTCTAGTCATCAGATTAGACATCACTGAAGAAAAATAAAAAGAAAAGAAAAGAAAACCATCCACAGGTCTTGATTATGGCTTAGGAAAAAAAAAATATTTCCAAAATAACTATTTGTAATCCATAGCCTGTCTTAGGCTGGTTGCTTCTCAGTCTTTCCTCATTTTTATCAAATCCAAAGGACTACTGAATTCACGAACTATACAGAAGGCTTCAGAAAAAACTGAAGATCAAACACTGACTGATAAGAATATCATCAGTAAATCTTCATTATTGAAATCTATTTTTAAACTGATAATTCTTGTACATATAGGATTAAAGTGACTATTAATATAAATAAACTAGAAAAATTGTTGACATTCCAGATAATAGAGTTCTCAGTACCCAACTATTTCTGTACAAATGTAAAATAAATAAAAATGAAAGAAAAATAAAGTACTCCTTTGAATATCGCCATCTATCCTAGCTGGCAACCTATCCTACGCTGGATTCACAAAATCTGACTATTCCAATAACTTAAGAAAATGACAAAGAAAGCATGCAAACACACAGAAGTACCTTTTCAAAATCCATGACAACTCTCCAACCTTAAGGGTCTGTGGAAAGAGAGAGCTACTGGAAATCTTTATTCTTATATAAGGGACACACAACAGGAGATTCCATGGAACATTTTATCCCCCAAAGGGCAAAGGGGTAGGATTACAAAGGAACAGGTAAGTGTAACTCAACCCTAGTGGTGATGCCTGCACTTGGAGCCATGCCTTGTTATTTGAGCTAGGTTAATGCCCAAGTTACTGTGACCTGGCACTATTGTGCCAGACTGAAAGCAATAATTGTTCTGAACCCCGTGCATCAGGACTTATAAGCGTCTGCATCCAGGGCAACTCCCGACGTTTGAGAATAAGAAACTTTTTGTAAAAAAATCATTTATTTAACTTTTCTTGAGTAAGGATGATTGCTCAGTTTTTTTCTGCTTAGACTGCTATACTAGAATATGGTCAAATGTATTTTTAAGCTGTTTTTAGACATTAGCTCTTATCAGCAAAACAAGACCTCTCAAGGCATGACTTAAACAAAGTTTAAAAAATGTAAAAAGATTTTCTCAAGCTATACTGAAAGTTTATTTCTTAAAAAAAAAACTACCTAAGGATTAAAAACCAGTAACAGTACAAGAAGCTTTAAATTATACAATATGTATACACATACATATATATGTATAATTACATATATGGTATATATATATAATTAATACATATATACATTAGAATTGTAAAAAAAGTAAATCAAAAACAAGATCATTTCAAGATTATGCAATTCTGGAAATGCCTTTTGAACTCTTCATTGAATACCTCTCTTTTAATGCCAAACTTTCCATCTCTATTGAAAAGCTTTCAAGAATCTAATAAGTAATTTAATCTCAAACTTAAATTTCTGAGCTTAGATCATTATGGACACCCCCAACCTCATGCAATTCTGTGGCTGCTCATATTATGAAGGATGATAAAGCACTCTCAGACCCTCCAGTCTGTCTAAAACATCACAAATCTGAAGACCATTGTGAAAAACTGAGACTCCACAGTATCTTCCTCTTACAGACCTCTGCTCACTCAGAGCCTATGATCAGACTAGACTTGATCTGACAAGACAAACTCCCAACATGTCCCAAACATAATTTCAATTATTAGTGCTTTTCTGAGACAAGAGCATGACCAAGAAGAAAACTACTGAGTTTTCGAAAACTCAATTTAAAGGACACCCTTAAAGAATGAAAATCGAAATGAGGACAGCTCTGGCCTTTCACACATTACCTGGGTCAAATTCTTCCATCAGTGTCTCAGCTCTGCTTTGGAGCAAAGTGAATTCGTTTCAATGCCAATTTAGATCTTTTCTGACAAAACTACTGATATTGCAGTCAGAGTTTCAGTTTGTTTTGTTTTTAATATTATTTTGTACATTTATTTATTTTAAAATGTTACTTGTACAAATTGATGGGGCATCATAATTTGATTCATATATATAATGTGTAATTATCAAACAAGGTATTTAACGTTTTGCTCTAACATTTTCTTAATTTTTTATTAACACATAATAATTGTACTTATTTGAGTGATACAGTGTAATGTTTTAATGCAAGTATAAATAGATACCAATCATATCAGGGTAATTAATGTTTCAGTCTTCTTATCATAACTCTGTTTCTGAAGAATTCAAGGTCCTATCTTCTAGGACAAAATATACAACAGGTTACTGGGTACTCTCATCTCCCACTATGCTATACAACACTAGAACCTATGACTTCTATCTATCTAACTGTGCTTTGGTACACATTATCCAACCTTCTCTATCCCACCTCCCTCCCACCCTTCTCAGCCTCTCCTAACTTGTGTTATATATTCTGATTGACTTGATGTTATTTGTGCTTTGGATCACTGACCTTGGACAAGGTACTATAGCTTATCACTCTATAGGCCAGTGAACAGGGCATAGCAATCCTGATTTTAGAGCTCTAGTGATGGGGAGAAATATAGACTGATGACCTATGTTTGGAAGAACTGCAGATATTATTGTTAATCACCTCATCACTCCAGACTCCAGACCAATGTTAGAGTCTGAGTTTTTAATGTAGACCTCAGCTACTGCTTCTAGTTGAAAGCCAATGCATTTTAAACATTTTCTAGAAGAACAGAGCTACCAATATGCTATGTAATGAAAGCATTAAATATAAAGAATATTATATTCATTGCCTTTGCTATCTGCATGTACACATATGCAAATATACACATATATGTTCAATAATTCAAGAGCAAAAAGGAGTCATTAACAATGCAATAGAAGGGCCAGCGTTCACTGTATTAGTCCTTGAAATCCATATAAGATATTTAAAAATGTCCTCAGGATTTCCTTCTTCAAAAGCTGCATCAGTATGCTTTTCAGCAGCAATAAAGCATTGGTAATTAAGCTGAATATACAGTTTTAAAGGTTATGATCAATCATTCTGCTACGAAAATATTAAAATTATATATCCAACAGATATTCAAATATGTGTGTATTGAAAACTGAAGAAATTTATATTCTACTCTGTTCTACTGTATACTATTCATTAATAAGTTGGCTAATGCTTATGAGGTTTAAACATAAAGACATATGGGTATTTACAACTTACAGGTTCACTCTGCAACTTTAGAAAGTCCAAACTTTAGCTACCATAGATAACTTTTCTTATGACTACAAAACTTAACTCTACACATTATAGTCCATCACATAGAATAGTCTCTTGTTATTTGTGACTTTGCTTCCTGTAGTCTCAGTTAACCAACTATGGTCCAAAAATATTTAAAAGAAAAATTCTTAACAAAAATATCAGAAGTTTAAAATTGTATTACAGTAGAATGTTATAATTTTTCCATTATATTATTATTGTTAATCTCTTTCTGTGCTCAATTTGTACAATAAACTTTATCATATGTACAAATACTAGAAAATATAGAATATATAATGTTTGGAACTATCTGAAGTTTTAGACATCCACTAGAGGTCTTAGAACACATCCCTCATGGGTAAGGGATAATACTGTACTTTGTGTTACTGAATTTCCTAAAGGGTAATGAGATGAATAGTAAGTAGGAATGATATCTTTGTTTTACAATGAGGAAAGCTAAAGATACTAAATTGCTTATCCTGATGTTAATTCCTATAAGTCTTGTCAAAGCTCGAAGTTTTGTCTTGTGGCTACAATTTTAAAGAATTCTTTGCTACAGATTTCTGCACCTCACCATGTAATAGTCAATTGCCTTTGATTTTATATACCATAAATTTAACTCTGAGAAACGTAGTGGAAAATATATTGATTTATTGACTCACAAAATTGCAAATTCCAAATATATATATGATTGTAGCCAATCAGATGCTAGAACTCAAACAATTCCACTGAAGGTGCCATTTTCCTTTCTCCCCACATTTTGGGTTATTATTTATTTTTAGCACTGTATTTAAGTATATCTTCCACATTTGGTGGAAAAGTTGGAAATTGACACATCCTTAAGGTTTGTGATACCAGAGGTAAAAAGATTCTCTGATACTCAAAATCTAAATGTAACATCTTTGAAAACTGTCAGCTGCATTTGGATCATATGCCATTCTCTGAAATAAGCACTGGTCAGATAGCAGGAGACTTATTTAACCAAAACTGAGCCATAGGCCCTCTTCCAAGATGGGGAGATGGGAAGAGATGGCATGCAATTTCTCTTTACTTGAACTACAGTAAGTAGATTTCCACTGGGAAAAAAAATAAAAAAGAAAACATTTGCTATTTTCAGAAATGGGGGCATGTACCTATCTTGTCTTCACCACAGCACATACAGATGTCTGTCACACTCTATTTTAATCTCAGTCTTTATTTCCAGTTCCACCTTTGTTCTTAACATTAATTTTAAAATTTACTTTAAGTATGTTTCTGTAATTAGGTTAATATATGGATATTTTCTAGCCTTTTCTATGAAGTAATAATAGGTAACATTTATTATTTGTATGTGTCAGTCACTGAGCTGATACCTTCTTCACATTTTTTTTACTCTTTAGTATGAAATGACCTAATATTATAGATATTGTTTTTATCTTCACTTTACAATTTGAGAGCCTGAGCTCCAGGGATTACAAAATTTTTCCTGCATCAATCAGCCTGTGAGAAACAGAGCCAGGATTCCAACTAGTGGTCCGACATTGGAATTCATGCTAAAAACACCATGACACACATCCAGTAGTAGAGCTTTGGGAAGGTTTCAAACATGGGTAATGGTGTGTGTATGTGTGTGTGTGAGAGTGTGTGTGTGTGTTTTCTATTCAGGGCAGTAAATAATAACTATAAAGCCAACAGGTGTTCAGATGCAACTCCCTATCTGCATGGCTTGAAATAACTGTAAATGAAGAAAATATTAGACATGTCAATATTTTATAGTGCTATGTTTTTCCATAAACACCTGGAGGTGGAGGTGGCAACAGGGACATGGGCCAGCAAGAATTATGAGAGTTTAGCCCCATTCCAAGGTAAGCACAATGTAAAATATAGAGGGGTCCAAATTGAACTAGGTCAGTCTGAAACATTAAGGATTTTTTTCTTCATTTTTGCAATCTGTGTAATATTCTATGGAATTTTTCCTTTGGATAAAGTGTCATATAAAAATATTTCAGGAAACTTTGCTGCCAATCATAATAAATTTGTAACCCAGAAAGTAAGAAGGGCACAAGCAGCATTTATCATACATGGAACCTTTGGAGAGATAATTAAAAATCATTATAGGAGAAAATATTCTATATTGAGTACTTGGATCAAGTAATGTGATATTTTAAGATAGTCAGAAGGGAAAGTTCAATGTGTTATAGAATGTTCAGGAATTGCTTCACTAAATATATATTAAAAATATATATAAATAAAATGTACCTAAAAAAGAAAAAATAAGGCAGACTATTAAATAGATATCATGTCATTATTATATTAAGCTGTGACCAAAAAGGTTTAGTGTTCTCCACATGAATTCTTGTTGAATCTGATTAGCTTATTTTGTTCCTATATAAAATATTTTAATTGTTGTTACAATAGTAACAACATGTATTTGCATGTAGAACTTCTCATTAAATATCTGTCAAAAAGAAGGCAGAAGTCTGCAGCTTGGGGTGGGGAGGCCTCAATCTGGTCCTGTGGTAGTAATTTGGCAACAAGCCCTGAGTTGTTATTTGGCCAGTGAACAGTTGTGTGCCAGGCAATCAACAGTTTTCTAGGCATCTATTATCTTGTCATTAAGAAAATTCCAATTACTATACTTGGCAATCTTTTGTCTGTGTGCTTCCAGTTCCTGGTACCAATGTAAGTTGGATTTCTCCTGTCCCCTTAGGAGATTATGAGTGAGAAACATTATTATCTTGCTTCAGTGGCAGCCACTATATACACTATTTCCCTCGTTGACAAAATTCAGATTAATGCTTTATAATTTTATAACATTGTCCTTGGCATCCATATAAAACATAGGTAACACAAGGATTTTACTTTGGCATGCATTCTGAATATGTTATGGTATGCATTCCAGCTTTCTTATTGTTGTCACCATGCTTAGAGATCTTACTGATCCCAAAGTCAATCTTTTCTTTCTTTTTTCAATCATTCTGATGTTCTAAGTGATTTCTGAACCACTTTGGCACAATCCAGGTAAACAGCATCTAAAGCAATGTTTCTGTTCCTGGCAAGTAAACATTATTAGTTCCTCTTTTTTCTCATTGAGTTCGTCTTGTCCCCAGTACCCTTAGTATCAGCAAGCATTTATGATCATATACTATATGCAAAGAACTACATCAAGCTGAGTGTTGGCAGAGTTTCTGGTATTAACACATATTTTCTAGGTACAAACAGTAGTGTTCTCTGGCCGAGTCTCCACCAGTTTAAAGGTCAGAATCCTCACTTCCCCAAATGCTTTCTTTCTCTGAACAGCCCTGGGTTGATGTGTGCATCCCCTAAAGGACCATGATGACTCTCCTCTTCGCATGCTTTGCTCTTCCTGGGACATTCCCAGAACATTATGGGAGTTTCATCCATCAACATAACCACTTCAAGTGGCAGTTGTGGCTCCTGTTGTGATTTGGTTACATCACCCTTTCAATTACCATGAGCATCATCTCCATTCCTCAAGCTGACCCTGTAGCTGCAAGTATTATTCTAGTTACATACACACACACCTGTGTGTTTAAATTACAGGAGGGCCACTGGTACACCACCAGTATTATGAAAACTAGATGACACATACTGATTTATTTCCTCCTCAGAGTGACTTCATCCTCTGAAACATTCTCTAGAGATTACGGGCAGTGTTTACCCAGTGCCTCCAGACTTGATAGAGTTATCGTTAGGATCATTTGGTCACCATCTCCACTATATTTTACCTTGTATCTTACATGAGCTTTATCAGAATGTAATGAAAACAGAATCTTTAATAACATATCTTAAAAGAGGTACTTCAGTTACTCCTAAAATTTTGATATTTAAAATACAATCCCTTCCTTCAAAGAGATTCATCATAATGGTCCTTCAGGGGATGCATATACCAACATAAGCTTAGAGAAAGGAATGATATGGGGAGGGAAAGACAATTTTTACCAAAGACTGATTTTTAAATTTTTAAAAAATAAAAGCCAGCCTTCTAACTAAATATTGAGCACAAAAGTATTCCAGGAAACAGTGACTCAATAATCACTGGAGGAACTCCAATGAGAGGTAGAAAATGTGTTTTTTTAAATATTTATTTTTTAGTTTTAGGTGGACACAATATCTTTATTTTATTTTTATGTGGTGTTGAAGATCGAAGCCAGCACCCCGCACATGCAAGGCGAGTATGCTACCACTTGAGCCACATCTCCAGTCCAGAAAATGTGTTTTAATTATCATCTGCCCAAGACATGGAGGGACAGAATTGTATGCCTACTAAATTTTGTTTCCCATTAAAGAAGGATTTTCACAAAGATTGTTATTACTTCTCTCCTATGGTTTGTGCATGTATCAGAACATCTGAGTAGAGTCCTGTGATAGTTCCCCACAGTGGCATTAGTTGGCATTCTGTGAAACACACAAGGTGATATAGAAAATGGAAAGACAAATAGATTTTGTGGTGATGTCACACCTGCTTCATCATCACATAGATTCTTCTTTGAGATAATGTTACATTGGGTTTCATATGAAGAAGTCTTTCAATAAGTCTTCAGAGGGTGCGTTGCTAGAGGCACTGAAGGCTGCAAGGACAAATGTGATCCAGAGTGGCAGTCACTACTGATTAGGATAAACTACCACCCCTGGAAGAGTGGGAAGCATTCAGAAGTATTTAACTTGCATGCCTCGTCTCCATCTCCAGTATGGTATCTGTTCATGTCCCATTCACCAAAACTCACTGGATACAGAGAGAGTCTAGCTTCCAAACACTAGGCAAATCATCTCTTCTTCCCCATCTGTGTATTGGATGCTTTCAGAAAGTAAATATCATGACACTAAAAGATTCCAGTGAATTTTCTTCTGTCCTATAAGTACATTTTAAGTTTCTGCCTTAAAACTCTAAACCCGATCTTCCCAGATTGCTCCTTCCTGAGCAGCCCATGCACTACTCTCCAGTGATAAATCTCCCCACCTTAGGTTCTCCTTTTTTTATGAAGTTAATGCCAGAGTACTCTGCTTGAATCTCTACTCCCTGGGAGGATTTCCACCTGCCATTTAACTTCAGGGCTGCTCTTTAGGGAGTTTCAGCACACAGCTCTCTATTTTGGGCTAACATCATCCATTGGACCTATATATAAATGGAGTTCAAGTTTCTTCTCTGTTAACTGGTCATAAGATCCACTGAACAAGCTGTAGATGTTTAAAGGATATCCCCTTTGTGAAATGGTGCACCAGGAAAAAAAATGCTCTCCAGCAAAGGGGTATAACAAGGAAATTTGAGGATCACAGCCTCTGTACTTTTGGCGGAAAATAAATGCTCTCTGCTTCAACATTTTAAAACTGCAGACTTATGGCAAGCATTATTGAAAAGAGATTACTACAGAGAAATCCTTAAATGGACCTCAATGAGGAAAAAAAGATATAAAGAACAATTAGAGGTCATTTAGAGTAACTTGAATATGGACTCTATATTAGACAATGTAATAGTATTCTGAAATGTGAGAAAATTAATGTAGTTATGTTGAATATTGTACTTGCTCTTTGGAGATATATGTTAAAGTAATTAAGACAATGCATTATGATCTCTAGATTTCAACAAAGAGGTTCAGCACAAGAAAGTTAAGGTGGTGTGTGTGTGTATGTGTGTGTGTGTGTGTGTGTGTGTGTTTGTGTGTGTGTGTGTGTGTGTGTGTGTTGAGAGAGAGAAAAAAAAGCAGGAATGGAAAAATGTTACCAACTTGTAAATCTTTATGTTTTTTTTTTCTGGGTTTAAATTTTTCCAGATAAGAAACAAAAGGGAAAAAATGTAGCAAATATAAGATAAAGGACAGCAGGATGGGGAGAGATTGGTCAATAGGCACAATGCTACCAGTAGATAAGAGGAATATATCCTAGCATTTTATTGCATGGTAGGATGCTTATAAATGACAATCATGTATTTCAGAACAGCTAGAAGATAGAATTTTTTATGTTCTCACCACAAAGAAAAGGCAAATGTTGGAGGTGATAGATATGCTAATTAGCCTGATTTGATCATTATACAATTTACAGATATATTGAAACATTGAATTACACCCACTGAATATGTACAGTTATCCTTTGTCAATTAACAATAAGGTAAAACTTTAAAAAAATATATAATAAGTTGGGATGATGGAATCAAAGTGGTCTGGTTAGATATAAGATTGCATAAAGATAAAAACAGAATTAACTAATTGTTAAATATATTTAAAGAAACTACTCAAAATACATTATTTATAAGAAGATAAACAAAGATGTTGAGATATATCTCTTTCATTTCTTACATGAGTTAGTTTTTATATTGTTATGATTTTTACTGTTACATATTATATGTTAATGAACATCTATCTTGGAAGTAGAATAAAACTAATATATACTATCATTCAATGTATAAGTTTTCCTTTCTAAATAACATGAAATTTCATATCAACTAGAATTACCAATAGATAATGAATAAGTATATTTATGAAGGATACTATTAACTAAGTAATTTCTTTTGGAATAGGAGACATTATCCATCAGTAAATAATTCAGTTTGGAGCTGTTTTATAGTCAAAAATTGATACCGAGTTTCTAGTCTATTCTACAGTAATTGGAAACATTTTGGAGGCTGACCAATATTGACTTATTCTAATTGTGATTTCTTTAAGCATAAAATTAGAAAAGAAGAAGACAAAAAATTCATCCTTACTATTACTGATTTAAATTATTTTAAACAAAATGTTTTGTGAATTCTTAAATCCTGCTTGTCTAAGAAATTTTAATTTCATAAATGTGATGTATTTTATCCACATATCAAAGCAATACATCATTATCTCATGTATTTAATATACTGATAGAGGCTAAGCCAAAAACTGTCCTTAATTAACTGTGCCTGCTATTTCAGTAATTCTAAAACATTCTGATGTTAACTCCATCATTCTAAAAATTTAGTGCACTGAAACCTGACAAAAATGGGTTGCATATCTCCTGCTTCCACTCTTATGAGATAATTTGTATTTCATAGTCTTTTCTGGGCACACACTTGATTTAAAATTAATCTTTTGTCTTTTTCTATTATTGTCAGTCTCTTCAGTTACATAATAAAGAGTTTGTGCATTGTTCCTGCTGTGACACATTCCAAAATGCAAATTAGACTATATCAAATGACATTTCATGATTACTTTCATCCAGAGAACTCTCTCATCATTAATAAGATATGGGATGAAACTGGTCTTCCCTAAAAACTTCAAAATCAGAGGAAAAATTATCAAGAAGGCATTAACATTATATTTAAGCAATGTGATTTTAGTTGTTCGCTCCATATTTCCCTTTGTCTTCTCTGTAGTTTTCCATTTTCCACCAGTTTTAGGGCAATTTGACTAACATTGGTGAGAAGTCATAAGAACACAGACCTTTGTTGTGTCTAGATGCAGATTTGGGTCATCAATAGGACAGCTGACAACCAGGCTAATTTTCTCATTGTTCTATTAATTACTGAGAGAGAGAGATCTTAAAGTACTTTACTGTAACATACATGAATTTGACTATTTTTCTCTTTCATGTCTAATAAGTTTTGCTTTATATACTTTGAATGTGTTATTAAGTACATATACACTTAGGATTTTTATGAGGTTTTGTGCTTTGACTCTTCTATCATTATAAAATATGTTCAAGGGATACTTTCATACTGTCTCTTAAAAAGTACCCCATATATATATTTCATGTCACCCTCAAATTATGTTCCTGCTATTGTGTAGAGTTTGCAACACCTCGAAAACCAAACAAGGCCAAAGCTGATATCATTGGGGGAAGAGTCTTCTTCATTTGGCTTATGTTTTTCAAGTGCCTTAACACCTGCCTTGGGGCTGGACTAGTAGGACCAGGTTACTGATCTTCACTACCAGAAACCAGGTGTTCCTTCCAGGAATGTTAAAGCGCATAAACTGGGCACAAGTTCAGGGGACCCTTTTGAGTTCTGGACCAAGTGACTTGAACTGAAAACAACACCTCTCAAAACCTAACCAAAGAATTTTAAGATGTGCCATTGGTTCACTTAGTGACCCCTGTGAAAACCCTAAAATGGTCCTGCATGTTTAACTTGGCCAAGAGATGCTTCCCCCTGAATGCAGTGTTTTTAGACTCCTCAAGAGAAAGCACCATTGTATACAACCAAAGATATGAAAAATTGGGCTCTACATGTGTAATAAGAACTGTAATGCACTCCACTGTAAAATATAAATTTTAAAAATTAAAAAAATAAATAAAAAGAGAAAGCATCATAAAAAAATTAAAAAAAAAATAAAATATAACACCTATTGTTTATTGCTCTGAAACCAACTTTGGATAGTGCTAATATAGCCAATCCCCACATTTATGTTTAACCTAGTTATGTTTTTATATTAGAACAATTTTTGATGTCACTTTATAGATCTATGTCTTGTTTTGGGACATTGAAATGTTTCACCTGCTTCATAGGGCTTTGTGATTAATCAAGTGGCCTGTTGCCTTGTGTTTACCTAATCCAATTTTTTGTCAAATATATTTTTTGTTTCAATAGAAAATAAATTCAAATATGTTTTTAACATGTGAGGATATTTAAGAGAGTAATCATCAGAAGCTTGGATAATATTTTTTGTTAGTGAACTTTGGGAGTATATAAACATTTTGAGATATAATATCAAAATGTAAAACTAATGATATAGATGAGCACTTAAAACATCACAATGATTATCATATATCCAGATTTTTTCTTGACAATTTTCTTGTTCCTGACATCAAATACTTTATCAGTAATATTCACACAATGTGTAAGATTGATAAAATTGTTTCCACTTATCTTGCTATTATTTTTCTTCATCTACTAATATTGTAGACATTTTTGACAGTAGCACTGGTATACATCTTCCAACACACTACACTAAACAGGCTATTCCTTGGGGGGAAAATGCATCTTATGTCATTTCAGATAAAAATGATCATTGGAGATATGATTTGAACAACATTAAATTTATCTTCTTAAAGTACCTTAAATATTGATGAATTTTTTCATATTTGTATTCATGAAGTTGTACAAACATCACTACTATCTAATACCAGAATATTGACGTTCCTCTCCTTCTTGAAAAAACTCATACCTAGTAGCAGTAATTTCTCATTTGTCCCTCTCCTAGCCTTGTCCCTCTCCTAGCCATTAATATTTCTCTGTTTGTCTCTGAATTTGCTTCTTCCTCATATTTCATGTCTGTATAATAATTAAAAAATGGCCTTTTGTCTGAGGTCTTATTCATTTAGATTACTATTTTCAAGGTTCATCCATGTGGGAGCATAAATCAATATTTCATTCCTTTTTATGGTTAAATAATACAATATGTTGTATGGATATACCACATCATATTTACCTACTCTTTTGTTGATAAACGTTTGACTCATTTTCATTTCTTGGCTATTCTGAATAAGGCTCTGTGAACAAGCAGGTGCATGTCCTAATATAAACACGTTTTCAATTATTTTGGATGTTTACCTAGGCATGGAATTTCTAGATCATATGACAACTCTGTGAGGTATTGCCAGAGTGTTTTCCAAAAGAGATGCATCAACTAGCATTTCCACTAGCAAAATGTATAAAGGTTCTAATTTCTGTGATGGTTAATTTGAATTGCTAATTAGACTGGATTAGGAGATGCCAAGGATTAAGAGGATTATGGGTGTGTTGATGAGGGTGGGTATAGGAATGATTGGCATGTGGGACAGCCAACTGAAATGGAGACCCTCCCTAAGAGTAGGCAGCATGGGCCAATAGGATGATAGCTTGGATGGAATAAAAGTTGAAAGTACAAGGAAGCAGCAGCATATGCAAGCTGGATTCTTGAATGGGTTCTTGATTGCTCTTGCCAACCTTTGATGATATCAGACTTTGATTTCTTCACTCTTCCAAAGCAGACTCTGCCAGTGACTTCCCAGAAGCCTTCAGTCTTGGACTAGGGTCTCGCCCTTGATCCCTCTTGTTCTGGGACTCCAGCATGTTGGACTGTGAGGCTACTGGTTCTTGCAGTTCTCCAGTCTGCAGATGACCATTGTGGACTATCCAGCTTCTGGTAGCATGAACCAACCTAATAGGTCCCCTTTTCATAATTATACTTCCTGTTGATTCTGTTTTTCTAGAGAACCTTGACTAATACCATCCTAGTGGGAGTGAAGTAGTGTCTCAATGTGGGAGATCTTAAAGTTTTTCAGTGCTTTTTAGGGACATCTCATTCCCCAGCTTTTTATTTAAAACTTTTAAATTCTGCAAAACTATTTAAACCTAGGTTTTCTACACCTGTTACCCTATGCTACAAGTAGCTACAGGCTTAAACAATTGCCTCTGTTTGTTTTTGACAAATACCTCCCAGGAAAAGGCTGTTTCACCTTGAATTGTTCAAAGGCAAGCTTTGAGGGAGGCACAGCAAATGTAAACAAGGTTGTAAGTAGGGTCCTCTAGGGTATAGCCAAACCCAGGAATGAAAACAATAATTACTGGAGACTGTGGCTATAAAGGAGCTGCAGCCCTGTTCTGCCCTTTGGTGGCTGCTAGGCTGTTGGGTTTCACTGTGATTATGGGCTTTCCATTTTCAAGACTGCTGTGGAGCTGCAGAGAGCAAACAGGAATGGAAAAGACTGAACAAAACTCACTTTTCTTATTGAGCATCAGCCACTTGGCTTGAATAATTTGCTCCTTTCAATCTTGTGAGTCTTTGCTTCACTTCAAGAGTTGTGAAGAAGTAGATTTCAACAATTTTGTCATTGAATTTATGTGCAAGGAAAATTTTGGCGATGCTTACTTTGCAATTTTTTTTTCTGACATTATTGATGTTATCCCAGCAAATGAGGCTTTTGTTTGTTTGTTTATTTGTTTGTTCATTCCAGGTTTTGAACTTAGGGATGACGCTTAACCGCTTAACCACTTAACCACATCGCCAGTGTTTTTTTATTTTTTTTAGTTTGAGACAGGGTCTTACTAATTGCTTAGGGCCTCACTTAGACAAATAGGCTGGCCTTTTTTTTTTAAAATGATCCTCCATGGTCAGAATTTTCGACTGGTATTTCAGTTAAGAAATATTTCTAATGTCTTTTTGTTTTCATCAGGATTTGCATATGATACCTCATTTAACCTAAAGATGGGTTGATGGTCATCCAACTTTTCAGCTCCCCCAGTGACATCTTATATCTACCAGATACAGAACAACTTTCATACCCAGGCTCAGAGAACGTTTCTTTTAAGAACCAATGTATTCAAATTTCTTACTGTTCTTCATAGTATAAACCAATTATCTTTATTATTTTGTTCCCTCCTGTACTTCATATATTTTCCTTTCGTCATAATCCTTTTTAGAAATATTCAGTAATTCATATCTCCAAATTTCATATAGCACATATACACTGAGAAGCAAATGCAAACATTTTATAATGTCTGTCTTTGTACATTCTAATGTTACATGTATGATTCAACTAAGGTGGAATGAATCTTGAATAATTGGAAATGTTTGTTTCACAAGTTCTCTGAAGAAAGTGGTAGGTGAGCACTCAGGATATTTTTAAGGACAACCCAAACAAACTTCCACTTTGAAAATAACATCAAAAAGTCTATGAGGAGGAAGGTAATCCTTGGATGAGAAACACAATTTTAAAAACATTTACATTCATTTGTGATTATCAAGAATTATAAGACATTAATATTGAACTATTCATATTATACTTGTATGGATTAAGAAATATGCCAAACTCAAAGACAATTTGAATCCCAACTATAAAGAATACACAGTTTGTGATTTTATTTCTTCTAAATCTGGTGTACTTTGTTCATTTCTGGGATGCCAACAAGAAGTGGTACATTGGACCAGGTGCCAAAGAGAGCAAACAGAAAGATGCAGAGATTTCAGGGATGAGATATTTTATTATGTGCAGCACAGTTGAAATGACAGTTAATATATATAAGAAGAATTAATCAGGGAATCTGGGAGCTTCCTTCAAATGTATGAAAGGTTATTGTTTGGAAGAATGATTCTGAATTTATTCTATTATGTACAATAGGAAGGAGACCAATGAAAAGAAGTTTTGTTATTATTGGATCTCAGGTCAATAGGTAGAACAATATTACAATGGTGAGAGATACTCAAAGTAGAATAGGAAGCTGCGGGAGGAAGCAAATATCCAGCCCATTCTAGCTACAAAGACAAGACAAAAATCTCTGTGTAAACACAGAGATTTTAAAAACCGAATGTTAAACTAGAAGTCCTAAAATTCTGATTCATCATCCCTGATATAAGTGTTTGACTTTCCAGGTTTTCTGGCTTCCTACTATTGACCTGTTAAAAATAAAAGTAGTGGAATTTCACTGCTATAATCCCAGTGGCTTGGGAGGCTGAGGCAGGAGAATCTCAAGTTCAAAGCCAGTCTCAGCAACTCAGACATATAGCAACTCAGCAAGACCCTATCTCTAAAAAAATATAAAAAAAGGGGTGGGTGATATGGCTCATTGGTTAAACATCTGTGGGTTCAATGCTCAGTACCAAAAAGAAAAAGAAGTAAAAGTTCAAGTACACCCTCAGCAACTTATCGAAGCCATATGAAACTTAGTAAGACCCAATCTCAAAATAAAAAGGGATGGTGATATAGCTTAGTAGTTAAGTGTCCCTGAGTTCAATCTCCAGTACCACACACACAAAAAAAACAATAGTGGGCCGAAAAGTGGGCCACACTCTATAATGATCCAGTCATATGCATTTTAGTTATTTAGTCGGAAGTTTTAGGCAGAGGGAAACATGATTTGTTTTGCCTTCTTACATGTTTTTTAAAGACTGCAAACATTTTAGAAGCAGTACCATTTATGCAAGTTCTGTAAACACAAAAGGACCTAGGGAATAGCTTTCTTGCTGCTGTAATTAAAGGATCTGACCAGAAGAACTGTAGAGAGAGAAGTGTTTATTTGAGGGCTCACAGTTTTAGAGGTCTTAGTCAATAAAAGGCCAACTCCATTTCTCTGGCCTCTAGGTGAGGCTGAACATCATGGCAGTAGAGGGTGGCAGAGGCAAGCAGCTCACATCACAGTGATCAGAAAGCAGAGAGAGTCTACACTCATCAGAAAATATATACTTCAAAGCAACAGCCCAATTCCCAACTCCTCCAGCCACACCCTTCCACTTCAATTACCACTGAGTTAATCCCTATTAGGGGATTAGATCACTGATTGGGTTAAAGTTCTCACAACCCAATCATTTCTCCTCTGAACCTTTTTGAATTGTCTCACATGTGAGCTTTTGGGAGACACCACAGCTAAACCATAACATTTACCAATATTATACTTGGTAAGAAATATGCTGTATTTTTCATCTTCATTGTAACAAAATACGTGTTAAAAGTTATATAAGTTTGAAAAACACTTAACCATAGTAATTTTAATATTTAGACTTGTATAACAAAAGCTTCTTTGTTTCTATTCCCCCAAAGTTCATGTTTTATTAGACAGAAGGCAAGAAAATAATAGGAATAAAAAATAGGAAGGAGGAAAGTTTTGGCATGTGGCTTGTGATTTTGACGCATTTTATAGAGGGGAGTAGACAAACAAATTCATGGTTACCTCCCTATCCCTCTCGGAGGAAGTGCTTTTCACAACCGCAGTTTTGGCAGGACCTCTTCCATTCTGGAGATCAGAAATAAAGCAAATGTTTATTGGTAGACTCTGTCTGGCCGGGGAAATTATCATAGCAGAAAATACTCACTTTCTGTAAACATTTTATTCATGAACTAAAAGAGCATGTTGCATTATTACCCAAAATGATGTTATGACCAAGTAAAATGTTACTTGGAGACAACAGTGTGGTTACAGATGAAAGATCATAAGGAAAACACAAACTAGACACACAGTAAAGCAATCCTGTCGTGCATGAAGATTGCCCTGTAGTTTAGGATCAAGGTGATTCTGTTTGGTTGTGATTTGTTTATGATGTAATTTCAGAGGAGCAAATATTTTTCAACCAGAATTCTTGTGTATATTACATTTACTGAATTTTATCTTAGAATCTCTTCATCTCTCTATTTCTAGTGAGTAGAAGATAAAAAGAATGTTTGGCTAGTTGAGAAATTTTGAGACTAATTTATAAGATGTATAAGAAGATATTGGGAGAAAAGCAAACAAAACAAAGAAATGATCATTCATGATGGAGTCCTTTAGTTCATTTGGAATTTTTTAATATGTTTGGATTTTCTCATCAGTCTCTATTTAAAATACTAAAATTTTATGATACTGGTTGTGTATAATAAAGATTATGACCTAAGGATATAACTCTGAAGGGTATAATACTGTGAAATCTGAAATTTCTGGAACTTTTTTATGGATTTTACTGAGCATGTGTGATAATCTGGATTCCCATATTATGGAAACTTGTCAATTAGTAGAATATTTAATAGAGATAAGCATGCATCTTCTCATTCTAGTCTCCAAAGATTAAGAGCTCTTAACAACAAATAAAATAAAATTTCTAGCCACTTCACAAAACAGGTATAGATTACAACTATACTTAATCAGTCATATTTTTCACATTAACAAAAACGCTTTGCAATAAACTCAGAATCAAATTTAGGTAGCAGATTTAAATGCAGCTAATTGTGTTAATATTGTTATAAAACAACCCTTACGGAGTTATCACTCTGTAGAACTGGTTCAAATTTGGTATAGATTGAAAACAGTCTTTCACTTAGCATGTTTTTACATTAAAGATTTATAATTATTTTTTTTTCTTAAAATTTGTAGTGTTGTTTTTGTACCACTTAAAGGAACATTTCTTGGAAAAGTAGTCAGCATGCACATATTTCTTAAATAGCATCAACCTTAAATTTTTGAATATTGATCATAATTTTTGGTTAAAAAATACAAACATGAGCATGATATGCAGCTAAAAGCAATGTCCAAATTTTGATTAAGCTGGTGAGATGTCTTTAATTACCTGTCCCTACGGTCTGAGAAACAAAGAATGTTTTCTGTTTTACATATGCCAATTTCTAGCTGTTTATTAATGTTGAACTTTGGAAATAACAGGAATTTAATATTATTGTTATTGAAGGAACTTGCAAAAATCATGATTGAGAAATGTAAATTGTCATTTTATTTAGACAAAAAAGAATTTCTTATTTAACTAGGTTGAAACAGTATGTGTTTGCTTTGATTTGTCTCTGCTGCATTTCAATGTGGAACATGTTCAGTCGTACTTTGGTTGGTATATTTAAAAAAAATCCTTAGCCATGTTGCAATAAAAAATAAATCTAAAAACCTGTCAAATATCTGTCCCAAGCAAAAGTATCCTAACTAATCCTGGCTTTGCAGTGCCGCTCATTATTGCATGTTCTCTGAATTGATTTCATTCTCCAGAGTTTCAGAGAAGTGTTTTCAATGTTATTTACCGTTATTCCTATGCAGATTTGCAATATTGGAAAACTAGCTGCATGATTTACTGTTGTTTATTTGGAATCCTTTTAAGAGAAAGGCACTGCAATAGATCTTAATAGGAACATGTTTACAGAAAATTTATCCTGAAGAGTACAACTAAGATTTTTACTTTTTTTTAACATTGGAAGAGGAAACCCATAGGAATTGGCTTGTGTACCAATACATGCCTCTCCTAATACAAAGAAAATTTAATTGCCAGAAGGCAACTTTATAGAAACAACTTACTGCTTCTTTGCTAAAGCTTTCCTTTTGTTTTACTAAGAAAAATAATACAAAGAAGATATGCGGTGTCAAGTTAATGACAAGTTAGGGGATAAAAAATAAACCAACTGGGTTATGTCTAGAACATTGTATGTCATGTGATATTCTATTTTCTGAAAATGTATATGAATTTTCCATGTGAGTTCCACTCAGATAAGGCAACACATTGCCTTAACCTTAATTAAATACAAATCTTTCTCTTTTTTTATTGATTGTTCAAAACATTCCAGAGCTCATGATATATCATCTTTCATACATTTGACTCAATTGGGTTTTGAATTCCCATTTTTACCCCAAATACAGATTGCAGAATCACATCTGTTACACACTCACATTTTTACATAATGGCATATTAGTGACTGTTGTATTCTGCTACCATTCCTATCTCCTAAATACAAATCTTTCTTTAAGGCACAAGTACAATAGATCATTAAAAAATATAATGAAAGAGGAAGTAGATCTTTTCTGCTATTTAGAGGCCCTTAAATGGCTTATAGTTTTTAAAACTGCTTCAAGATTTAGTAATAATTAGGTGACCATGTTTTCTGAACCAAAAATTGGGACACATAACCTCACATCTTTAATCGCCCTGATCCAGAACTACGACTTGTGCTTGGAATCTTGTGCTGTAAATGTGGAACATGACTAACATGAGCAAAATGACTAGAAATAGAGCCCTAGACATTGAAGGTGTGGAAGCTGACGCCAAATAATGAGCCCTTCATCTAATAAAGCACTGATTTAAAATCTTTTTGCTCTTTTCCCTTCCTGTCTGTTTTTCTTTCCTTCCTTCCTTCCTTCATTCCTTCCTTCTTCCTTCTTTCTTTCCCTCTTTCTTTCTTTCTTCTTTATTTTTTCTCAGCACCACAGTACAATTTAGGAATATAAACAAGATTTTTCAGGCCCTTTGCTCTGAGGAGATCATTTGGGCAGGACAAGGGCAAACATGTGAACCATGTACGAGTTGTAGATCTGTTAAACAGAAGGAAGGTGAAAGTCCCTCAAAAGTAGTATTTTTGTGAAATTACATAAATGAATCTTATCATTGATCCCAAAGTACCTCTTTGGAGTACCATCAGTGCTGAAAAAGCCTCTTCAAATACACAAGTAAAAATTTGAATGCTAAATTTACAAAAAAAAAAAAACTTATATTTTCACATATGTTGATATTTATAATATAATTAGTTTATTATTTTTTGTTGGTTATAATTATTAAGGAGTTAGTTTCAGCCATTAGGGAATTTGGCAATTGTAAAAAAAAATAGAGCCTTTAGTATTGCTCCTTAGAAACTATTTTCAATGAAATTGATGATCAAATATCTTTATTGAAAAAGAGGATATCTGAATTCTACTTTTCCTAAGGGCAATATTAAGAATCAGACAACCTCAATCTTTAAAATATAAATATAAAAATATGTAAAGGTAATACCAAGAACCAAGGAAATTGGAAAATGACCATAGGTCAGCAATCATGTGACATGTATTTATTCATGAAAATAATGCTGCCATATCAAGTAAAAGGGTCAGTTTTATTGTCGTGTTTTGCTCTTTGTATTCATTTTTTCTATTTATTTTATTAGTTTAGTTTTAAATTTTTATTTATTTATTTTATTTATTGTTTTGTCTGTTTTTGCCTAGGAATGTCCCCATCCTCCCCAATGTTGGGTAGCTCAAGCCCATCAGAAATGGTAGAGTAGATCTGGGGTAACCAGTAAAGCTACTAAACATTTAAGGTGATTTTTCTATATATTTTTTATTTGTTCTAGTTAGTTTTACATGACAGCAGAATGCATTTTGATTCATTGTACACAAATGGAGTACAAGTTTTTACTTCTCTGGTTGTACACGATGTAGAGTCACATTGTTCATGCATACATGTACCTAGGGTAATGATGTCCATCTCGTTCCACCATCTTTCCCAGAAATAATTAAGGTGATATTTTTGAAGTGAGGAAGTTTCATATGGAAAAAAAATCACATACATAGGTTGAGATAATAGGTACATCACTGAACAACTGTTTTCTATACTTGTGTGCAAGAGATGGAAGGGAACACAGTAAAACTGAAACCCTGGGAAGACCTGTGAATATGCCCTATCTCTGAATATATTCCTCAACCTAAACAATACTGGGGTGGCAAAGAGTGGACATATTTCTGGCTTTGGGTGTCTCAGCATGACTTGTGCATAAATTGCTTAAATAATTACATACAAACAATGCAGATGCCAGAATCTACGCATAGACACATACATAGGTTAAAAACCTCCTATGAAGCATTAGTGCCTGCACACAATTTTACAGTTAGAGTCCAGCCCACTTAGTAGATTATTAAAGCAAATCAAAACAAATTAATAGAAAAACTAACAACTTCATAATTAATTAAAGAAAATAATATTCAGAGTTACTGAAATATATTGCCTACTATGTTCAATTTTTAACCAAATGTACTTATATGTCTATATATACACATATATACACTAACATATGTATATACTTACATATGTGTATCTATAGAGGCATACGTACTTATGTATGTACATATAGCTATATATATTGACATATATAGAGAAAGAAATATAGATAAAAAGTAATATCAGAAATGTGCCAGTCATATTTAGAAAAAAAGACATGGCTGATAGAATCTGGATATGCACAAATGTCAAATTATCAAAACATGATTTAAAATAAATTTTATAAAGTTCAAAGATTCAAAGGAGATATTTTTAAGTAATAGGAAAAATTGCTAAAGATAAGTCAGTAGGGAAGCTCAATTTGAAAATGGAACTTATGAAAAAGTAGAAATTCTGGGGTTTGAAAACTAAAGTATCTGAAATGGAAAAAAAAAAAGAGAAGACCTAACAGAAGATTTGAGATGACAGAAAAAAGAATCAGTGGAACCAAAGTTAGATGAATAGAAGGCATCCAATGCCTGTTATTAAGAATTGACAGCCAGATGCGGTGGCACATGCCTGTAATCCCACATACTCAGGAGGCTGAGACAGGACAATTGAGAGTTCAAAGCCAGCCTCAGCAAAAGTGAGGTGCCAAGCAACTCAGTGAAACCCTGTCTTTAAATAAAATACGAAGTAGGGCTGGGGATGTGGCTCAGTGGTCTAGTGACCCTGAGTTCAATCCTCAGTAAGCCCCTTCCTCCCTGTCCCCCCCCCAAAATATTGACACACCCGTATGAACATGGACATTATCCATTAATTAGGTAAAATTCCATACTTCAAGTGAAATGTAAGTATTTTGACCAAAGAGTTGTGGACATTGCAAAAAAGAAAGCTGAGGAAAGGTAAGGAAAAACTATGCACAAGAAAATGTACTTAAATTGAGCACTGAAAACTACTTTGGATAATCACAAGCTGATAAAAGAGTATATCTTTCAGAACAGAAACAAGGGGATAGGCAAAATTACAGTGTATTAGTCTGCTATACAATTCAGTCCATAACACACAGATGTGTGCACTGGAGCCTTTGAGTTAATAGCGAGAACTTAATTTTAGCTAAAATATTGATCTGAGAAGAGGTTTAAAAATTAAGTTGAAATATGGTCTTTGTAAAGGTATGTTTATGGGTTTATTTTGCGGGAAAATATAAAAGCAAAAACCTGCAAGTTATTGGTAGTTGGGAGGCCATATATAGCCATGTTAAAGCTATTTCTTCCTGGAGGTAAGTTCTGAGGCCAAGTTGGTGTGGTTGAAATTAATACAAGGCTAAGTGAATAATTGTTCAGAAAAACAGAAAAGATAGTGAAGGGGAAGAAGTACTTAGATGATTATTACTTTTAGGATAGGGAAACATCTGATGCATACAGATGGACAAATTAATTTGGCCCAAGAGGCAGAGATGGAACATAATCAAATGTCCAGAGAAAGAGTTAGCTGTTTACAGAAGGGGTCATTTGGGGAAGAAGGCTTTTCTCTGTAAAAGAAGGGTAAGAATAGCACTGATATGCACACAGCTCCTGCTGGTCCTGCCATGACAGTTTTTGAAATATTTTAGTATTTCATGCAGTAGTTTATGTGTGGCTGCTGTTTTGAGAGCTCAAATCCCCACACTCTCTCCATAGCCACTTATCTGCATCTTAACCAAGCCCCAGCAGAAGTTTTCAAAAAACACATTTTAGTTCTGATCATTTGATGCCTGTTCCCTCCAATTGTTGAATGTTTTGAGTATCACCCCTGAATATTAAGCAGTGAATGTAAATTCTGTGTTTGAAGTAAGAGAAACCAGGAAAATCCATGCCTCAGAATTTCAGTGATTTATATGTTGAAAATCATCTGCTGAAAGAGATAAAGAAAAGAGGATTTAGAGGACCTGAGAAGAAAGAATAGTCTGAATAATAGTACTGAGATTTCTAAAAAAGTCTTGAGAATCAGGTTGAGTTGGAACATGTACAAATATCGCTATGCTATCACCATTATCAAGGGATGTTTTCTAAGAAAATAGAAGGGCTGTAAATTCTGTTTTAAACTGACCAAATCATGGAAGTAGAAGGACAACAGAGCCGGAAAAAATAGTGTGGAGAGAGCTATAAGTGATTGTGGGTTACAGGCTAGATAGGAAAGGAATAAGGACCAGTGACCATGAAAAGAGGTGAGACTCAAGTGCCTGAATATCACTACAGAGCCATCACTTTGTGAAGAAGATCAAGAGATGAAATGATGAGATAGAGAAAAGAGGCAGGAACAAAATCTCAGGACTTACAGTCGCACAGAATGAATAGGTTTGCAAGGTGATGAGGTCAGAGCACCTGTCCTGAGAGAAGGTTCATTGAAGCAGAACAGTCTCCTGAGTCAGGAAGCATAAGTTTATGTGAGGCCAGGGTGGTGGTTGTCAATGTGTGTAGTGTGAGGTAGCAAGGAAAAGAGAAGCGACAGGAAGGAGGAGAAACAAACAGAAGCAGGAGTTAAATGAAATGGATATGTGGCCAATGATAATATTGGGTGGTGTTGTCTAATCTTGAGGAATTTAAAGACAGAGGGGAAATGTGACCAATTCATAGGCTACTTCTTTGATGTTTCTAGCACGATTCAAACAGGGATGCTGGCAAAGAGTAGTATTATTGTTCTTGTAATAAAAGTTATGTTTTTTCTAGCAACATTTGCTAGAGAAAAGTAAAGTGTGCCCCTGCAGGACATAATCACACAAGCTTAAATCTGAAGTTTCAGTGTTTAAAACACACTGGTAAAATCTCTTCACCATAGAAATGTATAACACTACCTCACCATTCTGGGCTCCAACATAATGCTTTGCAGTTATGTGAAATGAACAGTGGATTGCCATCCTCAAAAGATTTGCTCTTGGGTTGAACCTGTAATGATCTGCTTGGCCTTTTATTACTTGAGAGAGGAAGGGCCGTGGGACTGCTGAGTTAGTATAATAAGAATGTTTGCCCTGGGAATTTCTGCAGTCACCAACCCGACTGACAGGTTATATTCTCTAGTTCAGCATTTGCCTTTTTTTTATAGTGATTTTCTTTTGTGCATGGCAATAATAAATAATACATCTTTCAACACATCATCCATAGCCATGGAATTCAAAAGCCATTCAACATCAAACTCTCCCTTTGGAACTGGATGTGTGGAACTGCAGGTTGAGATGGCCACATCCCCAATTTTCAGAGATAATACAAAGTTAGAGGTTTAAAACACCAGTGTTATGATATAAAGCAAAGGATATACAGCCATGCAAGGGCAGCATAACTCAAAACAGGGTACCTTTCTCAAGCAGTAAAAATCCCCAACCTATTAAAATGACTAATAATATTGCTCTGTATTTATATAGTGTCTTCTTACAAAGGAGCTTAAAATGCTTTACTAACATTTTCTCATTAACTCTACCTTCATCTCCATGAAATACACAGTGAGAGTTGTTATTGCTGTTTTTTCTTGCCTTACCTGTGGTTAATGTGATATCTGACACAGTGAGGCCACAAACCCAAGGTCATTCTGTGGGTTGATGATGAAAATAATTCTTTTTATTTATTTTTTCCCTCTTTGCTCTATGTAGTGATTATGTCTAAATTCAGATTTTCAGTCCTCTTTGTGAGATGGTATATCGAGTGAGGGTATTTGAGTAAGGTTATATACAAAATTGATAACAGTATTGGCAAACTTCCATTTATCTATGTTCTTTGCCATTATTTACTTTCACAATAACTACCTGCCATTTCTCTGATAGGCATTGAAAAAGAGATCATTGTGAAAAGTAAAAGAACAAATTTATTATTCAGTTCTGATATTCTTTCTTTTGAAAAATATTAGAATTCAGGGGAAAGAAAAGCACTGAAATCTACTACAATTATACTTTTAAAAATTCTTCTTACCTTCATGGATTCATTTCCTAATTCTTCTGTGACCCCAATAATATTTCTAAGAAAAATCATCCCAATATTATAAGGGGTAAACTAAAGACAGTAAAGTGTGTATTTTAATTACAATTAAAATATTTTCATTCAAAATGAAGTGGCAAAATAACTGAATTGGTTTGGTTATTTTGATGACTTTATATTTTAGTGCCTTAAATTCATTTTTTACAGTATCTGTTAGTTACAAGAACGCTTTCTTAGATATCTTTACCCTAAATTAATCATAATTATATCAACTTTTGAAGCCTTTACTGAACCCATGAAAATATAGTTCTCTCCTTCCACTGAACTGTATTCTGTTTGAGTTACTCTTAAGGTATCTCTGGTCTCATTTTTTTTTCAGATGCTTGTTTATACACTCATTTGGCTCTTAGACTGTGAGCTGCCTAAAGGCATGTGAACATAACTTATCAATCACGGTTCCAGTATCTGGCTTATGATGTGCACTTTAAATATAAAGAATGAATGATTTAATCAGTGTTTGCTGATTTCACTGTATCTTACTGACTTACTCCATTTATTTGCTGAATAAATGGAGTCCATAGCTAGATAAGTGATAAATGAATTAAGTAAGAAATGAAGGCAGTCAACTGATCAATAAGTGTTTTGTGATAAACTTCAGCCTCCCTCAGGCAGCTTTTATCAGAAGGGCACTGTACTTTTACAGAAGCTCATTTTTCAGTACCTTGGAGTCATCAAGTCATGTACAAAGTCACTTATTCACCTGGGCCATACAATGAGTTTCTTGGTCTATACAGTTTATTCACAATGAAGAAAGAGAAGCTACTGACTACATTTGATTTTTACCGGTATTCAGGGATATATCCACTTTATGTTTTCTTATTTTCAAAAATTCATTGATGGCTATCTTGGGTATCTTCCATTAATCAATTATTAATACAGAATTTAAAATTCTTCTTTTCACCCTAGTTTCCTCCAGTCCCCAGATGTCAGCAGAACCACAACAATCCTAACTAATGAAAGTCATTGTATACTTGAACATCAATTGAACAGTTTAGGTCCTCAGAATAGGTAAGTCCATGCTCCTCCAACGATCTTCATCAGGGCCTCTTCCTCATGACCCCAGGACCACTTTTTTGTTAGAGTCTGTAAACAAGTCAGGATGGCGCCTGGTATTTTGCTAGGGGGAGTGGTTTGTGAGATGGCGCCAGCGAGCCATTAAGTGTGGAGATTTCTTATTGGTTGACTGCTGTATCTAGTTTATGTTAATTAAGATAAGCTGTGTGGAATGTATAAATACCTCTGTTGTCCTACAATAAACAGCTCCCACTCCTGCTGTATCAAAGTACACAAGTTGCTCGTCACCCCCCCCCCCCCCCGGCTATTTTGCTGCAGCCGGACTGGGGCACTTTTTAATCATTCTTTGGATTTCTCTATCACCACACCCCATGTTCTCTTCTCTCTCTCTTTCTCTCCCTCTCTCCATCCAAACCTGCACAACACCACACACAAATGTACGCATAAATACTATATGCGTTTTTTATGTATATACTGATTGTAATATGCTTCATTTAAAGCAGAATTGTGAGTATAAGGATCACTGAACACATTTTAAGATGCATTATTAAAACAAGAGGAAAAGGTGATTGTCAAAAGTCATATAACTCCATTCGACCTTTGGTCTTTTGGGATTGTTTTACTCAATTAGTATGATATAACTAAAAGGAACCAATAAAAAGAAAACTCATATGACTCCAAATAGACAAAAATCATTTATTTTCTGTGCCCTTCATACAGAGCCTCTTCATTATACAAGAGAGACAGCTGAAATATTCAGAAATATTTAGGTTCAAGAAAATTTACACACAAAATAAACACACATATATGTTTGTCATAACAATAGTATCTCACATTTCATAAATTAACAATTTAAATATTTTGGTGTAAAATTCAGAAATTATCTTAGTCCTGTTAGAAGTTATCATTGCTGATAGATCATTTGGTGTTAAATCATGTAATTCATAACTTTAAAATTTGCTGTTACAAGGCACTGCAATAAGAAATATTCTCAGCTAATTTACTAACTGAGACACCATTACATATTGCCCATCAAACACAAGGACCAGTAATCTGCAGATTAAGGAAAGTATCTTTGATGGTATTTGAATAAAGTCTTATAACTCAGTATCTCACTCAGCTCAGGAGGCACGAAGGTGTCACTTGAGCTTTTGAAGATACTATTATCATAATTGTGCTAATTCTCATGAAGAAGCATTTGGTGTCATCAAATACAGAGCAAAGAAATACAGCTGTGAAAGTTTGCTGACCTAGAAAAGATTATGTGCAACCATCTTAATCACATGCAATGATTTTCTTAGAATGGATGAAGTCTCCGTGATGGCACTTTCCAGAAATAAATTATCTACAGAGTTTATTTATTTAGGATTTTAAGGGTTTCAGAGGGGCTCTTTTTTAAAGTACATCCTAAGTTCTCTAAGGATCAGGTAGATAGAGAGTGTAGATACTTCCTAAAGTGTTTGATTTTGCTGTAAATGGATACAGAGATAGAACCCAATAGGAACACTATTTTAGAAAGTGGTGAGGAAAAGCTCTCCAAGGAAGAGATTTTTCAACAGAGATTGCAATGATGTTATGAAGTAAGTCATGTGAAGATGGAAGGATGAACACTTCAGGCAGGGTGAGAGACCAACCCACGAAGCTTTACTTGCTTCACTTGCTACAGGAAAGTCAGTGGTGAATAGGCCAGAATAATTGAGGGGAAGAAGGGTAAAAGAAACAGTTTTCAGAGAGAGACAGCCAGGTCTCCTGTGATGTGAGCCATATAGGCCACCATACAAACCTGGAATTTCATCCACAGAGGTAGTAATCCAAAACTGTCATTCTCATCTAGCCTCTTTTTGCTTATAGACAAACCCAGTTAACCCAATGTGTAATTATATACTATTTGATCATATATTTGTAATGCAGTGATCTATATTGCTGCCCTCTTATTGGTGTACATGGAGGTTCTGCACACTTTTCACAAAACTGAGTTATTGTTATTTGTGCTGCACATTTATGCCTTAAAATAAGAATTATTGATTTATTTACTATGACTGATATTGCAAAATAGTTTGCATGATTTGATTTGGGAGTTTCTAGTTTGTCATATTTTTGCTTTGACTCTAATTTCTCCTTTTCCTGTCCTTTTCTTAATTCCCACATTGTTTTTCTCTGGTTTGAAATTAAAGCAGCACAATTTTATGTTTATTCCTAAGTGCTTAATATGCATGTTTATCTTTTAAAAGGCCCAAATTATTCAATATCTTTGTCATCTTCTGAAACAATGCAATTCCATTCCCTTCCCATGTTTTATATATTTAAAATCTGATATTCAATGTTCATCTTTCTAGAAAGTCATCAAACCTATCATTGTGTTTTTGTTTTTGTTTTTTTAATTCCAACCAGTACTCTTTTAAATGTAACAACTTTTACTGGTTTCCTTGTGTATAATTACTTTCTACTTCTTCATCTATTTTTTTTTTTCTTTTTGGTTGTTGCAGTGCATTTTGGGGGAGAGTTTCAATAAGCGTTTGTGAGCAGTAAACTCAGTCTTTTATGTCTGAAACCGTCTTTGTTTTTCTTCACAATTACTACAGTGTTATCTGCAATTCTCTGATGTTAGCGAAAAATTTCCCATCTTGTTCCTTTGCAAGTGACCTGCAATGTCTTCTTGTCTTTGATGCTGGCCTCTGTACCACAGTGTGTCTGAGGAGGAAGTTGTTTTTACTTGTGCTGTGTGGAGCTTAGTATAATCCTTTAGTCTTTAATTCTGGAGAATTCTTAACAAATCTTTTTAGAATACTGTATCTACACCATTCTCTCCCTACTTCTGCAATTTTTAATAAATATGAGCAGGAGCTTTGACTTCACACTTCCATTTTTTTTAATCTCTTTTGCATTTCCTATCTTTCCCCCTCATTATACTCAATAATTTTCTCATATTTACATTCCAATTATCTGAACCTAAAAACATTTTTATTCAAATTTAGTACACCTATTGGTCTTTTTAAATCTGCAACTTCTCTTTCAAGTAAGTCTTGTTCTTATCTAATGATTTCTTTCCTTTCCCTGTGATGAATTCAAATAACTTCAAAAGTTTAATTTTTGGCATATAAGTCTGTTTTTATATCAAAACTCACTCATAGCAGTTTATTTCATGGTGGTACTTTCAATTTGTTACAAGGATCTTTATATGTGTGGTCTTGTCTTTGAATCAGAAATGCCCTAGTCTTAGGATTTGCTTCTATTAGGGTTATAAGCTTTCCGCAGAATCAGGATTAATTTTGTTTCTCATTAGGAATTGTCTCCATCTGTGTCACATGAAATTGAACCCTGCAACATTACTTGACCCACATGGCATTACAGCTTTGCATGGATGACATTGTACTTCTGGGATAATGGGCAGGTAACAGAAGCAGCATCTTGTTTCAGTTCTTGGATTTATGTAGGGAGTTTAGTTTGAGTTTCCACTCAAATGAATTTGTAATCTCAACATCTTTTCCTGAAGCTGGTAATTAAATCCTAAACCCTAAGCCTATAACTGGTTCTAATATTTACATGAGCCATTTGGGTTTTGGATACCTTGCTATAGCAGTTAGGTGTTTTCCTTTATTTATTTATTGCTTGCAAAGCTTGCTTTGTTTGTTTGTAGTGTATACTCTTTTAAAGAAGCAATATCTTTTTCCTAAGCATAATTCTAATATTTTTCTCATTGAAGTGGCTATACCTAAAATTCTCACTCTGAAACTAGAATGCATATTTAAGAAACAGATTTTCATCAGTAAATCTTATTACAAAACATAGGAGTTCAAAGTTTTGTTCATTCACCAACTAGCAGGGTAGGGCTGGGCAAACTGCTAAAATTCCCTGGGTTTCATTTTCTTCATCCCTACTCTGCCATGCTTTCTTTCGAAATATCTGTCTCTTGTCTTTTGTTTTTGTTTTTGTTTTTAACCAAGTAAACCACATAAATTACTCAAAAGTGGGGTTGCTTTGCCTATCCTTTTTTTCTACTCATTTTCACATTAACTGGGTATTTAAAAATGATTTTTTTTTTCTTTAAAAATCTCTAAGTGTTAGGTGTGGTGGCACACACCTATAATCCCAGCAGCTTGGGAGGCTGAGGCAGGAGGATCTAGTTCAAACCAAGCCTAAGCAAAAGCAAGTCACTAAGCAACTCAGTTAGACTCTGTCTCTAAATAAAATACAAAATAAGGCTGAGGATGTGGGTCAATGGTCAAGCGCTCCTGAGTTCAATCCCTGGTACACCCCTCCCTCCCAAAAACATATCTAAGTCATAAAGACTGAAATGGAGGCTCCATCTCTTTGAAGTTCTTTGATATGGTGCTTTGATATCACTGGCCTTCATTGACCTTTGTGAAGTTGACTGCAGGCGGTGTTTGAGGAAACAGTATCTGCCTGTATGGCTCCCTATTAGCCTTGGAGACTTGACCATCAACCATGTCAACAGGAAACCTGATTGAGAATTACAGATGAACAACGAATCAAATAGCTTATTGTAACCAAGGTTCTATATTCCTGAAACAATTTTAAATCCCTGAATCAAAATTTGAAGAAACCCTCAGAATGATATAAAGTCACTTCAATAGAAGTAGAGATAAAATTTAAATTTTCTTGTTTCCAAAGTTTCACCAGAAGTATCATGGAAAACTGGGATAATGTTAAATTTAAGAAAAAGATTTTGAGTTTCCTCATCTAATTCTTACCCACACATAATAGGACAGTTTTTAATATTAGATATTTGAATTCTTTGTTTATTTCTAAATGGGTGACTAACATCTCCATATAAATACTTATTTAGAAGTCCCAAACCTAGGGGAGTCACACATCAATCTTTGGCATATTATGACATGATGCCACAGAGTTGGGTAACATTTGGAAGATTGTGAGAAGAAATAAACCACAATAGAATAAGTAGCAAAAAGAAATGTATTGTCTGTGTTTATCAAAGGAGTACCTTTATTTGACTTATGTTTCCTCCAAAGTATTGTTGGCACTGCAAGTTGTTATAGAATATATATTAGATAACTGTTAGATATTTTCATGTGAAACAGTAGTTTCTTTATGACTTAATACTTGAAGAATTATGAATTAAATCCATAGGCATTTGAATCTATCTCAACCTAGGGTAGTGGCAATTTTTAGTCCTCCTATGTATGAAAATAAATCATAATTTTGAAGCATTAATCCACTTTAATAAGACAATTTCTATCAAAAAGAATATTCTTAACTGGGCATGGTGGCACACTCCTGTAATCCCAGCAACTCAGGAGGCTGAGGCAGGAGGATCTCGAATTCAAAGCCAGCCTCAGCAAAAGAAGGAACTAAACTACTCAGGGCTCTAAATAAAATAAAAAATAGGGCTGGGGATATGGCTCAGTAGTTGAGCACCCCTGAGTTCAATCCCCAGTACCCAAAAAGTATATTCTTTCTCAGTTGAATGAATAGCATCCAAAGAACTAGTTGTAAGAATAAAACAAAAGAGAATAATTTTGGTAACAAGTTGCAAGAACACTTGGTTGGCAAAATATATATATATATATAATCAAGCATTGATTTTTATGTTCTACAAAACTAAAAAGGTTACTTTCAACACATTTTCCCATATCATGAAAAAATCATTCTTTGTCTTTCATTATTTATAACTGCCCTTTGAAAATTTGAAACTAGTCTGTCTGGGGTCGTTCAGGAACTGAAGGAATTCAGATGAAGTTCTTCACACTTCAAAAGAAAGAGATTGAAAAGCAGACTGAAGGACTATCTAGAATTATTCGATAAACTAAATATATTTTACATACAAATAAAAAGATGGAAAGCTTGTTAAGTAATATTTCCTTTAAAACTGTTATATGTAACTAACTACTTTCATGTAATCTGATACAAGCCTCAAGAGAAAACAATATCTTAAAATACAAAGAAATTCCATTTGATCCTACACTATTTTTTATAGTTTCTAATATTTTATTAGAAATTTCCAAGCAAAAGTCTGAAAAATAGCAAATTTCCTTATGAAACAAATAAAAACCAGAGGAACTTGATTTTCACATTGACATTGTTTTATAGAATAGGTGAGATGCATGTGTTTGGGATAATTTGCAAACCACAATCCACAGACCAAAGCTTAAAGGATTTCAGACACTTCACAGAGCTTCAAGCCAATGTCAGGCTGAAGAGGAGAGAGCCTGGTCATAAGTTATTGAGTGAATGTAGTGATAGAGGTACAAGAAATTTGAATAACTGGGAGAGATATAAGTGGATAGGTGTGTTTTATACATATACCTACATACATAAAAAATTGAAAAAATCTGTCCCACTAATGAATTTTTATAATAACAAAAGATATTGTCATTCAATCGAGGTAAAGTGTGTCAATATTGTACATATGCTTTCTGCTTATAGCTCCTCTTCTAGAATTTTGCATTTGTTACATATTCCAGATAATGCTATTAAGAAGGAGACTTTTTCTGCATTTCTTCTGGGTTTGTCTCACCGTTTTAATGTTTACAATTTCATTTTCAGCAATGTACATAATAAAGTGTTGGTGTATGGGACTCCAAAGCAGAGAAAGACATTCATGATTACTTTGATTGCTATAAAAATATATCTTCTTTGATGTACATATGCTATGTGTGTATGAGAGAGAGACAGATAGGAAAAGAGAGAGAGAAATAGAAGGCAGAAATATAGATGCTTATGAAAACCTCAGGATAAAACCTTGCCATTCAGGATGCATATTAGCTCAAAAGTCTGCCTGACCACATAAGAACTCTCCATGGGACAGACAGCCTCTAAAACTCTGGACCAGAGTTTATATGTATACATGAGATATATACATATGTATATGTATATATAATCTCCATGTTTGTATATATGCATATGTGTATGTACACATGTATACATACAAATATGAATGTATATATTTTTATATAAATGGATATATACACATATTGAGTGACACTTTATGCATATATACACGTAAGTGTCACTCAATTATTTTTATATTGATAAAGATGGTCACAAATAATATAATGATATGATTTGTTTGTTACCTGACATAGTAGTTAAGATAATCCCATTGTTAGTGATATAAATTAGACAAGATTTTGGAGAATTATTTCATGTTGAAGTGCAGGAAATCACAGAATGTGTGCACTCATTGAGAAATGCATGCTGCTTTGGAAAGTTTCACACTGTGCCTTCAGACCCAGGAAGAATGATACTCCAGCCAAACCTACAGTTCTCAGGACAGAGTGTAACTAGTTTCACTTCTTCTCTCTCTTTAATTTAATAATTGATCTTTCCATTGATTTCTCATTTCTTAAGAAATATAAGGGTACAACAGGACTGTAGAATACTAACGAATCTATTTGTTTGCAAAAAGACATTTATTGATATAACAGAATCACTGTGGTTTGGGTTTTGTGTTGTTTTTACTTGGTCTCAATCCATTTGGGTCTCTTGTTTAATCTTTTTTCAAATATCCAAACTCTGAATATGATGACATCCTGGTGGTAGATACTGGAGCTGCTTGGGGCACTCTTCCCATTCTCTATCTCTACTTTTTTTTTCTGACAATAGCTATGCTCAGCTCCTTTCTTTATTATGGCCATGAAAAAATAAAGTTTGTGATAGATGATTATTCAATAATGATCATTGATTTAAAAAAAAAAACATCATTCTTAGGCTATTAGAAACATAAAATTTAGCCAATCCTGAAATCATTGCCAAACAAATTTTTAAAAATCCAAAATTTACCTCCATAGACTCAAAATTACATTAGATTTAAGTGTATAGTCAAATTATTTACCTTCTGGTAACAAAAGCAATTCCTGCTGTATAAAGATATTTTATATAAAATATCCAAAAATTAAGAATATAAAATTTTAGGTATTAAACAATGACCTTTAACATAGCTACTGGGTAAATTCTTAAATAGTTAAAAGCTTAGAAAAACTTTTAAAAATAGTACATGAAGACATAACAGTGAAAAAACATATTCCATGTCTGCATTTTGAAAAATTGATTATTTACAAATTTGTGAAAGTGAAACATCTATTGTTCAGTGAACTTAAGAATTTTATCATTATTGTTATGTATTAATTTTGTTACTCCACTGACTTCAGAAAGAGGAAACAAGAACAGTACCCTCTTTACATAAGGTTTCTTTCTAATAAAGGAAGTTAGGTAGGGAGAATTTGGGTTCTCCTTTCCTAGTGAAGACATTAGTGTCATTTTGTATTAGAGATCTTGAATTTGTCTTCTCATCTGCATAAAGTAATCTGGCATTGATTCAAGTTATTGTTTATCTCCTTTCAGTATAAGGTATATTAAGTAGTATGTAAATAAACATATCAAGCAAAACCTATTTATCGTCACAAGAAAGTCATTTGGTAGACAGACTGTTAGAGACTGAAAAATTAGCATCTTTCCCAAATACTCTTTCTTCTCAACAGGTTGAACATTTAAGACAAATATATAACATATATTATATAGCATAACCTGATTTTACTAAAGGTCTAACTGTGCTTCCTGTGTCTGAAGTTTAGTAGAAAGTACTTAAGCAAATTTCAAATTTTATTAGTGCTAACACCAAAGAATGTTGTCTTTTAACTTTAGCTGAATTTTAATCATCTCATAATGTATGTTCAGGCCAGTTTTTCATTACTATACAATATAGAAATTAAACCTTGAAAAGACTTGTCCAAATCACAGAAAGAGAAAAAGATATCTGCAGAACTATTCCCACCTTTACTTTTCATTTATTTGGCTGCCCACTCTTCTTGTTCTGCCCCAGGAAGGCAGCAGAAAGAGAGGACTTGTTTCAGAGAAGCACTTGCAAAATCTCTCCTGGACTGAAACTTTTGGGATATCTTCTAATGATTTGAGAAAGGAGCTAAAAGTTAATTATTTAGTCCAATACCCATTGTCCTATAGTTAATAATATCAGTAACAGGGCTGGGAATGTGGCTTGGTGGTAGAGTGCCTAGCATGTGTGAGGCACTGGGCTCAATTCTCAGTACAAAATAAAAATGAATAAATAAAATAAGCATATTGTGTTCATCTACAACTAAAATCACTTTTTAAATAATAGCAGTATCAATAAAAACACGAATAGTAAGTACAAAGAACAATGAAGGATAATTTAAGGACTTCCAAATTCTTGACATTCCAAAAGCCTAAAAAATTCTATATTAAAGTAACACCTATCTTAAGGTAAATCCCAAGACAAAGAAAATCTTTATTCAACATTTAGTTGCATAGTATTTATAGTGGCATAATAATGTTGACAGATGCATTGAAGTACTAAAATCCCAGTGGTAAACCTCAAGATATTGCTCTGAGATGATGATGAGGAGGAGGAGGAGGAGAAGGAGGAGGATGATGAGGATGATGATGATTTGAAGTATAGTAGAAACAGTTTTGGATTTGGGATAATTCATTAGCACCAATTTTTAGAGTCCAGTTTTACATCTACATACAGAAAAGCTCACAGAACTTAGCAAAAGTTGACTTAATTTCCTCAGAGAACAATTGTGTTTTTTCCTCAAAAGAATATGTTCTAAACTAACAGAAACTCTCTGCTCAAGAACTTCAATCTTTTCCCTTTTTCTAACAAATTAAATGCAAAATCTTTAACCTGTGTAGTGGCCTGATCTAAATAATTTTGGCTTTTCATTCATTAGGGTTTTGGGGGGAAATGATAATCCATATCCAATAGATAGACATTTCGAGAACTACAGGATGTCTCTCTCCATCTCTATCACTTGGATATAAAATCAAGTCTCAGACTTACTATACATACATACACACACACACACACACACACACACACACAATTTATGTATGCACAACCTGTCATACATAATCTGTTGGTATTTAATTCTGCTATTACCTAATCAATAATATCTCAAATCTTTCTTACCTCTTAGCACTCGAGCTATGGTCTTATTTATGAGATACACTTCAGGCAAATGGAACACTTTGCAGTTTGCAGAACTTGGCTCTTTCTCATGGGAATTAAGGGGCCAAACAGGCAAAGTAGGATGGAGCCTCAAGCCAGGAATGTGCTGCTGAACTCCCTAGACTCTAATGCCTTGTCTGTGCAAGACAATCAACATTTCACCAGTGATAAAGTATTTTCAGCAATCCTTATGTTGCATAAAAAGAAGTGAACAATATTGATCAAAACAGGAGATAGTGGAACAACTGATGGCAGCTCTGCTTATAGAGTGGAATCCATATTAAAGTCTTAAGTGCCAAATAACATCTTCTGGATTGTGTGTATTCATGGTAATTTTCCAGCATTTCAAATATTACTAATATTACTAAGATGTAGATGAAAGCTAACATCTTTTCTAGCACACATTTCCTGTGCTAAAGCTGTGTTTGGTTTTGTTTAATCAAAGAAAATATAACATATTCAAAGCTCTCCATGATTGTTTCTCTTTACTTTCTTTACCTTAACTTCTTCCCCTATGTGTTCCCATTTAATAATTCGCTGAACTTGAACATATCCTGTGCCATTGTTTGTGCTACTTTCACTATGTGCAAAATTTATTTCTCTTCATCTTCATTCCAAAATTGTTATTCATCTTTGAAATCTCACTTTTAAAACAAGTTTAATATTTTTATTTGCTAAGTATTTAATATTTACTAATAAACTTATTATACTGTCAATAAGAAATCGCACTAACTGTAATTTTGCTATCCATTCATTAAACACAGATTATATGCTAAGTAATGGGACCATATGACACATTTTGTCCCTGGATACAGGGAGCTTTCCAGCCTGAAAGCAAAGCAGGGGATAACAGTGTGATGAGTACTCCAGCTGAGAAATATAAAGGCAGATTTGCTGCTAATACAGCCTGAGGAAGGGATCCTCTAAGTTCGTTTCAGAGCATCTCAAAGGCTTTTTTGAGCAAATACTGCTTGAGGTGAGATTAAAGAAAAAAATAAAAGCTGTTCCATCGAAAAAGGCAAAGCAGAGAAGCAGGGGAGAGCAACATCTGACATTACAAGAACAGATTGTACAACTGTTTTTCTGCCTGGTTGCTTCTACATAAGTGTGCCATGGTAGGAAGTTTGAGTCGTGTATTGTAGACTGTGGCAGCTCTTGAGATTGGAAATGTCAGGGATGGTTTCAAATAACCATTTTAGAAAGCTCACTCCTACTGACATGTGGAAGATGTATCGGAGAGGGCAGGACAGGAGAGAGGGCAGTGAGAATCATGGTTCAAATGAGTAATGAGGGGGGCCTGAAGGAAGGCATTGCCAATGTGGATAGAGGACAAAAATGTGACCAAATATGACATGTCAGTAAAAATCATTAACAGTAGGACTCAGAGCAGAAGTACAAGGGAGAATCAAGAGTCAGTAGCTAAGAAGAATCTCAGGCTCATTGTATATATGGCTGGGCCACAAAATGAGAGAAGAAAGACAGGAGCATCATCTCAGTGGAAGGGGAAATCATTATCCAGATTTTAAATATGCTGATTCTGAAGGGTATATGTGATACCTAAAAGCAGGTTTATATGTAGTTCTAGAACTATGGGGCTATCGTTACAAAGTAGCAGATGAAAAGAAGAAATGAACAAAGATACCCGAGATACCAGAGTAAAACAAATGAATATATGCATGTATGTTATTATATATATAATATATTATATGTATGTTATTATATACATATATATATATATATATATATATATATATAGAGAGAGAGAGAGAGAGAGAGAGAGAGAGAGTGTCTAGGCTTTGATTCTTGGGAATGGAATATTTAAGAGGTGGGTGAAGAGAAATGAATCTATTGAAGACATATGGGACATATGGGAAGGAGTAGTCAGCGAATAATTGAACCAAGAGAAATTGAGGAAATGAGAAGAAAGAGAAAAGAGTTTCAAGACTGAGTGGGCACACTGTCAATTTTTTTCAAGAGAATAAGAAAAAAGAGAAGGAAAAAAAAACAGAGAAGACATCATAGAAGCATACCATAATAAAAATATGTTCAGTGAATTGGTTAAATGTTATATAGATTTAGTGCTTTTACTCATTTTATTAATAAGTCATAGTGACTAACCTTGGTGCGAGGGAGTGAACTGTGATTCCTATGTGGATAGCCCAAACTCTGTGTGACTGCATTAGTATACAGAGCCTTTAGATAGTAATTAAGGTTAAATGAGGTCATTAGGGTGGATCCCTAATCCCACTAGGATTAGTGCCCTGATAAAAAGAGGAAGAGAGAGGAAGGGAGAGATACAGGGACAGAGCTTCTCTCTCAGCAGGAACACATAAGAACAGGTCACCTGGGCATGCAGCAAGATGGCAGCAGCCTAAAAGCCAAGAGAAGAAAGCACAAAATGAAATCTCTCTTGCTGGCAACTTTTCTGTAGTTCCCAGCCTCCAGAACTGTGATAAATAAAGTTCCATTGTTTGAGCCACCCCGTCTATAGTATTTTGTTATGGCAGCCCAAGCTGATACACTTGGCTTCCACCATAGCACCTGGGGCTATACCTTGTTAAAAAAAAAAAAAAAAAAAAAAAAAAAAAAAAAAAAACTTCTTGATTTATTTTGACCTTGTGCATGATATTCAAAACAATAAACTTGTGCAGAAGCCCAAATGGAAAAATTCATCTCCAAAAAATATTCTCCTATACATAAAGCCCATGAATTATATTTTCTAGAGAAAAGAAATATAAAAGCTTCATAACCATAATAGGGCTGCTCATATATTTTGTATTTATACAGAGAAAAAATCCTGATATAAAGGCCTACTATACCAAGAGGGAATGTGAATCTTGAGTATTCCTTGTGGATAAAACTAAAATATTTTAAATTCTTCTATTGTAGATTTCATAACCTCAGGGACATATAGGAGGCCCGAGGAGTCACAGATTCAGCAGGAGGAGCTAGTGATGGCTCCATGAGCAATTTGAGACAAGAGAAAGAAACGAGGGAGCCAGTTCAATTGCAGTTGTGGTCTGTTATCGACAATAACTGTCTTTGGCTCACTGATGGACTTTGGCTCCTAAGAGCAGATAGAAAAAAAATGCTTTCTCATGACCAAATTACAAAGCATTAGTCTTCTGGCATCCAGACAGCTTAAAATTCAAGACCCTGTAACAATCAGCTGCACAGTTTGCAGTGATTCTCCCAAGAGCCATCTGGAGCCTTTCTGCCACTTTCTACACTGTGTTTGCTGCTCTTATAATTTTATGCCTCTGGACCAGAATGAGAATGTACCACCCGTGACTCTGGACCTGAACTAGATAAATAATTAATTCTAAACTCAGCCAGAAGCTACTATTGCTGGCTTCAGTTGACAAAAAGCAACTATTACCCCAACTCCAATGCTGAGTGCACAGCCTGGGAAAAAGCCCTGGAGTGTCATGATATTTGCAATATGTGTGAATGACGATCTCCTTTTAATATAGTTTCTTACCGTCTGTTTTCCCCAGTGATATCTTAGAAACCAAGAACAGCCTGAGAGAGTCTACCATTCTCTCTTTTTTTCTTCCTTACTCTTTTATAGAATGATTTATACTGTTCATGTTATGTGTTCTTTATTGGTTTTAAAATCAAGGGAACTGTTTTAAATGTATTAAATGTTCGAGATTGGCAGAAATTTAGAACTCACTTCCTTAAAACCAACTTAAAATGCAAATCTTTGTATCTAGCCTTAGAGATTCCACCGTATTCAGAGGACTGATAAGACAAACAGGTCAATGTAAAATGTCTAGTCCAAGTGTAAAATTGAGAACTTCTCCTTTAAAACTCCAAAACCATGGAATTGATAACTCATTTACATGTTTTTTACTAGTACACAAAATGTGGTAATTTATGTTAGCAAAATAACCAAAAAGTAATTTGTTGTTTATGATGAACTATCCTCCCCCACATGGATTAGACAACTGCATCTGTATAAGTCAAGAATAACAGAAAAGTCTATATTTCCTTATAATTCCTTATTTTTTTTTTTTTAGAGCAACGATTTTGACTAAAGTAGAGACAAAAAAGTCAGGACAACTGCTTCAAATAATATAGAGGTTGGAATAATACACATAGATAAAATGAAAGTCACTAAGCATCCATCCAACATATCCACTGATGATATCTTCAGTCACCAAGGCCATAGTGGTCACTTGAAGTACACAGTGTACTTTTACTTTCACTCCAGGAATATGTACAAAGTCTGTGAATATCAGGGTCATGGGTCCAACAATCTTAATTTTACCAAAATCACCCCCATGGAAGTCTGGCCACCATTTTCAAATATGCTCTGGAGCTAAGAGCAAGCCCTTAATAGGTCTGAAATCTACCAACAATCTTCCACTCACCAGCACCTGGGAAAATCTCTACTCCTGCTATACTTAGAAATGTTTTCTTCTCTCTCCTTATGTACAGCTGATTTCTTCAATGTCTATCTTTTCACAAGAGGGGAAAGAAAACCACAAAAGAGCTGTGTCTTTCTGGAATTTTGATTGAGGGAGTAAAGGTTCCCTGAGACATATTTGTTAAATAAAAATAAAATACATCTTTTAGAAAAATTAATGTTTTAGTATAAGGTGTATAACCTTAACCCTGTGCATTATGATTAAAATAGTCCAATTGATGCATGATAAAGAAAATGATGATCTACCTTACACAAACCAGAAATCAATTTCATAAATGCATTTCACTCTTACACAGAAACTTAAAATAATGTGTAAGTTTTAAGTTTTATTGAAATAAAAATATATGCATGTATACACACACACATACAGTGATTGAATCCATCATTTTTCTTGTTGTTTTACACATCCTATGTTACTTTAAACAATCTTTAAATTTTGTTCAAGTTCATATGCAAACATTATTAATTTGAAAAAAAATAAACTTAATACAGTTGCAAATCTCTGATTCAAGTAGATGTAGATTGAATTTTAGAAATATACCCTTATTAAAGAGAATGTATGCAGAAGACATGAACTGCCATCAGATTAAAGTGGTTTACTCCATACCAAAAAGGGCATGAGATCAACATTAAGAATCCTGTTTCATTTATCACTATTTCATGGAATTGATTTTTTGTCCTTAGAAAAGAGGACATTTTGCAACTGAGCCACCAGAAGGCAACATGACTTGACTCCAAACACATTTTTATAAAGGAAAAGAATGAAAAAAAGCAGAAATTTTTCTCCAACTTAAATGAATAATGTTTAGATTAGAACAAAATTTCATGTAAACTTTATGACCTATTGTTTTCTTATTTTCTGTTTATTATTGAACACCTATTAAATGGTCGCTTTAATTTTCTCAAAATCTTTACACTTCCCTTATACTTTATGTTTTTGGATATTCAATGATATTGTATAGCCATTTATATTAGAAGACTCAATATCCAACAATTTAGATTTTTATATTTAAAACAAATGCCCTAATCCCCAACAATACTTAATTTCCAAGGTATGAAATTGGGAAAATGTTTAATCAACAAACTTGAAAGCATATTGTGTCAAGTTCATAAGTGTCCTTTACAGAAGGTAATACTCCAAAGTGAAACTCCAATAACTATGAACTATATTGAAAGCCCAAATTTGCAAAGAAAAGCAGCAGCACATCTTTGGCAAGCATCCTGTTGTTTGAGGAGATTTGATTTTATGTAACTGGGAGAAAATATTTGGACTCCTTCAGAGAGTAGGCCACATTGTGCCTGTGAATTTTTGCTATAAAACTCATTTAGGTTATTGGACAGGGTGCTGGTTCATGAGTGTGCTCACTATAGAGTCAGATGAGCCTCAGAAGAGCATCACTCATGTGTTCTACTGGGGCCATCTTGAAATTCTCAAAGCTGTTTGAAGAAGGAGCCTCCATTTTTCTTTTGTACTGGGCCTGGCACTTTATATAGTCTATTCTGATTAGAGTGCTGATCAGTACCCCGGTTCTCTTTTATGTTTACATTATTTCCCTCATGACCATCAGAAAAAAACTCCTGAGCCTTTCGAGTGCCTGTGTAAATGAGCTACATGCTTTGGTCCTAGTCTCTCTGTGTCACCTGGCACTGTTGTTTATTATTTATTTATTATCAATGATGTCTTTTTTTTCTGTATCTTGAGATTCACCCTCCTTCACACTAGTTTACTTTCAAGTAAAACATGTCCGAATGTTGTCTACATTTAGGAAAAATGTGTCTTTTATTAAATGTTTTTCTTTTCAACATAGAAGCATATCATTTTACAGCCAAGAATGTGAGGCATGAGTAATACTCACAGTAAAACATTGGGGAAAAAAAAACATAAAATATTTTTAAGACATAAAAATTCATCCAAAATTTTACCACCATGAGAAAATGTTGTTTAGAAATATTATATTTCTTTTCATTTTCCTATATTTTTAGCATAGCTAAGCCTATCCTCCAAATCAGTTGGTCCCAAAGTTTATGTAATCCATGAGAGGAACAAAAGAGGTCTTCAAGATTCATAGAGTTCATGAGGTCAAAATTACTTTTTTAATTTTAAGATATTATTTTCTATTTTTCAACATGCTCACATTTTCACACATGGTGCAATATCAGGGGTAAGTAAAAATACAGTCTTCTTTTCTTGAACTCAGCAATAGCACTTAACCATAGCAGTGCTCACTTAGTATTTACTGTCACATCCTCAGAGAGAAGAAGTCCATTTTTACTCAAGAATGCCCTTAATGAAGCAGTGATTTTTATTAATTCAATTACATTTTAACCCTTAAGTACATGTATTCTAATATTTTGTGTGTTGAAATGAGAAATAGTCACAAAGTACTTACTCTGTTTGGGAACTGTACTGCTATCGCTTGAGATATGAACTGAACCAATTATCTTTTTCATAGAGCACCATGACTGACAGGAAACTGAACATTTTTATACTTGAGCATTTGACAGAGTATTTTTAAAAACTGAACACAGTAATTCTATCATTTCAAAGGAAACAATGGACATGCTAGTCAATGTTAAATGCAGCTTTCAATTGAAAATTAGCATTCTGAAGAATATATATCACCACTCTGAGCATTAAGGCTTTAGAGTACAGACTTTTCTGATGAGATTGGTGATGTTATTCATAAATGAAATATATTGATACTGTGTGATTAAATGAGTTATTTGGAACATATGCATAATTCAATAAACAATATTTTCCCAAATCATGCATGGGTAAATGATCCACTCAAAGTAAGAGATAGAACAATGAATTTTTATATAATATCATAAAAATAATTCATATGATTTCATATTACATATTGTAACTAACCTCTCAGAAATTATAATTTTAGTTATAATGTAGAATCAACAAAAAGTAATTGAAAATTATCTTCAAATATTACTTACATATTTATCTAATTTCCACATACATATTTGTTTGAGGCTAATATTCTTTATATTTTTCAATACAAAAACAAATTGCAACAGACTAATAAAAAAGCCAAAATAAGAATTTTCATAAGCAAAAGCAATTTGGGTTCCTCAGTAATTTTGATGAGTATATATGCTTCTTAAAATGAAATATATTGAGAAAGTTTTTAAAAATTTGCTGCTCTATGAAATATTTTGAGTGCTGGATTTAATTTTAGTAGCATATGTTAACTAACATTTCTTAATTTTAATTGTGTTTTCTCCAAATTAGACTGGCAATTATTTGAGTCTGAGCTTTATTCATATTCTGAATTTCTAGCTTAGTGATTGTATATATATATTCAATAATTTTCATCAACTATATCAGCTACATTGAGTTTCATTAAACTTTAATTAATTTATTATTAATTATTTGGGGTAACCTCAGAATTCAGAAATGATTATTATACTTTTTAAATACTCACCACATTTATGAATTACTCTTTGAGAAACACCTGGACAAATCATTTGGCCACAAGTAATTTTATTGAGGGAAGATCTCTAATTGGAACATCTGTATTTCTAATCGTTTTTGTGGCAATACTGATTTGAGATATACTCGTAAAAACTTTATTCACTTACAAAATTTATTCTTATACATCACACATGGATATTTTGAGATAACAATATTTATAATATTAAAAAAGCATTATTATAAGACAAAAAGCCACATAGGAGACATCAGTGTACAATCTTGTACATGAATATGTTGGGGTTATATTTTTGTTTTGCCTTCAGGGTAGGTGCTATTAGATCAGAAAATTAGTGACAGAAATTTCAATAACTATCAAAGGGTATAAACAGATTCTATATAGAGTTCTGTAAATAACATGTGTGGGATATTGTCAACATTCCAGAAATGAATTCAAAACTCACTTTCAAAAAGTATGAACTAAAGTTAGTTTTAGATATTTAGAGGCAAAAATTTTATTATAGATAGGTCTTTGTTAAAAATAATATATAGATTGGAAGTTTTGACTGAAATGGATAGAGTAGAATAGAAAAATTATGAAAATCTTAATAAGAAAAAAATTAATAAATCTAAGTTGTTACTAATTATAAAACCAGAAAACAATAATAATAAAATTATAAAAAATTAATTGGGGAGATAAAATCTGGGCCAAATTAAAATATATGACTAATAACAGAGATGGGCAAAAAGGATTCCATATAGTGTGTGGAAATTTTATCATCTTTTACACATTAAGAAAATTTAATTTTAAGTCTGTATTTTTAAATGTGAGTAATAATAAAACCAATGTGCAAAGAATGCACAAACTTTGGTAGTAGCACAAGAAATTAAGTTACATAAAAATCATCAAATTCTTGTAATGAAAGGCATAAAATGAGAAACAAGAAGAAAAAGAGGACTCAATAATATAAAAATTAGTTGAAATAAACCAAAGTCTCCTAAAAATTCCTTGGTTTGTTTCAACTATCTTTTATGTTATTTAGTTCTGCTTTTCTTCTTGTTTTTCATTAGATAGATAGGGAAAAGAAGGAGAGAAAGAGAGATATTGATTATAAGTAATTGGCTCACATGATTATGGAAGGTGAGAAGTCCCAAAGCTGAAGTCAACAAGTAGGAAACGTAGGACAGCCCATGGTACATTTCCAGTCCAATTCCAAACACCCGAGAAATAGGAGATTCAGTGATATAAGTTTTCGTCAAAGTCCAAGTCCAAAGACAAGAGAAGATCAATGTCCCAGCTCAAAGATGTCAGGCAGAGGCAAAGAGTTCTCTCAATTAACATTCTATATGATTCAGACCTTCAGAGGATTTGATGAAGACCACACACACTAGGAAGAAAAAATCTGCTTTCCTTCATCTACTAATTCAATTATTAATCACATCCAGAGACACCCACACAGATATGCCCAGAAATCATGATCAATCAAATATATGGTCATACTATGACCTGATCAAGTTTATATCTAAAATTAGGCACCATAATTATGATTAAGGTAATTTAATTAAATTTATCTCTTAAGCAAGAATCTCTGTTAATTACATCACAAAAAAGAAGAAAACAAAAACAAACGAAAATGCGACCTAATCATCATTTACAAGTTTTTCACCCTAAAATAATGGCACAAACTGAATATGTGATAAAGATACTCCATATAATATTAAACAAATGAAAGCATATTTAGAAGTATTGATATTAGGGGGAAAAGGCATAAAATTATATGATATATTATAAACACTTATGAACAATTTTAGAAATTTATCTCAAGTAAAAATGAACTACAGATGCATTTTTCAAAATGTCAAAAGATAGATAAACTTCTATTAGAAGTTAATTCTGATTAAGTTTCAAGTTCTCCAGATTTCCAGATGCTATAGAGCATCAATCTAAATTAAAAACAATAACCAACACAATTTATCCTTCTAAGAGATGTCACAGTACTACATCATCATTATCATCATAATCATCTTCAAATCAAAACCAATTAATAAAAAATTATCTTTAAATAGCATAAAATAATCTCAGCAATTACTAATCTATGTCTTATTTGGTTCAAGCTAAAAAGTTTCTTCTCAGCAAAAGAAACAATAAGTGCAGAGAGAGCCTACAGATTGGGAGAAAATCTTTACCACATGCACCTCAAATAGAGCATTAGTCTCCAGTTTATGTAAAGAACTCAAAAAACTTAACACCAAAAAAACTAAAAAAAACAAATAACCCAATAAGTAAATGGGCTAAGGAACTGAACAGACACCTCTCAGAAGAAGAAATACAATTGATAAACAAATATATATAAAAAATGTTCAACATCTCTAGCAATTAGAGAAATGCAAACCAAAACTACTCTTTCTATCTCACTCCAGTCAGAATGGCAATACAACAGTCACTAATATGGCATTATGTAATAATGTGAGTATGTAACAGTTGTGATTCTGCAATCTGTATTTGGGGTAAAAATGGGAGTTCAAAACCCAATTGAGTCTAATGTATGAAAGATGATATATCATGAGCTCTGGAATGTTTTGAACAATCAATAAAAAAATAAATAAATAAATGAAAAAAAAAAAAGAATGGCAATTATCAAGAATACAAGCAACCATAAAGTTGGTCAGAATGTGGGGGAAAAGGTACTTTTCATACATTGCTGGTGGGAATGCAAATTGGTGCAGCCATTATGACAAGTGATATGGAGATTCTTTAGAAAACTCGGAATCACCACTTAACCCAGCTATTCTATCTCTCGGTTTATACTCAAAGGACTTAAAATCAGCATAGTACAGTTTTGTGCCCAGGTCAATGTTCCATCAGCTCAATTCACAATAGCTAAACTATGGAACCAACCTAGGTGCCCTTCAACAGATAAACAAAATGTGGTATATATACACAATGGAATATTATTCAGCTTTAAACAAGAATGAAATTATGCCATTTACTGGTAAATGGATGAAAATGGAGAATATCATGCTAAGTGAAATAAGCCAATCTCAAAAAACCAAATGTCAAATATTTTCTCTGATACACAGATGCTAATTCACAAGGATAGAGGAGAGCTCCAAGGGAAGAATAAGGTTACCTTAGATTAAGTAGAGGGGAATGAAAGGAGGGGAGAGGGTATGAGGGTAGGAAGAATAGTAGAGTGAATAGACATTATTACCCTATGTACATACAACCACATGACAAATGTGATTCTACAACATGTACAACTGGAAAAAATGAGAAATTATACTCCATGTATGTATGATGTATCAAAGTGCATAAATACATTCTACTGTCATGTATAGCTAATTAAAACAGACAAAATCAGTATTTATTTACATTGAATAGTTTACCAAAGATAACGGAAGGTTTTTTGTTTGTTTTATTGGCATCAGGGATTAAACCCAGGGGTGCTCAACCCCTGGTTTGAGCACATCTCCAGCCCTTTTTAAATTTCTTTTTTTCTTTCTTTCTTTCTTCTTTTTTTTTGTGTGTGTGTGTGTGTGTCAGGGTTTCACTAAGTTTCACTAAGTGTCAGGGTTTCACTAAGGGCCTCACTAAGTTGCTGAGTCTGGCTTTGAATTTGCTTTCAGTCCTCCTGCCTGAGCCTTGTGAGCTACTGGGATGATAGGCATGTGCCAATGTGTCCCGCAATAATGGAAGTTTAACATGATAAATCTGTAAAAACATCACCATTTCCATTACCAGTCTAGGTTTATTGCCACCCAGGAAAATGTAACTGGCAATAATTTAGAGAACAATTTGATTAATAATGAAGAGTCCAAGGATTAAATGCATTTAATGATTCTCAAAATGTATTTTCTCCTCCATAAAATAATATATTAAGTAATTGTATTTTTAAATTAGTCATAATAAAAATAATGTATTAGAAACAACATAAAAGATTTATACAGACTTGGCAGGGACAATTGGACTCTTGTCCACATATATCCCTCCCGTGGGACAACCAGGCAGCACAAGGAATTTAAGAGAGAAAATAGAAACCTGGAAATTCAGCATCAGTAGGGTGCATATTATCGAAGGGTATTGGTAAAAAGCAGAGAAAATTTGTGGAACTTGTAGCTATTATTGTAACCAAATACACAACAGTGTTCACATTCTATGTTCATGTATTACACATAGATTTGCAATTATTTGTCAATAATCTAAATATGTGGCCAATAATTTGAGATATTATCAACCTTTTGATAAAAGCTCAAAGCCTGTTCTTTGAGTAAATGTTTTCTGACCTAAATTTGTTTTGTTTTATTTTTCCTTAAGCTACATTCATAAAGTGCCCTCTCTTTTCAAGTTTTAAATTAAATTTGATTTTTAAACTGATACATTAAAATGAAAAATTTTACTCTACCAACTGAGCTATATCCCCAGCCCCTGTGTGATGTTTTGATACCTATATACATTGTATAATGAGCTTAGACATATCTATTTCCTTGAACATTTATCATTACTTTATGGCAAAAACATTAAAATCCTTTCTTCTATTGTTTTGATATGTGTTACACAATCATTATATATATATATATATATATATATATATATATATATATATATATATATATATATATAGGTCCCCTATGGCATAATAACATATGAGAAATTTTTACTCTATTTAATTGTAACTAGGTACCCATTGATGAACTTTCCCCATTACCCCTGTTTTCTACTCTCCCAAGCCTCTGGTAAACAGCATTCTATTTTCAACTTTATGTCAATTTTTTAAATTCCATGTATGATTGAGATCATGTGATACTTGTTTTTCTGTATATGACTTATTTCACTTTACATAATAATTGTTAGTTCTAGCTATGTTGTCACAAATGACAGGATTTCAATAATTTTAATGACTAAATAGTACTCTACTGTGTAAATGTGTGTGTAAATGTGTGTGTATACACACACTTATATACAGAGAATAAAATTAAAATTATATATATTATATATATATATATATATTATATATATATATATAATCTTTCTTGCTCATTTATCAGTTGATGAATACAGGTTGTTTCCATCTCTTGGCTGTTATGAACAGTGATACGAAAAACATGGAGTGCAGAAGTATTTTCAACATACTGGCTTTATTTCCTGTAGATATATATCCAGTAATAGAAGTGAGGTATCATATGGTAGCTCTGCTTTTAATTTTTGAGGAAACTCCACTTGTTTTTCACAATGACTCCACTCACCTATACTCCTACCAACTGTGTGAAATAATTTCTTTTTCTCCTCAATTTCACCAGCACTTGTTATATTTTCCCTCACTAGTATAAAGTGATATGTCATAGTGATATTGATTTGCATTCCCCTAATGATTAGTAATATTGAACATTTTTCATATCAAATTGTTGCCTATTTGTATGTCTTCTTTGAAATATGTCTATTTAGATCTATTGCCGTTTGTCCAATGTATTTGGTTTTTGTTTTTTCTTTTTTTTTTTTTTTTGAGTTCTTTATATATTCTGGATACTCACCCCTTTTCAGATGAATAGTTTGCCAATATTTTCTACCAATCTATGGGTTGTCTCTTCACTCTGATAATTAATTGTTTACTTTCCTATTCAGAAGCTTTTTAGCTTGATGTAATTTCCATTTGTCTATTTTGGCTTTTGTTTCCTGCGTTTGGGGATATTTTCTAATAATCTCTTGCCTCTTCCAATGTCCTGAAGACTTCCCCTTCTTTAAGTGGCTTCAAGTCTCACATTCAAGTCTCTAATGCATTTTTATTTTTTATTTTTTATTTTTTTGGAGCTGGGGAGAGATGAGTTCTAGCTTCGCTCATCTTCAGTTCTATACCAAGTTTTTCCAACACCATTTACCAGCATAATGTTTCATCTGACTTCCAATTTTGCTATATTAGGAGAGATAACATAAAGACAGTTATTTAACTGCCCTAGCACTCATATGAACTTTTCAGATTTTTATTGTTATCTTTTTCAAGTTTTATAATCATCTCCTGGAGATGTTTAAGATCAATTAGCCTTTTTAAGCATTGAACCAGTTCAATTATTTATTTTTATTTATTTATTTTCTCTGATTTATCATCTTATGTATTATTAGAAATTACATAATTTTAAATATTAAATGGCACATACAGGCCTGTAACTGCAAACACAAAGATGGGTATTCCTTAGTGCATACTCCACAGACATGAATTGAAGTGCTAAGGTACAAATTTAAGAAAAAGAAACATGCTTCCTGGCTGTTGGCATGCAAGGCTGAAAGTATCAGCCAGTGCAGTCACTGAGGAAATGGGAGCTACAAAAAAGTTCAGTGAGCCAATTAAATCAGTTAATAGATCTTTCCATGCATTCATGAAAGCACAAAACACACAGAGAGAAGAACAGATTGATGAACTTCCAATACCCAGGAGGAACCTAAGAACGAAAACCCTGCAGAAAGGAATGTCAAAGATTCCCACAAACCCATTGCTCATTCTGTCTCAAAGCTAAGACCCTGCATGATAAGCCAGTCGGTGCTAAGCAGACACACCTCTAAAGATGCCACTTCTGCCTACCTACCACTGAGTGATTTCATTAATGTATAATGAGTGTCACAATCAATGATGAAGTGGAGGCATTTTGGAATTAGGATAGAAATCTAGAGTTTGAGAAAACTGAAAGGATAGAATTCTTGGTGCTGCAGATTTAGTCTGCAATTGATACCAGGGGAAGCTAAAAACCATGTAAAATAAGTTATTTGCCATTCAGTAAGCCTAAAAGGAAGCAGCACCTGGAACTTCCTCCTCCGTTCATTTTAGAGAAGTGGCTGCCACACAATAGAAAGCACCATGGGAGCAACACATCTTCAAAGTACTAGTTCACCATCTGAGAAAAGGATGCTAAAATTAATCAGGCATAGGAGAATCCAACTCCCCTTTCAGTGAGGCAAACACTTGCTGACTATAGACTTTTCCATGTTCAAGGGAAATAATCAGAAAATAAATAAAAGCACAGAGCATGGTCACAAGCATGTTGTTGAATGGCATTTCCCAAAGCCTTAGCCTAAGAATTTATTCCAAAGCTACTAACAGGAAATATAAGGGAATGCAGCCCTATTATAAAGTGTTTTTACAATTGTGACTTAAATATTAAAATTTCTGTATTTTAGATCTCTTGGTACTTTATTTATTATTACACATCTATGATTAATGAATATTTGCTGAGAATTCTTCATGAAATTGGTCTTCTCTGGTACAGCTTGGAAAATGTTTCTGTGGTAGTACTTCCATTGATACATAAATACCTGCAACATGTTTTATGTTATTATAAAATACAGCTGTGAAATTAGTCATACAATAATTTTTCCCTCAGATAGATAGCTAGAGATATACCCCATTTGGTAAGAAAGCACACACAAGTATATACATATATCAATCTGTGTAAGAGAAGGATAGGCAATGGACCATTTACATGCACCATTATGAATGGTAGGGCCACTGATAGCACATGGCTTACTGTATCCATAGGAGAGTATCTCACTCAGAGAGGCTTATCAAAAAGTCTTTTGGAAAGAAGAGGACTCTAAGATAAGACTATCAAATTTATATATGTCTGATAGGGGAAAATAGCAAGGAAAGAGAGGCTGGAAATCTGGAGATAATTTAATTTTACATTCCAGACTAAAAGAAGACATGGTCATTGAACAACAATGATACTTGTTCAATAATGCAGAATATAATCATCTCTCCAACCAACCATAAATAGACAATATCAGCAAAAAAAAAATACATACAGTATAACAACTAGTCACACAGTATTTGCATTGTATTCAGTATTATAAGTTATCCAGAGATGATATAAAGTATTTGGGAAGAGGTGCATAGATGATATACAACTACCATACCATTTTATTTAATGGGATTGAGTATCTATGGATTCTTGAATCCACAGAATGACTTGGAACACATTTCCCATGGATTCCAAGGGCTGACATTTTAGTATGGTTGGAGTTTTGAAGTATGTGGTAAGGAGCAGCAAGATAGCCTGCTGGAAAGGTAAGAAATTGTGACATTATAAAAAGTCCACAAAAGGTACATAAGTAATGTAAATTTCATTCCAGAGTCAATGGAAAACTAAGAAAAAAGTTATATAGGTGAGAAACCAAATCCCACTTTAAAAAGATTATGCTCCATTATGAAACATAATGAAATGGGACAAGAATGGAGGAAAGAAAACCATCTTGAAAGATGAATAAAATGATAACAGAAAATTCAAAACAGAACTGAAGGATCTCAGAAATGAAAATTAGGAAGGGCATGGATTTGATCAGCTTCACTAAAAATGAAGCATCAATAAGACATCTGGGTTTTCAAGAGGCTTGGAAAATCTGTTGAATTCACTCAGTACCCTGGATAGCAGAAAGCAAGGACACAGCATGGGCCAGTGATGTGATGGGTCCCATTTTGATTATGCTACATTTTCTGAGAAGTTCTTGGAACTGCAAGCGGATTAGTAGTTAAGAGATCTGGGCTGAGATGAAGATTTGGTTATCCTCTGTGTAGAATTACAGTCTTTCAAATATTCAAAAACTAGATAACATCTTTTCCACCAAAATTATTCTATTGTGCACAGAAAGATGACTTTTACCTTATGAACTTTATGAAGCTGGCCCAATGTTTGCGCTGAACCTTAGAAATGCAGCAAAATAAAAGAAAAATCACAGATAAATCTATCTTATAATCAAAGAAGGAAATATTTTAACCTTAGCACTCTATTGGACCAAATACTGGAAATTAGTTTTTTCCAAATACTGGAAATGTCAGGAGTAACCTGATTCTAGAGATTCTAGAGGAAACATGATGTGCAAGTTTGTGATGTTTCCAAATGCATTGTTAGGGAACTTGAAGCTGGAGGTTCTCAGGTGCCTTGCTCACAGAGCACAAATATTAATAGGAAAGAAAAAAGGAAAAAGACTTGACACCCCATGCATGATCAAAGCAAATAGTGAGAATATATGGGAAATGTTATCACTTAGGCCAAATGTCTGGAGTCTTTGGGAAAAAAATAATAACAAAATCAACAGAATATAAAATAAGCACAAGCATGAATGTACTTAAACCAAAAAGATACAACAAGCAAGAGTCTGAAGGTATTAAGGTTTCAAATTACAGCAACTGGCAATTTACCTTGAGAAGAACTAAAAAGATGAGAATAGAGGATTGATTGGCGAGGATGTGGGGAAAGGGTACACTCATGCATTTCTGGTGGGACTGCAAATTGGTGCAGCCAATATGGAAAGCAATATGGAGATTCCTTGGAAATCTGGGAATGGAACCACCATTTGACCCAGCTATCCCTCTCCTTGGACTATACCCAAAGGACCTAAAAACAGCATACTATAGGGACACAGCCACATCAATGTTTATAGCAGCACAATTCACAATAGCTAAACTGTGGAGCCAACCTAGATGCCCTTCAGGGGAGGAATGGATTTAAAACACATGGCATATATACACAATGGAATTTTACTCAGCAATGAAAGAGAAGAAAATCATGGTAAATGGATGGCCTTAGAGAAGATAATGCTAAGTGAAGTTAGCCAATCCCCAAAAACCAAATGCCAAATGTTTTCTCTGATATAAGAAGGCCGATAGTGGGGTAGGTAGGGGGAGCATGGGAAGAATAGATGAATTCTAGATAGGGAAGAGGGGTGGGAGGGGAAGGGAGGGGGCAGGGGATTAGCAAGGATGGTGGAATGTGATAGACATCATTATTCAAAGTACATTTATGAAGACTCAAACTGGGTATCAAAATACTTTATATACAGAGATATGAAAATTTGTGGTATATATGTGTAATAAGAAATGTAATGCATTCCACTGTCATTTATTTTTTTTAAATCAATTTTAAAAAGAGAGAATTGATCTCCCAAAATCTGTAACATGATTTAAAAGAATTATAGAGAAGGGGAACATGAAATAACAAAACTCTACCTCCCTTTTCTCTCCACAACACCCATGGTTTTTTGGAAAAAACTGAAGCCATTTGCAATCAGACTGCTCTATCTCTGTAATAAAGAATCAAAAAGTGAATGGCTAAAATGGATAAGGAAAATATTTTCCTGATAATTTGAGGAGTGAATCCAAAACCTAGAGGAAAAATATACAGTTGTAAGAATATACAGAAAATAACCAGATCAGTACAAAATATCTGAAACAAAATTGGCCCCTTAAATTTGTGTGTATATGTATCAGAGGAGTGTGTGTGAGTGTGTATGTGTACACACATATACAATATAAGATAGAAACATTAAGAAAGGACCGTGTTGGTAAGACAACTACATCAACCTCCAGATGTGGAAAATATAGAGATTCACACAGGGTTTTAAATTTTAATTAATTTATTTTTAATTGACACAAAATTATGCATATTTGTGGAATAGCATATGATGATTTGATACACATATTTTAATGTAATATTTAAATTTGGATAACTATCTTCTCAAATATTCATCATTCTTTTCTTTGAGGTAAAAACATCCAAAAATATTTTTTCTGGCTTTTTTTGAAAACTAGAGCACAGGCCAGGTGCTGTGGCATATGCTTTATTATCCCTGCAACTCAAGCAGGAGGATCAGATGTTCGAAGTCAGCCTTAGCAACTTAGCTAGACCCTGTTTCAAAATAAAAAATAGAAAGGGCTGGGGATGTAGCTCAGTGGTAAAGTGTCCCTGGGTTCAATCCCCAGTACAAAAAAAAAAAAAAATACAATATAATATCATTATTCCTGGTTACCTTCTCTGTAGTAGTTTTAACTACTTAGAACTTTTAACTAATGTTTTTGGATGATGAGACTATATATTTTTCATTTCATTGTTACATTATTTATGCTTCCCGAATTTCTACAATAAATTAATTAAAAGCTTAATTTAACTAAGGTTGATTAGAACCTTCTATGGATCAGTCACTACACTAAATAGACACTATGGACGTATCAGTAAGCTCACTGAATAAGGTCCCTACCTTTCATGCACTCAGTAGAAAGCATTGAGAATTAGAGAAGCATAAGGGAATATGGTAAAGTGTTATGATATATAAAATTGTATAAGGGAAAAAGTAAAATACACAAAGAACCTTTGAGAGTTGGAGAGCAAGAGATAACTAGGCACAGAATACTTTACATAGGAAAACAGTTCCTGATAAAGTGAGTTGTTATTTAAACAATAGAGAAACAGAATATACCTTTTGAAAATTTATTATATATGATACGGACTTTTGCAAATACAGAAGTAGAATGCTACCTGAAAAGCAACATAGAATTTTGTGTATTACATGGATTGTGCAAGAGTGTATTGATGAAAAGAATAAGAGGGAGAAATAGAGAGAGAGAGAAAGAGAGAGAGAGAGAGAGAGAGAGCGAGCGCAAGAGACAAGGAAAAAGTGAACTCTTTGGTAGTGTAAGGGTCTAGGTATCCTCATTTTTTTTTTTTTTTGCTCAACTTAATTTGATTTGCTAATGTATCTCACTGAAACACACTTTATCCCAACTTCTCGGGTCCGTTTCTTTTGCCATTTCAACTCACAAGCAAGCTGCCCCTAGTGATTTGTCATTAAGGTCACATAATATCTCTGCAGTCTTTACCTGGCTAAATTTAACTTCTAATGGCTCTCATTATAGCATAGCCTTTACCTGTGACAATTACATCTGGACACAGGGACTAAATATAGTAGTTTCTTATTTAGTTACATTGAATATTTTTTATACTAATCTCTTATTGACTATGTTGAAAATGCAATAACATTTTGAACCAAGTATATTTTCTGAAATTACAGGATAGTAGAAAAAAGGAAAAAAGGAAAAATAATATGTGGATATATTCAAAGTCTTCTTTCCTTCTATTTTCTTTCTTTCTTTTTTTTTTTAAATAAATAGAGTGGGGGTGTCATTTGAAAAGAAGTCTCTGTGATATTTTTACCTTCTTTGCAAGGATATTGGTTTTGAGAGCTGAAAGGAGTTTTTAATATGTTCCCAAACCAAAAATTCAAAACTCTAAAAGGATTTCTTGTCCTTTATGGTTGCAATTTTAGAACAACAGTCTATGGAACTATTCATTATTTGGTGATCCACAATGATGGTATTTTGAGCCAGATTCTTGACAATATCAATAAACACAATTTCTATCAACCACACTTTTCACTGCCTTGGACATTATGACATAAACACCACTTGGTTAAACTCATCTCAGCAATTCTCTGAGAATGTCAAACTTAAACCATGATTGTGTGTACACTTACAACACTGCCCCCAGGGATTTGAGTCACTGCACCACCATGCGGATCCTACTGCAGTTCAAGGATGCTACCAGTAGTGTAGACACAGAGGAGCAGAGAAAGGAGATAACCATTCTAGCTTCCTTCTAGTTTAATGACATTTATTTTCAAATAAACAGAGGTATTTTCTTCTACAATAATATGTCACCCACTAACTGTTTAATGATAACTTACTAAAATATTAAAGCTTATTTATAGAATATAAAACTTCATAAACATATGAGTTGGGGGATAGAGAAAAGGAAGAAATGAAGGGAGGAAAGGAGGGAGGGAGGAAGGAGGGACATCAAGCCGGCCTTATCCTCATAAAAAATCAAATGCTCAAATGCTATTCATCATTTTTTTTTCAAAAATATCCTTAAGAAATGTACGATTCTAAAACCCTGAAATAATTTGCATTGTTGTGGTTAAGCACAGCAGTGTGAACTCTTTAAATAAATCATAAGGGCTTTGTAACTTGGACTGTAACATCCAGGTTGTGCTTGATCATTAAAGAGGGTTTCAACTGTGGTTTGTGGGCTCTTGTAAACGAAACCTCCTGGAAAGAGCCCCTGTTTACAGCTCATTTGTGAGCCATGAGGATATAATGCATCAAACTGGCTCTGCTGCTTTATGAAAACACTCTTCTCATTTTTAAATCATCTCTTCCACACATATACCCCATGTATAGGAACATAAAGGCATCCAAAACACCCAATTCTCTGCAAGCTCTTTCTGCCATGTAAACTCAGAGATGTGAGCCAAAGTCTCCAATGGAGCTCTCTGGCCTCTGTTCCATGAGCCTGCCTACCTTCTGCCCTGTGTCAGGCCACATTTCTCTCCACCTCCCTCTGCAATTACCCTCTTACCTAGACCTTCTGGCTGGTCCTCAGACCCAATTCATTTTGTTTTTTTCCTTTTTCAAAACCTCTGCACTTCCTGTTCCTTTGGCCTGGGGGCAGGATACCTGGCTTCTTCTCATCTAACAAGTCAAGGCTTACAAAACACTGCAAACAGGCCAAACAGGCTATTTTTTTTTTTTTTTTTTTTTTTGCTTCATGGAACTTGCAACAAGCAGCAACTACTTAAGATTCCCTTCTACTCATTTCCTTGTTTATGATGTTTTTCCCTCTCTAAACTATAAACTTGACCAAGAAAGCCATCTTAACTGTCTTATTTACCATTTTTTGTCCAGGATATAGTACCATGTTTGAGGGAGAAGTGAGTTAAATGAATATTTCTAGAATGCTCAGATGAATATTCCCATACCCATCAAACTACATACCGTGTCTGAGCTTTTTTTTTTTTAAAAAAAAATTTTTTGATAGACATAAACAGATGTAAATAACTTGATTTTATCATTCTAGCACCATCTGCTACGTGGCAACTAATGGGCTATAAAGGGATGGAAAAAGTAACTACTAAATGTTATAAGTTTGGTAAATAATATACTTACAGACAAAGGTTTGAAACTTTCCCTGAAGTTCTCTGTCATTGAAGAATAAGTGAAAGAAAAATACCAAGTGGAAAATGTTTGAAGTGACTCAATACTTGGCTAACTGAATTTACTAGTCTAGGTATCTAACAATCCCATAAGATCTTGATATTCTGTTCTTTTTAAACATGGACCAAATAAAATTGGAATGACTTAAACTTTCATTCTTACTCCTCTGTAACTATGACTGTGTAGTTACTGTGTAATCCAAAGAAATAAATATTTCTTGAATATTGTATTCAGACTTCTTTGTTACCAATTTTATGTCAATTTTTTATGTCCTGTAATTACCAAGACTTTCTCACTGAAACAGTAACCAATTAGTTTCAATTAGGATTGTTTATTTACAAAAATTGTCTAACTGCAACTCTCAGAGGTGCCACCAAGAAGGAGCCTACAGATTGGTTGGATAGAAATAGTTTCTCATGGAAGAATGAAAGTGAGACATTGTTTGCTAGAAAAACAATTATGGAGAGACAGCTAGTGAGAGAGAAATCCAAAATCACAAATGTAAAAGGAAACAGATTTTCCTCTCCCTAGGAACATTAATTGTCTTCTAGACCATGGTGAAATTAGAAACATGAGGAGATAAATACAGGTAAGGATTTTAACATTAGGAGAGAAGAATTGTTTGATTTAAATTTTAGTATTCTAACTTTAAAAATTAAAAATAAGATAGCATTGTCTTGACATTCTAATTTTTTTGTTCTGAAACTTGACCGAATTTAAATCCCCAAATCTAGGAACAAATTAATGCTAAAATAGATAGAAATAATAAATAAATGAAAACTGAGGCAGAGATATCAGGGAGATACATCATCAGATGATAGCCAATGACACAGCATCAGAAGACAGACCACCTGTTTAATCTCCTTAAATCCTGAAAGAGCCAGTGGAGACAGAGTGTGACATCATAGGAAAGTCACCTTTGCTAAATTTGCTGTCAACCATTAAATCAGTGTTGGCCTTCAAGAGATAATTGGGTTAATATTACTCCAGCAAGAGGGTTAATTAAGCAAGAGGATCAGTTAACTGGCTAAATATTACTCTAGCAGTTGTTCATATATTCCAGGAATTTTTAGAAGGTAAATGTTTCAAACAAGAAATATTCTATAAACTATCACTAAGGAATGTCACACCAAGTTGAAACAATATAACTCTGTTCCAACAGTGATACTTCAAAATTATTCAAGAATTTTTATAAGTAAGGTTCATGGCTATAGAACTTATAATGAATTTTTAAAAATATTGTTTATAATTCTATTTAACTAATATTCACAAATCAAGGGAAAAGTAGGAAAATAGATTTATAAAGTGTGCTTAAAAGCTTGGATTTTCATGTTTTTAGGGGACACATAATAGTAAAAAAAATATAAATATTCTGGAAATAAGAATAATAAAAGCCTGAATTTCCAAATAGCCAGGTTCAGTTGACTTGATTAAAACGCCACTTAAAGAAATCAAAAGAAGATGGTTCAGTACACAGAGATAAAAATTAATAAAAAAAAAAAACAGAACGGAAGGGAGGAATGCAAAAATAAATCACAAGAGACATCACTCTCTGGGGCAACAGTAAGTTAATTTGGGGAGCAAATGAATTTCTGGTTCTGGTGGGTACAGGTGTGCCTCTATTTGCTTATATGAATAATATGTGCTAAACAAAACTTGAAAAATGTCTGACATCATGCATAAAAATGAAAATGCATAATTTTTCACTTTAACAAAAAATTTAAATTTCATTAAAAATGAGAAGAGTGTTTTATGTATTATTGTAAACCAATTTCCGAAAGCTCAAGTAGTGGTAGAAAAAGTATTGTCTTAATTTGGCCCTTCTGTTAAAGACCTGTTACTGATTATTGAGCTAAGAAGTTATAAAATAAATGTGCAGATCATTACAGAACTTTGCACACTGGGTGTTGTCAGGCCTGTCATGATGGTAGGGGGAGGAGGTGACGATGGCCCAGGAACCAGGACTAGTCTCCTCAGATGTAAGGCCTCAAATATAGAAGGTTGATGTCATACAAAAGTGAGCTTCTTGCATTTGAAGTTTTAACAATAAGGTACAAATGAGTAGGTAATTTTATAGAATAAATACTGAAATGCAGAAAAACACATAAAAGGCAAGACTGAATTCAGGTCAGAAGATAAAGATGTGAGTCACACTACTGAGGTCATTTGAAGCCAAGCAAGTTGACAAGGTTCTGAAGTGAAGGATGAACAAGAGGAAAACCAGGGGCAACAAATGAATCACAGGCTGTACATATTTCGGAGACAAAAAGAACAAGAATAGAAACTGGAAATTGAGGCAAGAAAATTCATAGATTAAATTTTCACAGAGACAAGAACTGCCTGCCTTTGGATAGGAGAAAATATATACAAGCCTCTCATATCAACCCTTTAGTTATTTTGCTAATGTAAGTCCTTCTCTTTTTAACTAGGCATTCTGAACAATTATCAAACCACAGTGGGCCATCGTTGATTTATTTTTTCAGTTTTGGTTGAGAGCTCTTAATTGCATCAGATATTAGGATCATCTTTTTGAGGCCTCTGAGGAAACATGAGTCCCACAAATTTTATTTTAAAATGCTATATTAACTAAGCAATTGTGATTTATTTTCTATTTTGAATCTAACATATAGATGAACACTCCAAGGACAAAAACGGTAGCTAATGAGTATAGACCCAAGAGAGAGCAGCACTCATTGGAAACAAAGAAGAAAAAAAGAAATCTAACTGGCCAGCAGAATTAATTTTGCAGCATTTCCTACCTCCTCAAGACAGCTTTTCTTCAGAGTGCACTGTAACCTACTTACCTCTTTTACACCCGCCTTGGCACTAAGAGCTGCAAGAACAATCTTCCAACTACACCCTTTCCTCTATGACCAGAATCTTGGAAGTTAAATTGGTTCCTTTAACTGTCTGTTACATGGATGGGAGCCAAATAAACCATTTGCTACACGTGTTAATCAGCCAACACTTGCTACCAGGTCCAGACCAGTTTTCCAACAGAAACACATCATGTTATGAAAGGCAATGCATAAAGTACTTTCTAAGATTTAGGGAAGGCCAGGTGAGGTGGCACAACCCTGTAATCCCAGCGGCTCGGGAGGCTGAGTCCAGAGGATCTCAAGTTCAAAGCCAGCCTCAGCAATGGAGAAGCGCTAAGCAACTCAGTGAGACCCTGTCTCTAAATAAAATACAAAGGGGCTGGGATGTGGCTCAAGTGGTAGCGCGCTCGCCTGGCATGCGTGCGGCCCGGGTTCGATCCTCAGCACCACATACCAACAAAGATGTTGTGTCCCCCGAGAACTAAAAAATAAATATTAAAAAAATTCTCTCTCTCTCTCTCTCTCTCTCTCTCTCTCTCTCTCTCCCCCCCTCTCTCTCTCTCTTTCTCTCTCCCCCTCTCTCACTCTCTCTTAAAAAAAAAATAAATAAATAAAATACAAAATAGGGCTGGGGATGTGGCTCAGTGGTTGAATGCCCCTGAGTTCAATCCTCAGTACCAAAAACAAAAACAAACAAACAAAAGACTTAGGGATGATTACAAATGTACAACTAAAAATAACTCTTAATGAAGTTTTCAGAAGATAGGAGGATCCTAACAATTAGTCCTAATTTTCAGAAATTCTCTTAAATCATTTATTTTTTCCTTTTTTTTCTTATCAAGAAATTCATTTACTAGTAATATTTTCTTTTCTTTTCTTTTTTATTTTTTTAATTTTCAAATTTTTCTGAATACCTACTCTGGGACCCACCTAGACCCTGTTTTGGGATGTACTGCCTTGCAAGTAACAGACATAGTCCCCACTCATGTGGAGTTTACTTTCCAGTGAAGGAAGAAAGAAAGGTAGCAAGCAAATGCAGGCACCTAAGTACAGATAGTCTTCAGTTCTAGGAGAGAAATAAAACAAGGTAAAGACAGAGAAAATGATTAATACAGGGGTAGAGGGAGTGATTTTAGTGAATAAAGACCTATTTAAGAAACCAGTATTTGAATATAACTGTACACAGTGGGAGTAAACTAGCTAGCTAGGTGTCTAAGGTGACAATTCCAAACACAAGAAAAGCAAGTGAAATCCCTGAGGTGAAAAAGAACAACAACAACAGATATTCTGGTTGGCATCAAAGGATCCGTGGAGGAACAGTAATGATGATGCTGAGAAAGGAGGCCAGGATGGGATTATCTACAGCCCCGTGGGCCATTTGAGAACATTTCAGTTTTACTCTATGGGCCAAGGAAAATCCTTCAAGTGTCCTCAACAGGGTAATGCTATAAACTGATTGACACATTAAACCTACTCAGTAGCTACATGGAGGATTCACTGTAGGAAAGCAGAATTCGGGCTGTTTTCCTGGATTGACTGCAGGGAAAAACAGTACTGCTTCCCCACACCCCTGCCCAAACAGCAAGGCATGAAAAATACCTCCATGTTCAATAGGTCAAGTTGTTCCACCTAGGGAAGAGGTTTTCTCTAAAATAGCAATCACTGGTTTCCACTAGACTCCAGATGAGGTCTTTGTTAAGTGAAACATATTTTCTCAATACTTACACCTGAACAGATCTCCTCTTCCTATTATTTTAGCTAGAAGCAATAACAATGTCTGAAGATGTGCAGTTTTAGCAGGAGTAATAGTGTTCATGTTCTCAAGTAGAAGACCTTTTGGAATGATTCAGAAATTGCAGCCAGTTCCGCAGCAGTGAGAAATGGATATGGCAGCCCTCTGTAAACAATAATACATAGTGCAAGTAAACATTATTACTAGAAGTGGAATACCAAATGTGCTTTAACTGGGGCAGCACCTGCACTAAACTACCATTTTTCATGTCTCAGCCCATGCAATCGCTATTTATAAGTGAGTATCGAAAAAAGATGTTTGGGGGCTGGGGATGTGGCTCAAGCGGTAGTGCGCTCGCCTGGCATGCGAGCGGCCCGGGTTCGATCCTCAGCACCACATACAAACAAAGATGTTGTGTCTGCCGAAAAATAAAAAATAAATATTAAAAATTCTCTCTCTCTCTCTCTCTCTCTCTCTCTCTCTCTCTCTCTCTCTCTCTCTCTCTCTCTCCCTCCTCTCTCACTCTCTCTTTAAAAAAAAAAAAAAGAAAAGAAAAAAGATGTTTGGTGCTGCAGCAATGACTAGTCTATCAAGGTTGGAAGCTTTGAACTCCAAATTATACACCAAAATATAAACTGCAAGGTAGACAGAGTTGTATTAACCTGGGGCAATTCTATAAAAATTATTTAAATATTATATAAAAGAGACAATGGATGTAAGGTTGATATATTCTTTTCAAAGGACTTTCAAAAGACATTTAAGATACGCACAGATGAATTTTCATCTTGTTTATATTTATGTCACTGAAATTTAATAAACAAACCCTAGATGCAAATATGGAATCAGTCATTTGTTCTTTAACACAGAAGTCCAAGGTCATTTCATGAAAAGGGGGAGAATTAAAACTACATTAGAGTAGCAGTCCAATGCCCCAGTGACTTTAACTATTCAGATTAAAGCAGGTGTTTCAGTGACTATGAAAAAAAAAAAAAAAGAAAAAAAGGTATGTTTTTCCATTTAAACTTATCAGACTGATAATGCCCAGGGAGAAACACAATTTTCTCTTCTGGTATGATTACTATGATGGGTAAAAAATGTATGGATGGTTTTTCAAGGTTATGGAAGCCATAGACATACTGATTCCATTGTACTGCAGGGGCTGAGATCTGGGATCTGAGGAGGTACTGCAGAGTCTTCTCAGCTAGATGAATGTGCTGATCGTGTCTTTGTTTGCTAGCTGAGTGCATAGATCAAAAAGGTGGCATGTCTTTATGGAACCCAAATTAGACTCTTTCTCATCCTGAAGATGCGTCAAAACTTATGATGACAAATATTCTATAATCCAAGGCTACCAAATCCAAAAGTTTACATCCCTTTCAGTTTATCAACTTAGATGTCTTTGCTGTTACTTGAAATCAAAGTAAATGTAGTTTTGGAAAGATAAATAAGTTATTTGTTCTACAAAATACCCAAGAAGTACTAGGCTTTTTAGTTGCCTGCAGGAAATATTTAAATTGGATATAAATTAAACATTCTATAATTACTGAAGTTGTTTTCCACACAAAATTAGTAACTGACCTTGAAAGATAAAGAATGAATTAGAATCTGGTCAAAGTAGGTAGGCATAAAAAGTTAATGAGAGGAATATTATTTACTATTACATAAGATAAGTATAATGTCAAAATACTCTTGAAAACTTGAATAAGGTAACTTTTAAACAAAAGATGGTATTTATTTGTACTTATCTTTGTAAAATAATATGGATAAATACCTGTAATAATTTATTTATGCACAGTAGTTTTTTAAGCATTTAAAAATTTACATACATGTCCTACAAGGATGATAACAAATTTTTGTTCTGGCTCTTATTTTCTGGGTTAGCCATCAGCATAAGGCACAATGGGCCTGCTTTTCTCCATATTCCTCTTTCTAAGACATTCAACAGCCCAGGTTTCAAGTAACCGTATAATATTGTGCAAAGTTGGCATTGCTAACCACTGGTGCAGTTCAAGCAGACAAGATCAGGGCTCCACGGTTGAATTATCTGGATAGAATCCTGGCTACATTTCTCTTGTATGACTTTAAGCAAGTTATCTGAGTCCTCTATTTTGTTTTTTTCTCCTTTAAAGGAGAATATCAATATCACTCACCTTGAAGGATAATGATGAGAATGAAAGGACACATATGTAAAGTGCTCAGCATGGTGGCCAGTACACAATACTGATGAAACAATGTTACAGTGGTGGTTGCCAGGCAAAGTGGTGCATGCCAGTAATCTCAGCGGCTTGGGAGACTGAGACAGGAGCATCTTGAGTTCCAAGCCAGCCTTAGCAACAAGGCACTAAGCAATTCATTGAAACCCTGTCTATAAGTAAAATACAGAAAAGGGCTGGGGATGTGGCTCAGTGGTTGAGTGCTCCTGAGTTCAATTCCTGGTACCCACCCTCCACCCCCACCCCCCAAAAAAAACAAGTTGTGGTGGTTGGTGGTGGTGGCAATGATGGTAATAGTAGTAAGAGAAGAATCCATCAATCATTCAATACACATATAAGAAATTAGATACTATTTTAAACCTATCATGTTACCTCCAATTTTAAGCAGTATTTAATGAAAATGTATACACTCATTTGATCTCTGGAGGAAACTGGTCATAAATGAATACCCCTATATGTTAGATGAAGATACTAAAATGAAAGGTGATATGATAGTTGACAAATCATGTAAGTTTTTGGTTCCTTTCATGTTACTTCTTAAAGAAAATAAATATCATCAGTAAAGAACCCTTTTAGGGCTGGGGATGTGGCTCAAGCGGTAGCGCACTCGCCTGGAATGCGTGCGGCCCGGGTTCGATCCTCAGCACCACATACCAATAAGATGTTGTGTCCACCGAGAACTAAAAAAAAAAAAAAAAAAAAAAAAAAAAAAAATATTAAAAAAAATCTCTCTCTCTCTCTCCTCTCTCACTCTCTCTTTAAAAAAAAAGAACCCTTTTAGATGTCCTCTTATAAATTATAAAGCCTCAATTGAATTTTCCCCTCCCTTTCTTTCTTCCATCATTGTTAATTAGAAGTATTTCTTCTCATGCATGGTTAATTCCTCTTTCTTGACTCTGCAACCTACCTCCTCCTGTCTTCTCAGTTATTTCAATTACATTCTATCATTCTATCTGCCTCTACTATATTTTCACACTCCCAAGGCCTTGTCCCAACATCATTTCAATTGTTTCACGTCTCTCTCAATTGAATAACCCAAACTGAAACAAGATTACATAATTCTTTTGATTAGCTCTGCCCTTTAGTAATTACGCCAACTTTCCCTTTAACCTTCATGAATAAACATATTCAACCCAATTATCTGCTTGTGCTACCTACATATTTTCACCTCTAAACTAAAATGTCCTTAGCATGTTGCAATTAAGCTTTCCCCCAAACATCCTCTGCAAGTGACCTTATATATGACAAATGGACTTAGTGTTGCTAAATCATTTTAACACATTTTCTGTCTTATGGTGCTTGATTTCTTGGGACCATTTTATGTTGTTTACTACTCTTCACATTCTGAAACTGTTTTCTTTTCATGATCCTTCCGTTATGGGTTTCCTCCTTTATCTCCTGCCAATCTTTCTCAATACCCTCATCAAGGCATATTTACAATGTTTTATATATAGTTCTTTATATATCTCTCTTGCTGGTTGATTTTGTATTCGTGAGTTTAAGAATTATGTCTGATCATCTTTATATCTCCAGCAACTTAAGAAAGTTGAATCAACAATGAAATAATGAACCAATGAATGAATGATTGCCCTATGCATTCAAGGGCATAAAAGGAAAATATCATTAGGACCAACATTTTAAAAGGTGTCTATTCACACTCAGTGTCATCCAGGGTAATAAGGGAATTATGAGTTGAGAGTAATATTAATTAATTTCATACATAAAATATTGTAATGTATATTAGTTTAATAAATGTAAGAGTATACTACAGCACTGTGGAAATAAATAAGTTCATCAAATCACAGATCATTTGTATCCCTTTATTTCCACTATCTTCATGAAATCTTAGCTGTTTAAACCTACCACTCCCATCCTAGCTTCTCTTTACTTAGAAGCAAGAATTTAACTCCTGTCATAGTTTATAAATTAAAGCTGTTATTTGCAAGCACAAGAAACATCATTCAATGGGTACTTGTTGAAACTACAATGCCCCAAGCATTATAGTTGCTGAGAAGATTAAAAGAACAGTGAGACATTGATCCAGACCTTGCCCTTCAAGCATAGCCAACAAACATATTCAAAGAATTACAACAGCACATAGACAGTGAAAGCTACCACTACGAAGTTTCAAGGTGAAAAGTCATTGGTTGGTAATGAGTAGAAAACTTTATAAAGATGACATTATTTATATGTAGTTCAAATAATTGTACATTAAATTATGTGTAGAAAAATCTAATTTGGATGGCGCACAGATACATGAGGGTAAAAATGAAAATCCAAACTTGAAAGCAAAAAAAATAGATTTTAAAATTTTTATTTCAATCCTCACTCAGTTAAATGTGTCCCCCAAATATCTTTCAAAACAGGCTCAAATGGGTCTATATCTTTATTTTCCTTTTTAAGTAATTAAGCACAGTTTTAGTTTTCAAGTGTTATTATAGTTAATTTTAAAATTACTGAGTTGCTTTGTTATCTCTCACGTATAATTTTACTAGTAATAAAAAATGATTTTCTGGTTGCACCCAATGGTACATATTTGCAAATCCAGCAACTTGGGAGGATGAGGTAGAAGGATCACACATTTGAGGACAGTCTCAGCAACTTTATGAGATCTGCTTCAAAATAAATAATGTAAAAAGCTGGAGATGTAACTCAGTGGTAAAGTGCCCCGGGTTCAAGCCCTAGTACCAAGAAATAAAAATAAAATTCTGCCAATTAGAATTAATAACATATTTCAGACTCAAATACCACATTACATTTTCCACTCTAGCATATTTGGCCATCAGCCTTATAGTGAAATTATTTCTCTCTGTGTGTTCCCTTCACCATGTGTCAAGCTCTTGATGTCTACAATTACATTTTTCATCTTTGGAATTCATGCAATAGCTTTTAAGGCATTGTACATAGTGTACACCCAATAATATTTACTGCATAGAACTGGGAGAATGCAATAATGAAATGCAACAGTTAAAATGAAGTGATTAAAAAATACATTCAAATTTAAAAAATAAATAAAAAGGCAAACTTTTGTAGTATAACTCATTCATAAAATGGAGATTTCCTGGATCTCAGAATTACAAAACGTAACTATGAATCCAAGTTTTATGTAGTATCAGAACTGGAGAAATTTTTAAATTTAAGCTATTTTTATGTGGAGATAATAAACACTTTAAAAAATATATTCCTCGCATAAACTTTAGAGGATATTTTTTAAAATTCTCTAATGAGACTCAAATTGTTCATGCCTCTATTATGGGAGTCTGCTTCAGATCAATAAACATTTTATTGAGTATTTAACTATGCATCGGGTACTGAATTAGATCTTGGGGATATATCAGTGAGTGATATATAAGGCCTAACCTCAAAATAGATGGAGACAACAATTTTGACTACACTCATATGTTACCCATTATTTCTACTGGGGCATTTGGCCTTTGGAGCTTAACACCAGAAGCCAGAATACCTTTTTGCCTGAGAAAAAAATAGTACCCAAATTTCTGGGTCATACTATCATCACAAACTTCTTCTCTTCCCTGAAGTGTTTCTCTCGAATTATTCATAAAGATTTGATATCTTGCAAGTTTATAAATAAATGTGTCAGAATATTTGGGAATTTCTGTTTGAAAAAATAATTTATCACTTTTATCTATTCCCATATACTTCTAATATTATATTACAGCTATCCAGACATGGTTTTATTATTTTTGATTTGTTGGAATTATTGAACACAAATTAGTAATTTCATTTCTTCTTTCTTTTTTTAGTATCCACATATCAGAAAGAATCTTCAGCCTTTGGTTTTGGAGGAATGGCTTATTTCACTTACCATGATAGTCTCCAGTACCATCCATTTACTGGCAAATGTCATAAATTAATTCTTCTTTATGGATGAGTAATATTTCATCAAACATACATACATACCACATTTTCTTTACTCATTCTTCTGTTGAAAGGCACGTAGGTTGTGCTCTTATGAATTGAGCTGCTATAAATATTGATGTGGCTGCATTCCTGTGTATGCTGATTTTAAGTCCTTTGGGTATACACAAAGAATGGGATAACTGGGTCAAATAGCAGTTCCATTCCAAGTTTTCTGAGAAATAGCCATATTGCTTTCCATAGTAGTTGCACCAATTTATTGTCCCGCCAGCAATATATGAGTGACCATTTTTTTGCCACATTTTGACAACATTTACTGATAATTATATTGATAATTTCCATTCTGACTGGAGTGAGATGGAAACTCAATGTATTTTTAATTTGTATTTTTCCTTTTTTTTAAAGAGAGAGTGAGAGAGAGGGGGAGAAAGAGAGAGAGAGAGTACTTTGTATTTTTCTTATTGCTAGAGATGTTGAACATTTTTTGGACATATTTGTTGACCATTCATGTTTCTTCTGTGAAGTCTCTGTTCTGTTATTTGCCCATTTATTGGTTGGTTTATTGTCTTTTTTGTTGTTGTAATTGTTGTTATTAAGTTTTTTGAGTTCTTTACATATCCTGGAGATTAATGTTCTATCTGAGGGGCAGGTGGTAAAGATTCCAAATCTTTATACTCTCTCTTCACATTCTTGATTGCTTCCTTTGCTGTGAAGAAGCCTTTAAGTTTGATACCAACCCATTTATTCATTCATGATTTTACTTCTTTCGCTTTGGGAGTCATGCTGTGGAAGTCAGTTCCTAAGCCAACATGATGAAGAGTTGGGCATACATTTTCTTTTAGTAGGCATAGGGCGGTGGGTCTGATGCTTAGGTCTTTTAATTCACTTTGAGTTGAGTTTGGGGCAGGGTAAGGTGGTGGAGGTTAAATTTCATTCTGTTCATATGGACTTCCATTATTCCCAGTACCATTTGTTGAAGATGCTATCTTTTCTCCAATGTATGTTTTATGGTTCCTTTGTTTGGTATGAGACAACTATATTTATGTGGCTTTGTCACTGTGTCTTCTGTACTGTTGGTCTTCATGTCTGTTTTGTTGACAATACAATTCCATCTTTTTTATTGTAACTCTGTAGTATAATTTAAGGTCTGGCTTTGCTTTTCTCTCTAAGAATTGCTGTGGCTATTCTGGGCCTCTTGTTTTTCCAGATAAATTTCATGACTGCTTCTTCTATTTCTTTGAAAAATGTCATTAGAATTTTAATAGAAATTGCATTAAATTTGTATAACATTTTTGATAGTGTGGCCATTTTGACAATATTAATTATGCCTATACAAGAACATGGGAGATCTTTTCATTTCCTAAGGTCTTCTTCAGTTTCATTTTTTAGTGTTCTGTGGTTTTCCTTGTAGAGTTATTTTACTGTTTTTGTTACATTTATCCCAAGGATTTGCTGTTGTTGTTTTATTTTGTTTTGTTTTGTTTTGTTTTTGAGGCTATTATAAACGGGATAGTTTTCCTAATTTCCCTTTAGCTGATTCATCCTTGGTGTATATGAATGCAATTGATTTATGGGTGTTAGTTTTATATCTTGCTACTTGGCTGAATTCATTTATAAGATTTAGAAATTTTCTGGTGGAGTTTCTTGGGTCTTCTGAATATAGAATCATATCTTCAACAAATAGTAATGTTTGGGTTCTACTTTTCCTATTTGTATCCCTTTAATTTCTTTCTTTGACTAATTTTGTGGTTGAAGTTTCAGGGACTATGTTGAATGAAAATGGTGAAAGAGGGCATCCTTGTCTTGTTCTGGTTTTTAGAGGGAATATTTTCAATTTTTCTCCATTTAGAATGATGTTTTCCTTGGGTTTAAACACATATAGAGTTTTTACAATGATGAGATATGTTCCTATCATCCCTAGTTTTTTTCTAGTGTTTGGAACATGAATGGATGCTGTATTTTGTCCATGCTTTTTCTGCATCTATTGACATAATCATATAATTCTTGTCTTTAAGTCTATTGATGTGGTGAATTGCATTTATTGATTTCTGTTTGTTGAGCCAACCTTGCATCCCTGGAATGAATCTCACTTTTTAATGTTTTAGTATTCTATATGCCAATATTGTATTAATTATTATTGCATCTGTGTTCATCAGGGATATTATTTCAATTTTTTTTCTTGATGTGTCTTTGTCTGGTTTTGATATCATGGTGATACTAGCTTCATAGAATGAATTTGGAAGGGTTCCTTCCTTTCCTATTTTATGGAATAACTTGAGGAGGATTGGTGTTTATTCTTCTCTGATGGTCTGGTTAAACTCAGCTGAGAATTTGTCTGGTCCTGGGCTTTTCTTTGTTAGTGGGATTTTGATGGCATCTTCGATTTCATTGCTTGAAATTGATCTGCTTAGATTTTCCATTTCTTCTGGATTCAATTTGGGTAGGTCATATGTCTCTAGAAATTTGTTGATGCCTTCAAGATTTTCTATTTTATTATAGTGTACATTTTCAAAATAATTTCTGATTATCCTCTGTATTTCAGTAGTGTCCATTGTGATATTTCCTGTTTCATCATGAATTTTAGTAATGTGAGTTCTTTCCCTTTCTCTTGGCTAGTTTGGCTAAGAGTTTATCAATTTTATTTATTTTTCAAAGAAACAACTTTTTGTTTTGTTAATATTTTGAATTTTTGTTTCAATTTCACTGATTTCAGCTCTGATTTTAATTATTTCTTGTCTTCTACTGCTCTTGATGTTGACTTGTTGGTTTTTTTTTTTTTCTTTTCTAGGGCTTTGAAATGTAATATTAGGTTATTTATTTGTTGACTTTCTATTCTTTTAATGAATGAGCTCAATGCAATGAACTTTTCTCTTGGAATTGCTTTCATAGTGTCCCAGAGATTTTGATATGTTGTATTGCTACTCTCATTTACCGTAACTATTTTTTTTAATATGTCCATGATTTCTTCTAATATATTTTGGCAATTCAATAACAAGCTATTTAGTGTCCAGAAGTTAGAGTAACTTCTATTTTTTATTTTATCACTGATTTTTAATTTCAGTCCATTATGACCTGATAGAATGTAAAATATTATCTCTAATTTTTGTATTGGCTAAGAGTTGCTTTATGGCCTAAGCTATGGTATATAATAGAGAAGGGTCTACATGCTGCTGAGAAGAAAGTGTATTCACATGTCATCCATCAACAGATAAATATTTTTTAATGTCTCTTAGGTCTAAATTATTAATTGTATTTTTTTAGTTTTATAGCTTCTTTATCTAACTTTTGTTTGGAGAATCTATCCAGTGGTGCAAGAGGCATGTTAAAATCATCCCATATTACTGTGTTGTGGTCCATTTGATTCTTGAAATTGACAAGGGCTTTTTTTGATATATGTAGGGGCTCTATTGTTGGGAACAAAAATATTTACAACTATTATGTCTGTTGATGTATTATTCCCTTAAAGAGTATGAAATGACCTCCTTGGTCCCTTCTGATTAACTTTTACTTGAGATCCACTATATCAGATATGAGAATAGAGACTCCTGTTTGTTTTCAAGATCAATGTGAATGATAAGTTTTTTCCCCCACCCTTTTGCCTTCAGTCTGTGATGTCTTTGCCTATGAGGAAAGTCTTTTGGAGACAGCATATTTTTTTGATCTTTTTTAAATTCAACACTTTTATTAATTACAAATATATCAGACTCTAGATTAATTATAGAGATAATTTTAATTAGTTTTAATTAGTTAAACATGACAGTAGAATTCACTATGAAACATCACACATAAATGGAGTATAATCTCTCATTCTTCTGTTTGTAAATCCCACCAATTGTGTAATCATATATGCACATAGAGTAATACTATCTGATTCATTCTACTATCCTTCCTACTCTCTTAGCCCCTCCCCGTCCTTCACTCCCCTCTATCTTATCTAAACTAACTCTATTCTTCCTTAGCCCCCTCCCCTTGCTGTGAGGTTGCATGCTCTACATATCAGAAAAAAACATTTGGCCTTTAGTTTTTGCTTGGTCCTATTTCACTTGGTCCTGATTTTTAATCCAATCTGCCATTCTATATCTTTTGATTTGTGATTTTAGGCCGCTGACATTCAATGTTATTGAGAAATGGTTTTTGTTCCCTGTCATTTGGATTTATTTCTGATTTTCAATTTGAAAATTTTCCTTTAATTTATTATCCTTCTAGTGTAGTTTTTCCCTTTGCTGGTTTTTACCTATATTTTTCATTTCTTTTTCATGAAATATATTATTGTGTTTGTTTTGTAGTGCAGGCTTTCTAGTTACGAATTCTTTTGTTTATCATGAAAGATTTTTATCTCATCATCAACTTTGAAACTTAATTTAGCTGGGTATAATGTTTTTGGTTGGCATCCATTTTCTTTCAGAGTTTGGTAGATACTATTCCAAGACCTCCCAGCTTTGAAGGTATGAGTAAAAAATTAGCTGATATCTTGATTGGTTTCCTTCTAATTGAAAAGTGTCATTTTTCTCTGTCAGCCTTTAAAATTCTAAGTTTATTCTGTAGAGTAAGCATAATAATGTAACTTGGCGTGGGTCTGTTGTAATTTTTTTTATTTTTGGAGTTCTGTATATATACTGAATTTGATTTTCCATTTCATTCTTGAAGTTTGGGAAATTTTCTGATATTATTTTTTTGAAAAGATTGTGCCTTCCTTTGGTTTCCAAATATGAGTCTTCATCAATCCCAATAATCTTAAGTTTGGATTTTTCACATTATCTCATATATCTTGGAAGTTCTGTCCATGGTCTCTTAACATCTTTTCTCCATGGTCAACTTTATTTTGAAGATCATATATTTTATTTTTATTTCCTGAAACTCTTTCTTCCAAGTGGTCTAGTCTGTTGATGATGCTTTCCAGTGGATTTTTAATTTGGTTTATTGATTCCTTCATTCAAGTATTTCTGCTTGAATTTTTTTCAGAATCTCTGTTTCTTTATTGAAGTGAGTTTCACTTCCTGTACTTTTTTTCTGATGTCATTCCTTACACCATCCTTTATGTTGAAGATAAATTTAACTATGTATATTCTAAACTCCTTCTCTGACATTTCTTCCACTGTAGTATCAATGGATTCTCAAACCAAAGTATCTTGGTTTTTTGGGTATGATTTGTTCCCTTGTTTTTTTCATTTTGTTTGTGTGTCTACACATCTAACAGTATGGATCTGAGGCACTAGAGATTTTACCCTGTGGATTTATAGTGTCCCTGAAGTTTTCCAGTCCCTCACAGTTTAAAGGGAGACAGATAATAACAATGAACAATGTGAACAATTACAGCATTAAACCAAAAAGTTTCTGCTGTTTCATCTACAATATTATTTGTCACAATAAACATAAATGATATGATCTGTTTTTCTCATTGTAAAAACCATATGTTTAGAAAAGGGTTTACAATTCAAGTGATGAACAAGGATAGATAGAAATGATGAAGATGTGATGATTATGAGGGGGGAGGAGAGAAAATAAATGAAAGTAAAAAATGAAAGGAAGGGTGAAAGAGAACAATAGAGTTTGTTTGTTAGCAGAGAAAAAATTATCCTGGAAAACAGTAAGTGAAAGAAAAAGTGTCTAAAATAATTTTTTAAACAAAAAAAGAATACAGGAACAAAAGTTAAATATACTAATCAAATATTCTAGTCCTCAAAATACTCATGCATGAAGAACAACTGCCTTTTAAAAATGCTAGAAATGAGAAAAAAAGAAACAGACATGAATATATTTGTGTGTGTGTGTTCATGAACCATTTGTGTCATAATTGAACAGAGAAAAGAAAAAAAAAGATATCAATTAAAAGTTAAAGAATTTTTTTCTGTTGGAGTTCAAAAGATCCCGGCCTCTTTTATTCATTGACTCATCTGAATACAAAGGGCACCTACTGTATCTAAGGTAGAAATTGTACTGGGCACTATCATAGATTGCTAAATAGGTACTCACAGTCCTGTAATATGGAGCTTTCTTTAGTTTTACACTTTCCACTAATAGGATAAACAATATTGGAAAAGGAATACACAAAAAGGGAAAACATTATGGAGTGGAGAAGTTCAGTATGAAGTCTCAGAAGAGATAAGATTGGAGTCCACAAAACTTCAAGGAGCAGTTCTCATATTTTTCTTAGATGTTCTAAGGCATAAAGGTTGATGCAAGGCTTGTAAATCTGCATTTTAAAACAGCCATCAAGGTTCAAGGTTTTTTTGTTTGTCTGTTTGTTTTTGTTGTTGTTGTTGTTTTGATGCACACAATTTATGGACCAAACTGTGATCAAAATTGACTGGCAGATGAAACAAATGTAAAAGGGCAAAAAGGAGTAAGCAACCTTTACTACTAACAAGGTGATGGAGTGACCAGAAGATGTAAAAAAAAGGAAACAAAGTAGAATTTCTAACTTTAAAAAAAAGAGGGGTTTTGGTACAAAGAAACCTGCTTATTCTTTAATTAGAATTTATTTTCTTTTGCTCTGGATTCATGTGAATAGTACCAGCAACAACAACAATTAACTCATGTAAAATAAAATTAAAAGGGAGATCAAAGTGCAAACTAATTTTATTTTTATATGCTTGCTTTCAAACTACTTAAAATGCTCTTTGTTTTATTATTGTGTTCATTAGGGAATAAAACTCTGAAAACTGACTCAAACTTTTTGTTTTATTTTTCTTGTATTTTTAAAGAATCCTATCAGATTTAGAGTACCTAGGACTATGCTTTTAATATATCTCTTTGGTTTTGTTTCATCTGTTGAATATGATAAAAAAAAAAGTTGCGGCATTGGTAACATAATCCTCAATTGAATCTCAAATTGTTCATATATAAGTAACTAGAACAAATTTAAAATTGTTTAAAAAAGTTAAAAATAAATAAATCTCAAATCATAATTGAGTACCACAAGTTCACACTATGGACTGATCACACTATGATTATGTGCAACTAAATGGATGCATCTGTTGGAATATTTTCACCTACATGTAGCAGGACATCCAATCATATTTTAGACAGTATCAAAGCACATTATTTTCCTAACAAGAAGTTAAAGGCAGGCACATATTCAAGCCTGAGTGATTCAATAGCTTAGTGTTACCATCAAAGATCCAGGTCCTGGCACTCTGTCCTGCCATCCCCAGAGAGTCACCTTTGCCCTCAACTTCACCCTTTTATGGTTGTAGAGTTGCTATAGATGCCACACATCACTTGACCCTGTCCAGAGAAAGAACCTTTTATTCAAGAAGGATAAAACCTTTTTAAGAAGCTCTGCACTAGAACTCCTGATAGGATATAATATCATCTCTAAAATAATCTTTGGCAAGGAGGATTGCACTGATTACATTGAGTAGCTTATAACATCTGTAGCAGCTGTTTGGGAGCCATTGACACTGATCATTCTAATGAGTATCTCTTTGTGATAAACAATCAGTTTTTATTATTTTTTAAAAAATCTATTGAGTAAAGTATTAGGAATAGTCTGTAAAAAATATTGAATACTATCTCAGGTTTCACACTTATATATAATGTATGCATTTTAATAACACAATGATATTACATTATATACAACACAGTGATATTACATGTAATAAAATATTACATTTTCTAAACAAAATTTAGAAAATTCTTGTAGCTAATGTTGATGTGAAAAATTCAAGTTAAGCTTAATTGACTTTTATGCTGTATTTATTGGGAAAAATTGATATAAAAATTAGCAAAAATTAAATACACTAATTCACTAATTGTCACATTGAATAGATGAGTATTTTCAACTGATACCTAATGAGCATATCATTAAAATAAATAAAATTGAACACAATAGAAGGTATTTTTTCTTTTTACCTCATTTTTTTTGGGGGGGCAAGAGGCTGGGGATCCAACTCAGAGCCTGGAACGTGCTAGGGAAGGGCTCTACCACTGAGTTAAAAACCCTTCTTCTCTTTGAAGACCTATCTTTACTGCAATGGATCATTCATATACATTGTTTTATTCTAGAAATAAAAAGAATCACATATTAATAAGAAAAAAAAGTCAGGTGACTTCATGCCACTGGAACAAAATTATCACTTCAGGCTGCTGTGGTAATTCGTGTTATGACTTCCTTGAAAACCTCCAACCAAAGATTATCTTCAGAAACAGTTCAACATCCATTATTTAGGCATAGGATTCTCAATAATAGTTTAAACTTATGAGAGTTTACTTTTTAATAAATGATTTACTGGATATTTTTATTCCAAATATTTCTAAAAATTAATGCATTTTCAATAACAAAAGGTTTAAGATCATTCATTTTTTTGTTTTCTTAATTCTCTCTTGACCTCATATTTCTGTGCCTTAATCATAGAATCTTACTAGCCTGGAATGAAATAGAAACAGAAAGAAGCTGCTTGAATCTGAGTAAGGGATTCGACTGCTCTAAATCATAATTTTCTGTGCTTGGAAAACAGGCACATAATCTGAGTGATTAAAAACTATACGTATATCCAGCATGTTAGCTTAATAAGTCATGGTTACAATTATCGACATATATTGTATCTACAGTGTCTTGCAAAGTAGACATTTAATGAATACTTTTTAAATAGATACATACAACATCTCTTTTGCTTGCCAACCTTTATATTTTTATCTATGTGTATGTGTGTGTGTGTGTGTGTGTGTGTGTGTGTGTGTAGATAATGTTACGATTTGGATAAGTGGTATTCCCGAAAAGCTCATGTGTGAGACAACGCAAGAATGTTCAGAGGTAAAATAATTACATTATGAAAGCTTTAACCTAATCAGTGGATTGATCCACTTGAATGGAGTAACTATGTGATAAATGTAGACAGGTAGGGCATAGCTAGAAGTAGGCTATTGGGTGTGTCTTTGGGGTTTAAATTTTGTCCCTGGTAAGTGGAGTTCTCTCTACTTCCTGGCTATCATGTCCTGAGCTGGTTTCCTCTGCCAAGCCCTTCTGCCATGTTGCTCTGCCTTACCGTGAGCCTACAGCAATGGAATCTGCTGACCATGAACTAAGCCTCTGAAACCTTGAGCCCAAAATTAACTCTTTCTCCTTTAAGTTGATCTTGTGGTTTGTTGTTTGTTTGTTGTTGTTTTGAAAACTAAGTGGATTTTGACTTTTATATGTTCCTGCAGAAAACCATTCATATGTAAATGTTTGACATTTGATATCCAATTTATTCATTCTTTATTTTACACACAAATTCCTCAATTTGTGAGACAGACATGATTTTTCAGTTTGGGACTTTCACATGATTGCAGTCACAAAACTGGAACATTATTTTTAAAAATAAACCAAACAGGCAGGACAAAGTGTGCAGCTCAATGCCAATTCAAACCGCAACATGCACCTTCTTCTGTGACTTTGGAAGCACCAGCTATGAGCCTACTATAAAATACCAACCCCAGCATGCCTCAGGTGACAAATAATTGCTTACAAATTAAAATCTCTTTCCAGGGGCTACTAGTTTTATAGAAAAATATGACAAATAAAATTTAATGCTATTCAAGGTGTTTATTTCAAAGTCACATGATATACAGACTCAAGCCATGTCCCCTCACACAGACATCACCACAGACTCTGTGAGACTGAACTACTGATTGAAACACCCTGTCTGCCATTAGCTGAGCATCAGTACACCACTTGCTGTGCTGATTAAAAAGTGAGGGAGAGCTAAAATCTTCAGGTGTGAAGGATAATTGTAATTTGTTCCTAGTTTGAGACAGAAAAAAATGCTCTAGAAAGGTGACAAAATTTATATATCTTCCTAATACAAAAGAATTTGTCAAAATATGTAATTACAAACAGATTTGCTTTTTAAAAAGCAATGGCTAGGTGTTTTTCATGGTTAGAATCTTATTCAGAGATGATTTCGATTTTAATCTGGAAGGTGGCGAGAGGAGGCTGAGTATCATGCGGCTGTATCATGAGGCTGTTTGACAAGCCCAGGAGGACACAGGACTGCTGTAACCAGCCAGACTGCAGTAGTCTCCTTTCTTGGCATGATGTAAATTTTAAAGAAAAGAGGTCTCTTATAAGCTGTTACAGCAGCTTATCACATGATTCACGTGGGCACATAGGAATTCTCTGGGTGTACTATAGGGGTGAGGTCTTCAGTGGGATCATGATTCTGGATTCCATTTCCTGAATGAGTTGGGACTGTGAAATGCACCAATTCTTCCCAGCCATGTTTGTGTCAGGCTGCATTCTCTTTATCTTTCCTAGTCTGGAGATTCTTGTAAGTGCAAAAATGATGCACCATGAATAGCTGCCCAATCTGTGAGAAGACCCTCAGACTGCCTCATGGGTTTTTTTTTTTTTTTTGACATAGAGACACAAGGCTGACAGAAATGTATATATAAAAGATGCTCTTTTACTTGTGATGTGATTATGCACCAATTGACATGTTGTAAGTTGAAAATGTTGAGCATCCAAAATACTTTGAGTACACTTAAACTCCTGCACAAAATATCTCAGCATAGGCTGCCATAAGTAAACTCAAAACAACGACATTAGTCTATGTTTGGACAAAATCATCTAACATAAGCCTATTTTACAATAAAGAGGTAAATGCCTTATGTAAACGTGCAGAAGGGAATTTTGCAGACATGATATACAAAACACAAAATCCAAAAAAAAAAAAAAAATGTTGGCAGCACAGTGCCCTGTAGAGTATCAGTGGTCTACTTTCATGATTGCACAGGTTACTGGATGACTGGGAGCTGCAGCTTACTGCCACTGCCACACATCACAAGAGAGGATGGTAGGACCTATTGCTAGCCTGGGAAGAGATCAAAATTTGAAATATGAAAAATCATAAGGAAAAAAATTGTAAGGTGACGGTTATCTGTGTTGATGTCTATAGATTATATATGTATGTATGTGTGTATGTGTGTGTAGTGTATGTGAGAAAGTTTATATGTTTACTATCTAGATGGAGTGTTAATTTACAAATGAACCAATAACTTACAACATTTGTCCTCAATGTGATCTCACCCTTGCTTAAGAACAGGCTGTGTTCTTCTATGTCATAGATACTGGATATTGCAAAAATTTCAACTAAAAATAACAATTTAAAAATAGTCAAATAGTAATATTATAAAACTTCCAAGATATCAGGATTTTATGTATTTAAGATAATGATTTTAATAATTGCATTAACCAAATGGAAACAAACAAGTATTGGAAAAGATAAAATTAAAATATGGTTATTTGAATAGATCAAGAAAAATGATAAATCTTGAGCTGGCTAGATCAAGGCAAAAAGGATAAAACACAAATAACCACTATCAGCAATGAGGTAAGAGTAATGCCTGCATTATCTCACTTAAAACTATACTATGCAAATTAGATAAGCAACTACATGCAAAAAAATGAAACACTTCCAAGAATCTGAACAAATTAGTTAAGACTACAATTTAACAAAGCTGATATAAGATAAAAAGATAATCTAAATTTATTATTAAAATTTCCCCACAAAAAAATCTCTACGTCCATATACCTTTACTTATGAATTTACTCAATTTCTACACAACTTTACAAAACACAAAGGAGCAAGATTCCCCAACTCATTTTATAAGACCAAATCATCCTAATTCCTGAATGGGAGAAAGATAGTACAACAAAACATGAAAGGAAAATATCTTTCAAGCACATACAGGCAAAAATAAAACATCCAGCAAATTTAATTTAGCAACATTTTACAAGGATAATAAAACATGATCTACCAGGTTGAATTTCAAGAATGCCAAGTTACTTTGATATTTTTAAATCAATGTCACTCACAATAGTAACTAACCAAAAAAGAAAAAAAAAAGAGACACATGACTATCTCAGTGTATGCAGAGAAAGTAAACAACAAAATTCAATATTCTCAAAACATCTGGAATAGGAAAAAACATCTTAAATCTAATCAAAAGTAGCCATAAAGCACCCACTGATGGCATCCCATTTATTGATAAAATACTGAAGTTTCTCTTAGAATGGGTGAAAAAAGAAATATGATCACTCTCTGCAACTCTATTCAATATTTTACCAAAGGCCCTAACTAGTCAGTGCAATATACTAAGAAAAGTAAAGAAAAATAAAGAGAAGGCACAAAGTTCAGAAAGCAATAAACTCTCTTTGTGATGACATGATTGTTTACATAAGAATTCCTAAGGAATCTATAAAACAACTAGTAAATATAGTAAATGAATTAAACATAGGTTCAGGTTTTAAGTTTATTTATTAAAAATCAGTTGCATTTTATATAAAACAGCAAACATTTGGAAAAAATAAAAATTTTAAGATACTACTCCTAATGGCACCATAGCTCATAAAACTTTTAGAAATAATTTCAACAAAAAGTGGGCAATATTTTTACAAGAAACTTGCAACTCTGCTTAAAAAAATCAAATGATGGTCTCCCTTCATTTCCATGCAATTTCCCTTTTCTCTCCCTTTCCCTCCCATCTCGTGTCTCTGTTTAATGTTAATCTTTTCTTCCTGCTCTTCCTCCCTGCTCTGTTCATAGTTGCTCTCATTATATCAAAGAAGACATTTGGTATTTGTTTTTTAGGGATTGACTAGCTGTGAACAACCAATAAAAAAAATAATAAAATTAAAAAAAAATCAAATGACTTCCAAATAATTGAGAGCTATACATAGTTCTTCAACTGTTAGGACTCAATACTTACATGTTAATTCTCCCCAAATTAATCATGGGTTCGATGAAATCCCAAATATCAATCCTATCAAGTTTTTTTTTTAACTACAATCAAATTCTAAAATTTACATTTAAATGCAAATGAGCAAATATAGCAAAGCAAAATATGGTAGGAGAAGTCATAGGGCTCACTATATGACTCCAAGACTTCAAATAGAACTGTCATCAACTCAGTGTGGTACTAGCTTAAAGGCAACAGATGGAACAGAATGAAAACAAACTTAAATTCTAGTCATGTGATGTACACAAAGGTAAAGGAAAACTTGAAATATTTTTCAACAAATACTAGTAGAATCACAAGATGCCCATAAAGAAAAAATAAAATTAAATGTTAATACTCATGTTATGCTATACACAAGAAAGTAATACCACAAAAAATGCTGAATTGGAATCCACTAAAATTAAAAAATTTTGCTCACAGAAAACTCAACTATAAAAGTGAATGCACAAGCTGGGCGAGATGGCGCATGCCTGTAATCCTTACAGCTCAGGAGACTGAATCAGGAGGATCTCAAGTTCAAAGCCTGTCTCAGCAATGGTGAGGTGCTGAGCAACTCAGTGAGAACCTATCTCTAAATAAGATACAAAATAGGACTAGTGATGTGGCTCAGTGGTTGAGTGCCCTTGAGTTCAATCTCTGGTACAATATGCACACACACACACACACACACACATATACATACATACATACATACACACACACACAAACAACTGATTGGGAGAAAATATTGATAGATATATATCTTTAACAAAGGGCTGGAATGCAAAATTTTTATTTTCCTATAACTAACAATAAAATGGTAAACAACCTTAACCTCATATGAAAGATCTTAGCAACCATTTTAGAGTAAGATTATCAATGCCTTTGATATCTACATGGAGAAATGCACAGTATTATGTATTGTGACAATTCCATATGTTATAAGAGAAAGTAAATGAAAACTACAAAGAGATATAGAAGAGATAAAAAACCATTAAGATAGAACATGGGCAGAGATGTAGAACTAGAAGTCTCATATATTGTTGGTGGGAAAGAAAATAATAGAAAAAGACTTTGCAAAATAAATTTTATTATATAAGTAAAATCAGACTTACTCTAGAACCACCCAATTTCTATTGTAGGTATTTTCCCGAGAAAAATAAAAACATATGTCTACAAACGCCTATGTAAGAGTATTCATAAATATCTGAATTTTTCAATTGGTGCTTCATGGCAAATATTATTATTTTATTAAACCCATACCTATAATTTTTGGTGAGGAAAATAGAATAAAACTACTTATACCTTGACTAAATAGCATTTTTGTGTTAGTACAACATAAGAAAATACAAATTAAAAATATAAAATTTCACTTATTTTTGTTGTTTATTCTTTGTATAAAAATATATAGGTCACCTTTTTTGTTTTTCCTTGATTTCATCAAAAACCCAAGAAAATATTTCTGTTGAAAAAATTACTAATTAAACTTTATAGCAGAATATAAAATTATTTTAATGAATAACCAACCAGTCTCTTCAGTTTACACAAAAGAAAAAAAAAATGAAGTTAAAAAAAAAAAAAAAAAAAGGTAAGTGGCCTGGTTTATCCCAGCAGAAACAAAAGAAATGGAACATAGAAAATAACAAGGTATCAAAAACTAGAACTTTTTAAGTTGAATCTTTAAAATTTATTTCTGTTAGTCCAACAGAAATGCTGTCCATATTTAATTTTAGGATTTTTTCTGTATTTCTTTTGATCACATAGAAAGTCCATTGACCTTCTTCAACATGCATTACATAAGGTAGCATGCCTGACGGGTCACCCAACTCTAGTATTAAATCACTGCTTTACCCAACACCGCTCACTACTAAAAGTCTACTATCCTTTCTTGTTTTCCATTATAATTTTTAAAAGGTTAGCAACTTCCAGTTTCCTGATTTTTTTCAGGAGAGTTCACATTAGACGAAGTCTTTTACTATCATAACTAAAAAGTTGGTTTGAGTACAAAGCAGAGATCTAGTAACATAGATTTTGATTTGTTTCTTCTAGGTAGCATGTGTATCAATTATTTTCATAGAGTTGGATTTAGCTTTTCTGTGATGTGGTATTTTGTTGCAAAATGTTTAGTGGGTGTTGCTAGCCACCAAGTTCAGCTGCAGTCAAAGGACAATTTGACTTGTATTGGGGAACTAACAAGATTTGAATTAAAAAGGCTACAATGAAGCCACTGACAATGGAAAGGACTTAAATAAACAAGCAATGTCTGTTCTTGAACATTCTCTCTGTGCCTTTCTGAACACACACTAAACAATTTGGCTTCCGTTTCCTATCTGAGTATTTAAAAATCATCAACAAGGTGTCACAAAGTTTCTAATGTGATGCCCAGGTGAACATTTGAAGTGCCATTTTCTCCATCTCTTTATTTATAAAATATACTAGATTCAACAGACGGGAGTGAAAGGAGGGGAGAGGGTATGGGGTAGAAAGGACAGTAGAGTGAATTGGACATTATTATTCTATGTGCATACATGATTACATGTCCGGTGTAACTTTACATCATGCACAACCAGAAGAATGAGAAGTTATACTTCATGTATATATAATGTGTCAAAATGAATTTCTACTGTCATGTATAACTAATTTGAACAAACACACACACACACACACAAACAAACACACTAGAAATGTTTTCTCCATGTCAATCAGTGAACAAAATATGTGTAATTTGCAATTTGTCTTTGCACAAGAGAGTCCTCTGCTTTCTGTTCAGTTGTTCAGCTTGGATGTGCCAGTTCTCTAGTGGATTGGATGACCACATACTCTCTTCAATTCAAATCTTCCCTTCAAACACTGAGCTGAGACACATTAACTTTTCACTGATTTTTTTTTTCATAGCTATAAATCTATATAATTCTTTTTTTTTACATTTTCTTTTTTTTATTGGTTGTTCACAACATTACAAAGCTCTTGACATAACATATTTCATACATTAGATTGAAGTGGGTTATGAACTCCCAATTTTACCCCAAATGCAGATTGCAGAATCACGTCGGTTACACATCCACAATTTTACATAATGCCCTATTAGTAATTGTTGTATTCTGCTACCTTTCCTATCCCCTACTATCCCCCCTCCCCTTCACTCCCATCTTCTCTCTCTACCCCATCTACTGTAATTCATTTCTCTCCTTGTTTATTTTCCCATTCCCCTCACAACCTCTTATATGTAATTTTGTATAGCAATGAGGGTCTCCCTTCATTTCCATGCAATTTCCCTTTTCTCTCCCTTTCCCTCCCATCTCATGTCTCTGTTTAATGTTAATCTTTTCTTCCTGCTCTTCCTCCCTGCTCTGTTTATAGTTGCTCTCATTATATCAAAGAAGACATTTGGTATTTGTTTTTTAGGGATTGGCTAGCTTCACTAAGCATAATCTGCTCTAGTGCCATCCATTTCCCTGCAAATTCTATGATTTTCTCATTTTTTATTGCTGCATAGTACTCCATTGTGTATAGATGCCACATTTTTTTTATCCATTCATCTATTGAGGGGCATCTGGGTTGGTTCCACAGTCTAGCAATTGTGAATTGTGCTGCTATGAACATCGATGTGGCAGTATCCCTGTAGCATGCTCTTTTAAGGTCTTCAGGGAATAGTCCGAGAAGGGCAATAGCAGGGTCAAATGGTGGTTCCATTCCCATCTTTCCCAGGAATCTCCAAACTGCTTTCCAAATTGGCCGCACCAATTTGCAGTCCCACCAGCAATGTACAAGTGTACCCTTTTCTCCACATCCTCGCCAGCACTTATTGTTTGACTTCATAGTGGCTGCCAATCTTACTGGGGTGAGGTGGTATCTTAGGGTGGTTTTGATTTGCATTTCTCTGACTGCTAGAGATGGTGAGCATTTTTTCATGTACTTGTTGATTGATTGTATATCCTCCTCTGAGAAGTGTCTGTTCAGGTCCTTGGCCCATTTGTTGATTGGGTTATTTGTTATCTTATTGTCTAATTTTTTGAGTTCTTTGTATACTCTGGATATTAGGGCTCTATCTGAAGTGTGAGGAGTAAAAATTTGTTCCCAGGATGTAGGCTCCCTATTTACCTCTCTTATTGTTTCTCTTGCTGAGAAAAAACTTTTTAGTTTAAGTAAGTCCCATTTGTTGATTCTTATTATTAACTCTTGTGCTATGGGTGTCCTATTAAGGAATTTGGAGCCCGACCCCACAATATGTAGATCAGAGCCAACTTTTTCTTCTATCAGACGCAGAGTCTCTGATTTGCTATCAAGATCCTTGATCCATTTTGAGTTAACTTTTGTGCATGGTTAGAGAAAGGGATACAGTTTCATTTTGTTGCATATGGATTTCCAGTTTTCCCAACACCATTTGTTGAAGATGCTATCCTTTCTCCATTGCATGCTTTTAGCCCCTTTATCAAATATAAGATAGTTGTAGCTTTGTGGATTAGTCTCTGTGTCCTCTATTCTATACCATTGGTCCACCTGCCTGTTTTGGTACCAGTACCATGCTCTTTTTGTCACTATTGCTCTGTAATATAGTTTGAAATCTGGTATCGCTATACCGCCTGATTCACACTTCCTGCTTAGAATTGCTTTTGCTATTCTGGGTCTTCTATTTTTCCATATGAATTTCATGATTGCTTTATCTATTTCTACAAGAAATGCCTTTGGGATTTTGATTGGCATTGCATTAAACCTATAGAGAACTTTTGGTAATATCACCATTTTGATGATGTTAGTTCTGCCTATCCATGAACAGGGTATATTTTTCCATCTTCTAAGATCTTCTTCTACTTCTCTCTTTAGGGTTCTGTAGTTTTCATTGTATAAATCTTTCACCTCTTTTGTTAGGTTGATTCCCAAGTATTTTATTTTTTTTTTGAGGATATTGTGAATGGAGTGTTTTTCCTCATTTCCGTTTCAGAAGTTTTGTCCTGGTATACAGAAATGCCTTTGATTTATGCGTGTTGATTTTATATCCTGCCACTTTGCTGAATTCATTTATAAGTTCTAGTAGTTTTTTTGTAGACCCTTTTGGGTCTTCTAGGTATAGAATCATGTCATCTGCAAATAGTGATAATTTAAGTTCTTCTTTTCCTATTTTTATGCCTTTAATTTCTTTCGTGTGTCTAATTGCTCTGGCCAGTGTTTCGAGAACTATATTGAATAGAAGTGGTGATAGAGGGCATCCCTGTCTTGTTCCGGATTTTAGAGGGAATGCCTTCAACTTTTGTCCATTCAGAATGATGCTAGCCTGAGGCTTAGCATAGATAGCTTTTACAATGTCAAGGTAAGTTCCTGTTATCCCTAGTTTTTCTAATGTTTTGAACATAAAGGGATGCTGTACTTTGTCGAATGCTTTCTCTGCATCTATCGAGATGATCATATGGTTCTTATCTTTAAGTCTATTGATGTGGTGAATAACACTTATTGATTTCCGTATGTTGAACCATCCTTGCATCCCAGGGATGAATCCTACTTGATCATGGTGCACAATTTTTTTGATATGTTTTTGCATTCAATTCGCCAGAATTGTATTGAGGATTTTTGCATCTAGGTTCATTAGAGATATTGGTCTGTAGTTTTCTTTCTTTGAGGTGTCTTTTTCTGGTTTCGGAATCAGGGTGATGTTGGCCTCATAGAATGAATTTGGAAGAGCTCCCTCTTTTTCTATTTCCTGAAATAACTTGAAAAGTATTGGTATTAATTCTTCTTTAAAGGTTTTGTAAAACTCCGCTGTATACCCATCCGGTCCTGGGCTTTTCTTGGTTGGTAGTCTTTTGATGGCTTCTTCAATTTCATCCATTGATATTGGTCTGTTCAAATTGTGTGTATCCTCCTGACTCAGTCTGGGCAAATCATATGATTTAAGAAATTTATCGATGTCTTCACTATCTTCTATTTTATTGGAATATAGGTTTTCAAAATAATTTCTAATTGTCTTCTGTATTTCTGTAGCATCTGTTGTGATATTGCCTTTTTCATCCTGTATGTTAGTAATTTGAGTTCTCTCTCTTCTTCTCTTCGTTAGCATGGCTAAAGGTCTGTCGATCTTATTTATTTTTTCGAAGAACCAACTTTTAGTTTTGTTAATTTTTTCAATAGTTTCTTTTGTTTCAATTTTATTGATTTCCGCTCTGATTTTAATTATTTCTAGCCTTCTGCTACATTTGCTGTTGTTTTGCTCTTCCTTTTCTAGGGCTTTGAGATGAAGTGTGAGCTCATTTATTTGTTGTTTTTTTCTTTTTTTGAGGAATGACCACCAGGCGATGAATTTTCCTCTTAAAACTGCTTTCATTGTGTCCCATAGATTCCGATATGTTGTGTCTGTATTTTCATTTATCTCTAAGAATTTTTTGATTTCCTCCTTTGTGTCTTCTGTAACCCATTGATCATTCAGTAACATATTGTTCATTTTCCATGTGATGTAGGATTTTTCCTTCCTTCTTTTATTATTGATTTCCAGTTTCATTCTATTATGATCAGATAAAATGCATGGTATTATCTTCACCCCTTTATATTTACTGAGGGTTGCCCTATGGCATAATATATGGTCTATTTTTGAGAAGGATCCATGTGCTGCTGAGAAAAAAGTATATCCATTTGATGATGGTTGATATATTCTATATATGTCAGTTAAGTCTAGGTTATTGATTGTGATATTGAGTTCTATAGTTTCTTTATTCAACTTTTGTTTGGAGGATCTGTCCAATGGTGAGAGAGGTGTGTTGAAGTCACCCATAATTATTGTGTTGTGGTCTATTTGATTCTTGAACTTGAGGAGAATTTGTTTTATGAATGTCACAGCACCATTATTTGGTGCATAAATATTGATAATTGTTATGTCTTGTTGGTGAATGGTTCCTTTTAACAGTATATAATGACCTTCTTTATCCCTTTTGATTAACTTAGTCTTGAAGTCGATTTTATTCGATATGAGGATGGCCACCCCTGCTTGCTTACGAGGACCGTGTGCGTGGTATATTTTTTCCCATCCTTTCACCTTCACCTGTGTATGTCTTTTCCAATCAGATGTGTCTCCTGGAGGCAGCATATTGTTGGATTTGTTTTTTTTAATCCATGATACCAGCCTATGTAGCTTTATTGGAGAGTTTAAGCCATTAACATTCAGAGTTACTATTGATATATGGTTTTTACTTCCATCCATGTTTGATTGTTTGTCCTTTTTTTAAAAAATGTAGTTTGTTTCTCCATGGTTATCTTTCCCCTCGCCCTCTGTCTTTACTGAGGCACTTCCCACTGATGGTTTTGGTTATTGTTTTTCATTTCTTCCTCGTGTAGTGTTTTGCTCAAAATGCTTTGCAATGCTGGTTTTCTGGCTGCAAATTCTTTTAACTTTTGTGTATCATGAAAGATTTTTATTTCGTTGTCATACCTGAAGCTTAATTTTGCTGGATACAGAATTCTTGGTTGGCATCCATTGTCTTTCAGTGTTTGAAATACATTGTTCCATGACCTTCTTGCTTTCAGTGTCTGTGATGAAAAATCTGTTGTTAACTTTATTGGTACCCCTGAATGTAATCTGTCTCCTTTCTCTTGTAGCTTTTAATATTTTCTCTTTGTTCTGTATATTGGATATCTTCATAACAATGTGTCTTGGCGTTGGTCTACTGTGATTTTGTGTGCTCGGTGTCCTGTATGCATCTTCAATTTGTATATCTGTTTCCTTTTTTATTTCAGGAAAGTTTTCTGTAATTATTTCATTCAGCAGGTTACTCATTCCCTTGGTTTGAATCTATGTACCTTCTTCTATCCCAATGACTCGTAAGTTTGGTTTTTTTATGTTATCCCATAACTCTTGGATGTTTTTCTCGTGATTTTTTACCAGCCTTTCTGAGTTGGCTAGACTCTTTTCAAGATGATATATTTTGTCTTCATTATCTGATGTTCTGGCTTCTACTTGCTCCACTCTGTTTGTGATACTCTCAATTGAGTTTTTAATTTGGTTTATTGTTTCCTTCATTTCTAGAATTATTGTTTGATTATTTTTTATAATCTCTATCTCCTGATAAAGATGCTTAACTTCTTCTTTTATCTGTTTATGTAATTCATTCTCAATGTGTTCTTTCACTGCTTGAATTTGCTGTCTTGTATCCTCTTTAAGGTTCCATTCCATCTGTCTAAGGTGTTCCTTGAGTTCTTTATCTGACCATTTTTCTGATGACTCTGGGTCCTCCTGAATATTTAGGCTGTCCTGCATTGTTTGTACTCTTTTTCTTCCTTGCTTTTTGAAGCTGCTCATGTTACTTCTTGTTTTGTTTGACTGCTGAGTTACTGTTTACTCCTATAAATTTATTTGATGCTTGGGAGGAAAGGTATTAGAATGGAAGGGAAGAAGTCACTAAAGAGAATGAGAGTAAGCAGGTAGAATTCAAGGAAGGGGGGATAAGAAAAATGAAAAGACAAAAGAAGAAAAAAATAGGAAATAAAAAAAGAAAAAAAATTAAAATAATAATAATAATAAAAAATAAAATTAAAATTAGAAGAAAAAAATTAAAAAAAATTTAAAAAAACAAGAAAGAAAAATGAAAATGAAAGAAAAACCCAAATCAAAAAAAAAAAGAGAAAAGAAAAAAAGGAAAAAAAAAACTAATAAATGCAGTCTTAGAGTTTGATTAACTTCTCTTCCAGTAGGTGGTGCTGTGCCCACCAGGTCAAGTTTCTCCTGTCAATACGCGGGAACCAATCACTGTGCAGCAGCTCCTCCCAGACTGGGCGAGTCTCCAATCCTGAGTGTCTAGGGCCTCTTCTTGTGTCTAGTCACTTCCCACTTTTCCTCTAGCCAGGCCCCTCTCACGGGTGCCGCTCATCACAATACTGGCTACACGCCACGTCTGATGCTCCCGGGAGCCCTGTTTTCATGAACGACTGGGCACACTCTTCCAGTATGCCATTCCCTGGAGACCCTAAGTTTGTAGAGCTTGGGGCTCAGAATCCTCAGCAAATTTTACTTGCCCTCCGGTAGCCACGCCCCCGGTAGTTGGTGCAAGAGACCTCAGCAGTCAGCCCTGGTGGGAGCGGTAGTTCCGTGCCGCGGGTCCCGCGCCACATCTTATTCCCTCGGGCTGGCTGTCGCACTCACGGCAGAGCTGGGAGGGGCCCTTAAGGTTTCCCCGATGTGTGGAGAGGGAAGGCTAGGGGATTACACACCTGTAGCCGCAGGCTTCAATGAAGTTATCTCCTCTGCCGCAGTCTGATGACGTCAGTTCTCTGCCATGGTGGTATCTCTTGCAAATGGCGACAGTTTGTTTCCCTTTGCTGGGCAACCAATGCAACGGGTGGGTCCTTACTGTCTCTCCCAAGCCCCGTTTCAAACCTGTGGCCACTACCTATGAAGGCTCGGTAGGCATTTACCTCTGTAGGATGAGAAGGGCTGACCAGTTGTTTCAGCCGGATGGATTAGTGCTGAGTCACAGCTGTTTTTCTGCGGGAAGCAGGCGAATGGGAGCTTGAATTCAGCTGATCCGGGCTCAGTGTGTGTTCTGAGAGGCCCAGACTGTTCGCCCCAAATCCACGTCAGCTCAGCATTGCCTAGTGATCCTGAGCAAACAGATTTAGGTTGTTTATGACTCCCTATGCCCACACAGCTGAAGAGGTCAGAGACTTGATCTCTCCGCGCCCACCACCATGTTGGAATCCCCACTTTTCATTGATTAATAGGATTTTTTTCAAGCTCACAAATTATTATCTTGGAATTTTCATCACCTTTGAACAATTGAATGTCAATTATTCAAATTTTACAAGAGGGACTTTGGCAAAATTGATACACTTATCATTGTAGGATCTTATACATCAGTAAATCTGTCTTACTGTCAGTGATGGGAAGGGAATGAGAACAGGACTTCTTCAAACCTACAAGTTTGTGTATCTTACAAATCCAGAAACTCTACTGTCAGCAGCAGACTTAGTTCATTGAAATAAAAATAGAATATTGTTTCAAATAAAATAAGATCATTTCTTATAAATATTTAGGTAATAACATTTAAGAAAATTTATATTTTTATTTTATAATTTCTCTTGACAGTGGATGGTTAGATATGAAATGTTACCCCCATTTGGGGAAAATTTTATCGATTTAAATAAATTTCATTTATTTTTCAAAATACATGTGAGTTTTTTAACCTAAATAATGGAGCTTTCAAAGACATAAGATAGTTTATATCATTTTGTTTCATCTAACTAGATATTTTGTATTCTGGAGATTTATTAAGTCAGAAATGTAATATAATTTCCCAAATTGTGGAAGGTGTTGGAGAATAAAAAGAGAGACACTTACAGGAGTTTTATAATTGTTTTGAGAGATTATTTTTAAAAAGATGAATCATCTTAAGAAAAATGTCAAGATGTTGTTATATTATAGACCGAATTGTGTACTGCCAAGGTGAAGAGGACAAATATATTGTTAGAAGCACTTATCACAAAAGCAAAAAGGGGTAAACTCACTAAGACAGAAAAGGAGTAGGAAGAAAAAATAGTTATGGGCAGATAAAAAGAATGAAGAAGTATAGAAAAAATGTTACAAGAAGGAATAACAGGCTAGATCTATATAGAGGATAGGATCCTTTCAGTGAATTGGATACAAAAGAAGAATGAGAACATCAAGAACCTGGGATCACCTGGCATGGTGGCACATGCCTATAATTTCAGCAACTTGGGAGGCTGAAACAGGAGGATCACAAGTTCAAAACCAGCCTCAGCAACTCAGCAAAGCTCTAAGGAACTTAGTGAGACCCTGTCTCAAAATACAAAGGTGGGGGTGCGGATCGGGGGAGGGGGGTATTGGCTGGGAATGTAGCTCAGTGGTTCAGTACCTATGAGTTTGATCCATGGTCTCCCCCCCCAAAAAAAAAAAAACCTGGGGTGCCAGGCCAGAGGTTTTTGAATTGGTTCTGACAGAGAAGTAAGTCTCAGAGCCTAGAAGAAGCATGAGGAATTCATTTGCCCTTCGAGGATGTGTTGGAGGATCCCACCAGTTCTTGAAGCAGCACTGATGTTTGCTGCTCTGTTTTTGAACGCTGGATAAGATGGTACCTATAACCACGGCACTTGGATGTTAAAAAGAGATTATGATGTTTATTTGCACGAAGAAAGCAATCAGAATATAAACTGTCACTTGGGCTCCTCACAGCTTATGAACACATCAAAGGACATGGTGTGCTGTTTTCATAGTCATTTCACAATAAAAACTAAGCTGCCCAAACTTTTTAAAGATCATTCTAGAAAAGATCACACTTTGACTCAGTTTCTGAGTGAAATTATATATGAAGACAGATGTCTATTGAGGGTTTCAATGTGATGATGGTGGGGATAAATTCTAAATTACAGATGATAAATAATAACTCCATAACACCTTTGGTTAATTTTTTGGCTGGGTTCTTGCCTTTGATGTTTAATATGATCATCCTAATTTAGCCTCTGAAAGTAGTTTACATTTTTGTTGTCAATATTTTCAATTTTAGCAGTTGTTTCTTTTAATTATTTAATTTTTATGCATGTAAAAATTTTTGCATAACTCAAAGGCAAAATTTTTCCTTAAAAATAGACTTAGAAAAGTCTTACTTCTAGTCTAAACTCATCTGTCCTATCTTTACCGGTCATTTGATGACCCCTAGTTTATATTCAGATATATGTCTGGTGCTTGGATATAGTCTTCCTTCCCCTCTTTTAAGCAAGATATATACAATATCCTGCATCCATTTTTGTAATTACTTACAAAAATATTCTAGTGGTATTTTATTCTATCTGTGTGTGTTGATAGTTGATAATATTCTACTTGGAGGTATGGATAAGTATTCCACTTGTGGAACTTTTCCCAAACTTTTTTTTTAAATAATGACACACCAAATAAACTTGTGCATTTTCCCCATATTTGTGGAAGCAAACCTTCCATCCATACTTATAGATAATAGATTGCTGAGTCAAGAAGCACATGAATAGAACATTTTTTGGATATACCAAATTAGTCTCTCCGATAGGGGTTTTATCACTTTGTACTTCAACTAACAATTTATCAGAGTAACTGATTCTCAAAACCTTGCCAACAGAGTGTATTTTCTAAGTTTTCTATTTTTGCCAAACTAATATGTGAGGAATAATACTGAGTTCTAAAAGTTTTCTAATTATAGCACATTAAGCATTGCATAAGGAATAATAACTTGTTCTCAGTTTTACAGTTTTGGAATTGTCCTATTATTTAGAAATAGCTCTTTAATGTCCTCAATTTACAAAACAACTTTTAAAATATCAGTAACAGGCATTTTGTGTTGGTTCATTTTCCAGCCAGGGAGAATGCTGAATCTTTTTATTCTCTAAAGGGAAAATTTATAAAGTAAACCTTATATATCATTTTGGGAAATGAAAAATGCTGTCATTTGAATTCTACTACTGCTCATAATATGATTTTTATACAGCATAACAGTCATATTGTTACAACTTATGTGTATAAATGCTTCATTCATTTTTATAAATAAAATGACTTCAAGATTTTTTTCTAAATTGTCAATCTAATATTTGACACTGAGTCCACCATCCATTCAATTAGTCAAGGAATTCTTAAAAAATATTATTTCTTTTCATGGGACAATGGGATTTAATCTAAATTTTCTTATTAATTTGATATTTTGCCATTATAATTCAATTCATATAACTTTTCAGTCCATTCCTTGAAGGCATTTTTATCATTCATGAAAATCCAAAATAAAAAAGAAATATTTCAATATTCATTTTCCCCACAAGGATCTTTGTGCTACTGAACTGCAAATAACTATTAAGAACTGGCAATTTCAATGTTTTTAAGTGCCAGAAAGCAAATTTCTACTTTTTAATTTCATTATTTTTATTCCCCATAAAATAAATGAAAGTAAACCCAAATTACTTTTATCATTAATGGATCCAAAATTTTCCAACCACAAAAACATAGTTAACAATTTCTTGTTGTTATTTTATCTTATGCTAGAAAACAAATTTTAATATATTATTAATATTCCTGTGAATAAAAACCCATTGTGTTTTTGGTCACGTTTAAAGCAAGAGCATTTAGATATCAATTTATTTTATTTCACACTAAGAAATTATTTTATTTCTTAGCAATGTAGTTTTATTCTTACTGTCTTTATATCATTTTTTTCTGAAGAGAAGCAGCACTCCACAAAAATGTAGCATCATCTCCATCATTAACTTTTTAAGGAAAAAACAATGCAATAATAATGTGTTCTATATGTCAAGTAATTATTGCAATTTTTGCCATAAATCCTTTCTAACTTATAAATTCAGTATGTTCCAGTGAGTCTTTATAGTTATAGATAATGTTTTACTCCAGAAGTAAAATAAATTCAGAGAAAAAGTTTTAAAATAGGCAAGTGATGCATTATAGGCTAATCACTGTAAAGGTTAAAAAAATCATAATAGGTAATAAGTATAAATTACCTACAAATGCATTGTAGAGGTAATAGGTAGAGGTAATAGGTAAAAATGAGGTGAGAAAATCCAAGTGGGTGAGACCAAAATGTTACTTCCCAAGACCATGTGTACATGTATAAACACATGCATATGTATTTACAAAGATCTGTAGAGCGTCCTGATAATACTGAAATGATTAACATGATTTGGTTTATTACATGGTCCAGCCCATACCCTTTTCTAGATCTCTGTTTCCTGTCCTGGGTGTTTCTGTGCTGAACTTAGCCTAACTCTCAGATATAAGGAGACCCCAAAGTGCCTTCCTCTCCTTTTACCATAACACACATGAGACCTACCTACTCTGCCCATGCAGTAGCTTGGCTTCTGAACATATTTCTCTAAGCCTCATGACCCAATCTTTAACAAGGCCATAATAGACATTGCCTTTCAAAATACAGACCGCAAAATATACCTCCATTCCCTTTTCAAGTTCTTTCACAGTTGAGTTTTTCTTATCTTCAAGTCTAATTCCTATCATATAATTTTTATATAACTTTCTATCACCTAATTCTGAAGTTGCAGCAGAGGAAAGTAGAACAGACACAATATTTCTTTTTTTCATATTTTACTGGTGCATTGTAATTGTGTGATGCACATAATTACATAATGATGCATAATGGTGAGGTTTGTGGTTACATATTCATACATGCGCACAATACAAGAATATTATTTGGCCAATATCATTTTGAAGTACTTCCCCTTTCCTTCCTGTCCTCCCTCCCTTTGGTCCCTTTCCTCTATTCTACTGATTTCCCATTGATTTTATTCAGATTCCCCCACTTTTCTTTTCCTTTTTCCTCTCTAGCTTCCAAAATTTTCACTAATTTATATGATAGCATTTCTTGGATAGAGATGAAATAATTTGATGATGTGAAAATAAACATATATTAGGTGCTAAAAAATAAAGCAAAAGTAAGAAAAAAATCTATGAACATAATGCCTAAACATGCATTCTATTATGAGTTTGAGTCTTCTTTTTCATGAAAAGGAAAGAAATTCTTTTCTCTTTTTTCACATCTTCATACATATATTTTGTACAACAATGAGGGTCTCCTTCCACCATCCATGCAATTCCCCTTCTCCCTCCCTTAACCTCCCACCGCTTTTCCCTATCTAGAGATAATCTTCTTCCCATGCTCTTCCTCCCTACCCCATTTTGAGTCACCCCCCTTATATCAGAGAAGACATTTGGCATTTGTTTTTTTTTTTTGGGATTGGCTAACTTCACTTAGCACAATCTGCTCTAATGCCATCCATTCCCCTGCATATGCCATGGTCTTATGCTTTTTCAGTGCTGAGTAATATTCCATTGTGTATAAATACCACATTTTTTTTATCCATTCATCCATTGAAGGGCATCTAGGTTGGCTCCACAGTTTAGCTATTGTGAATTGTGCTGCTATAAACATTGATGTCGCTGTGTCCCTATAGTATGCTGTTTTTAGGTCCTTTGGTTATAGTCCTAGAAGAGGAATAGCTGGGTCAAATGGTGGTTCCATTCCCAGTTTTCCAAGGAATCTCCATACTGCTTTCCAAATTGGCTGCACCAATTTGCAGTCCCACCAGCAGTGTATGAGTGTACTTTTTTTCCCCTCATCCTCACCATCACTTGTTGTTATCTGTCTTCATCATGGCTGCCATTTTTACTGGAGTGAGATGATATCTTAGAGTAGTTTTAATTTGCATTTCTATGATTGCTAGAGATGATGAGCATTCTTTTTGTATATTTGCTGATTGATTATATATCCTCTTCTGAGAAATGTCTGTTCAGGTCCTTGGCCCATTTATTGATTGGATTATTTGTCTTTTTGTGCTTAACTTGTTGAGCTCCTTATATACCCTAGAGATTAGAGCTCTATCTGATGTGTGAGGGGTAAAAATTTGTTCCCAGGATGTAGGCCCCCTATTCACCTCACATATTATTTCTCTTGCTGAGAAAAAAACTTTTTAGTTTGAATCCATCCCATTTATTGATTCTTGGTTTTAATTCTTATGATATAGGTGTCTTATTAAGGAAGTTGGGGCCTAGCCCAACATGATGGATTGGGGCCAACTCTTTCTTCTTTTAGACTCAGAGTTTCTGGTCTGATTCCTAGCTCCTTGATCCATTTTGAGTTACTTTTGTGCATGGTGAGACATAGGGATTCAATTTAATTTTGTTGCATATGTATTTCCAGTTTTCCCAGAACCATTTGTTGAAGATGCTATCCTTTTTCCAGTTCATGCTTTTAGCACCTTTGTCTAATATAAAGTAGTTGTAATTTTGTGGGTTAGTCTCTGTGTCCTCTATTCTGTAACATTGGTCTACCAGCGTGTTTGGGTGCCAGTACCATGCTGTTTTTGTTACTAATGCTCTGTAGTATAGTTTAAGTTCTGGTTTAGTGATACTACCTGTTTCAATCTTCCTGCTTAGAATTGCTTTAACTATTCTAACTATTATTTTTCCAGATGAATTTCATGATTGCTTTTTCTATTTCTATGAGGAATGCCATTGGGATTTTGATCAGAATTGCATTGAACCTGTATAGTGCTTTTGGTAGTATGGTCATTTTAATAATATTAATTCTGCCTATCCAACAGCAAGGTAGATCTTTCCATCTTTTAAAGTCTTCTTCTATTTCTCTCTTTAGGGTTCTGTAGTTTTCATTGTAAAAATCTTTCACCTCTTTTGTTAGGTTGATTCCCAAATATTTTTTTGAGGATATTGTGAATGGAGTAGTTTTCCTCATTTCCTTTTCAGAGGATTTGTCACTGATATACAGAAATGCCTTTGATTTATGGGTGTTAGTTTTATATTCTGCCACTTAGCTGAATTCATTTACTAGTTCTAGAAGTTTTCTGGTAGGAGGAAATTAAAAAATTCTTAGAAGTAAATGAAAACACAGACACAACATATCAAAATCTCCAGAACACTATGAAAGCAGTTCTAAGAGGAAAATTCATTGCATGGAGTTCATTCCTTAAAAGAAGAAAAAGCCAACAAATAAATGACCTCACACTATACCTCAAAGCCCTAGGGAAAAAAAAAAAAAACAAATCAGCAACAAATGCAGTAGAAGGCAAGAAATAATTAAAATCAGAGCTGAAATCAATGAAATCGAAACAAAAGAAACAATTGAAAAAATTGACAAAACTAAAAGTTGATTCTTTGAAAAAATAAATAAGATCGACAGACCCTTAGCCATGCTAACAAAGAAGAGAGAGAATCCAAATTACTAGCATACGGGGTTGAAAAAGGCAATATCACAACAGACACTACAGATATACAGAAGATAATTAGAAATTATTTTGATACCTTATACTCTAATAAAATAGAAGATAGTGAAGGCATCGATAAATTCCTTAAGTCATATTATCTGCCCAGATTGAGTCAGGAAGATATACACAACTGAAACAGACCAGTATCAAGTGAGGAAATAGAAGAAGCCATCAAAAGACTACCAACCAAGAAAAGCCCAGGACCAGACAGATATACAGCCAAGTTTTACAAGATGTTTAAAGAAGAACTAATACCAATACTCTTCAATCTATTTCAGGAAATAGAAAAAGAGGGAGTACTTCCAAATTCATTATACGAGGCCAATATCACCCTGATTCCAAAACCAGACAAAGACACCTCAAAGAAAGAAAACTTCAGACCAATATCTCTAATGAATATAGATGCAAAAATCCTCAATAAAATTCTGGCAAATCAGATACAAAAACATATCAAAAAGATCATGCACCATGATCAAGTGGGATTCATCCCTAGGATGCAAGGTTGGTTCAACATACGGAAATCAATAAATGTAATTCATCACATCAATAGACTTAAAGATAAGAACCATATGATCATCTCCATAGATGCAGAAAAAGTATTTGACAAATTCAGCATCCCTTTATGTTTAAAACACTAGAAAAACTAGGGATATCAGGAACTTACCTCAAATTGTAAAAGCTATCTATGCTAAGCCTCAGGCCAACATCATTTTAAACAGAGAAAAACTGAAGGCATTCCCTCTGAAATGTGGAACAAGACAGGGTTGCCCTCTCTAACCACTTCTATTCAACATAGTTCTTAAAATACTGGCCAGAGCAATTAGACAGATGAAAGAAATTAAAGGAATAACTATATGAAAAGAAGAACTTAAACTATCACTATTTGCTGATGATGTGATTCTATACCTAAAAGACCCAAAAAACTCTACCAAGAAACTTCTAGAACCAGACCCCATATTTCTATGTCTCTTTCCTTCTAGCTTTGATTTTAATCCTTTTCATTTATCCTCTTCACTCCCCACCCCTCTCCTATTTCTCTGCCTCCCCATTGCAGTTAGTCATGGCCATCAATTAGTTCCAGTCAATATAACTCTAGAGTAATAATTTTGAGTGTCTCTTCTGTACCTACACTTTAAGAGGTAGTTGTGCCTTTCCCACACACTTTTAGTCTTGTTGGGTAGATACAGATGTTGATGAGGACCTAGGAAAACAGCAAAGCTATAGGAAGGAAGGAATTTGTGTTCCAGAGTCCCTGTGTGCAAGATACCTATCCATTGATGTAATGCCTACATTGATTGTTGCATGTGCAATAATAACAAAGCATTTGTTAGTAAGCCATTGGCATTTTGGAGTTGATTAACACATAACATTATTAATAATTAATAATTTCACATTGTTAATGATGTTAGATTACTAAATATTGTAGGTCCTAAGAAAGAAAGAGCATTCTGCAATTTAAGCTGGGTAGCTTGTCTCTAATATTCTTTCTGTTAATTCAAGAAAAAATATTTATTAAACACTAATTTTGATTAAAATACTATGTTAAACTCTCTTGGGAATGTTATTATGACCAAAGTATGGTCTTATTCTTAAGAAAATTAATATTATAGTTTTCCCTATGCTATAACAATATCTTTCTTTTTATTATTCTAACTTATGTATATGTTCTAATCAGTTATACATGACAGCAGAATGCTCTTTGATTCATTATGCACAAAAGGAGCACAATTTTTGACTTCTCTGGCTGTACCCAAAGTAGGGTCACACCGTTTGTGCAATCATACATGTACCTAGCGTAATGATGCCTGTCTCATTCCACCACCTTTCCTACCCCCATGTCCTCTCCCCACCTTTTAAAATTTTAATTTATTTATGTGTTCTAATCAGTTATACATGACAGCAGAAAACAATATCTTTCTTGCTTAATGATTGTCTTGGAAAATATGCTGTGTGTATAAAGAAGCAATTGTGGAGGAGCTGAGTTCGATCCTCAGCACCACATAAATATAAAATAAAGATATTGTGTCCACCTATAACTAAAGAATAAATATTTAATAAAAAATGAAGCAATTGTGGATAAATTTTCTGAAGTTAGTTTATACAGATGAAATAAAAATTTCTGTCAAATGTTACATATAAAGCATTTGTATGAATTTTTATTAAGACCTTACTATGTGTAATATACTGTGCGAGTTACCATAGAAAAAACAAGAGGATATGGGATGTGCAATAAATGAGTTTGATATAATTATAAGCAGTAAGTTGGATCATTTTATTCTCCTATTTTGTAGAAAAATTTTAGTTCTATAAAAGGAAACTGTTTTTTTTTTTCAATATCAAATAGTTAAAGTAATAAAGAAATCAATTGGATGAAAGCAAAATGGAGATAATTGAAACACAAGATAACAAGATCTTAACTAAATTTATTTTTTGGTGAAGAAAAAAAGTTTCTTCACAACTAAAATAATTCCTTTGTTAAGAGGCAAAATAGAGTTTAAAAGAATTTAATTTAAAAAACAACTTTTTCTCAGAGGCAGTGTTCTCTTATAGTAATATGACGTCAATATAAAATTCACAGAACTCTACTTGAAGTTTTTACTTTTATTTATGCTGTTTGGGATTAACAGTGTTTCTCTGTCCTAGCTCTGTAGCCTACTATTATATAAACATAACAGTCCAAACACAATATGCTAAATAAAAGATATAACTTGGCTTCAATTGCCTACCACCCTCCAGATTGGCTCATGGGATTAGGGGCACATGTGGCAATGGGACAGTAAGGACATTCCTGATTTCCAAAGTCATTCTACCTACAAATCATTTATAAGAAGTTGTGTAATGCCAGGAAGAAACTTCATGTTTTCACTTGGGAAATATGGCTCCTGGATAAGGAAATCACTTGTGTCTGATTAAAAACAAGCGCCCAAGCAAGTCCCTTAAAGAATCACATACTGCACTCCAGAATAACAACTACTTAATAGGTACTCAGATTTTTCCACTGCATTTTTTCACCTTAAGTCACATGACACATTGTTTAACGTGAACAATTAAGGAAAACATCCATTGAGGGAAAACGCTTTTATAATACACTTAAATGGAACAGGTGTTTCATCCAGTATGGTATTTCTTTAGTGAATGTTCAATATTTGCTTAAATTAAGGCTTATTTTTAATCTAAGTGATACTCAAAATTAATGTGGCTTAATTTTGAGTTGTTAAAGGGAAATCTAAAATTATCTGAAGCAGTGATGGCTCTGGATATGAAAACACATTGTGGTTTAGGTTGTAGTGTAAACCTACACATTCAAAAATGCCATCCCCACCAAATCTCTCTGCTGCAGACAAAGGGACAATGTCCTCTAATCAGCATGAAAAGTCTCACTAGAACATGATGGTCCCATATCATATCCATATATAGTTTAGCAAAGAAACAAATCCTATTATTCACTGTTAAGAGCTTACTATTTCTTCTGTACGTTTAATTTGTTGTTTTTTTCTGTTGGTGCAAATACTTCTATTGACCTCAATTCTCTCTTATATTTAAATATTTACATTGAGATAGCTATTCTTGACCCATGAAAACTTTAAAATACATAAACATACATAAAACATACTGTACACATAAACATAAAAATGATAACTTTAGATAAAATTATTTTCTTTAACATTTTTAGTAATGGTTTTAAAGTCATATAAAACTTTAAATAACAATCAGCATTTATAATAAAGACAGGTAGCTATTAAACTCTGACTAGAAAATATATTAATAAAAAGAATAATGGATTAAAGACACAATTACTCTCCTAAGTACTAATATTTTCCAAACCTTTGCTCTAATTGATTTGTCTTAAAATATACTATTCAATATGAAAAACAATTAATCCATTAAATAATTTTATTAATAGAAACCACTTTTGTAAATATGTATTAATCTTTCTTTTGATGTTCAAAAATCTAACTTTCTAACCAAAGCAGTGACCTTATCTCTTGAGAAGATATTCCAAGAAATAACTCTAAAATGAAATAGGAGCCAAGTATGGTGTTGCATGCCCGTAATCCCAGATAGTCAGACTGCCAGTGCAGGAGGATCATAAATTCAAGGTCAGCCTCAGCAACTTAGTGAGAACCTGTTTCAAAATAAAAAGTAAAAAGGACTGGGATGTAGCTCAATAATAAAAATATCCCTGGGTTTAATCCCCAGTGTTATATAAATATAAATAGGATTTTCTTTTATCAATTGGTCAATAATTATACATCAAATTAAGTCACAGATATGCATAATCATTTTATATTTGATACATTCAAATTTGCAATATTGTATATTAGTATAATATAGTAACATACGGTTCCTTCTCTATAAATTTACAAAGAAGTAACTTAAACAAGGCTACTGGCAATAATTTTTTTTTGCATAAGATCATCTTCTTAATGAAAAATTCTGTATATTGTGGTTTAGTGTCACACTTACACTAACTAAGCCACCCAGCTTCTGTAGAGCTGCCTTACCGTAAAAATGCGGGGTGGGAGGGGGAATAGTCAGTTTCTTTTTTTTTTCTTTGATTTTTTTGGTCTCTGATTTGTACTTATGTTTCTTTCTAATCTCCTCTTGTTCTTTCTATCACATGTTGCATTTATTTTGTACTCACTTGCTAATTTTATAATAGTGATTCTGTCAGAGACTGAAAACTCTTCACCAAAATGTATTCCTCCTGAGCACCCATAGACCACATTTCCCATGTTCCTTTGCAGTTAGATGAAACCATGTGACTATTTAGCCAGCAGAATATAAACAGAAATGATATGTGCCAATTGAGACTGAGGTCTTCAAGATAGTAGGGTAGATGGTGTCTGCTAGCTGGAATGGAAATGAGCAGTATGACCTTGGAGGTGACCTTGGAAACTGTGTTCTATGGATTGCTGAGTCGCCAGGCCTGGGTACTTGAATAATCATCTGAAATCAACTTGCTGCTTACCTGAAACACACTCCCAGATTAATGGAGGTTATCAAATCATTGTTAATTATCTTGTGACCGAAGTTAGTTATGTGTACTAATATAGACTTCACGAGTCTGGTGCTATAATATTAAACATGTATGACATTTTCCTATCAGTTAGTTAGAAAATGGGTGCAAGAGTCTAAAAAAACCCAATAGCCATTTTATGCCATGATAAACTTTCTGGTAAACTGCTCATGTGGACTAAAATTAGAAAGGACTTTATTTGCCATGAGATCTTATGTCACTATGATTTGTGATTAGAAAAAAATCAGAATATTAGAATATTAGTGTTTCCAGCAAATGAGTCTTATTTACATATTTATTTATTTTGATGTGGCAAGGCCTAAGGGAAAAACAAGGACTAAGTTCACACAAAAGAGCATTTGACAATCATTAGTGATAATAAGAACCTTCAGAAGTAACTTTCTATATAAGATGAACCAGTTTCTTCTATACCCCAAAAGAGTACAAAATCTGAAAAGTTCTTATTAAAAAATCAAGGCCTGTGCAAGGATTAAGTGTGTTGTCTTCTTACCCAATCATATAATTTCAAAAGTCCTCAACACAGTTTCTATTCAGCTCCAAGCAAAATTTAGTTGTACATGAAGAAATATTCAGTGTCACTAATCATCAGGGTAATGCAAATCAAAATCTCAATGAGAAGTCTCTTCACCCCAATAAGAATTTCTATCATCGAGAAGACTAAGAATAACATGTGCTGAAGAGGATGTCAAGAAAAGAGAACACTTGAACCTTGTTGGTGGAAATGTAAATTCATACAACCATTATAGAAAATGTATGAAAAATAGTATGGAGGTTCCCATTAGAACTGTCATACAATCCAACAATCCTTGTTATATATCCAAAGGAAATGAAATCAGTATGACAAAGGGACATTTGCACCCTTTTGTTCATTGCAGCAGTACTCACAATAGCCAAGAAATGGAATCAACCTATGTGTCCAATAGAAGACGGATAAAGAAAATGTGGTACATATACACAATGGACAGTTGTATGCACAGTTGTCAAAAAGAATGAAATCCTGTCATTTGTGTAAACATGGATAGAACTAGAGACCATTATGCTAAGTGAAATAAGCTAGGCACAGAAATAGTAGTACCACACAAACTCAAAGTATATGTGGAATCCAAAATGTTGGTCTCATAGAAGTTGAGAGTGGAATGGTGTTTACAGAAGACTAGGAAGAGAAACAGGGGAGGGAAGCAGCACCTCTAACAATATTCTTTGTTTCCTTTTGATATTAGTGACTTTTTCTTTTGTAAGTACTGCAAGAGGAAAGGCAATATATTATCTACCTGTTCAAAGTATCAACTTCTAGTTTCATTGATTTTCTCAACAGATTTTTGTTGTTTGTGTTACAATTTATTGATATATGCTCTCATCTTTATTTAATTTTCTTCTCTCTTCTTTTTTGAGGGTATGTTGTTCTTTTTCTAACTTGTAGTGTTGTCAGCTTAGATCACTGATCTGAGACTTTTTCCCTTTTCTAATGTTTACATTTGGTGCTATGCTATTCCCTTTCAGCACTGTTGAAGGTGTATTCTACAAACTTTAATATGCTGTATTTTCATTTTCAATTCATTCAAGGTACTCCTAATTTTATTCACCTAATTCTTATTTTATATTATTTTTATTTGAAAGTGTGCATTGAGTTTTCAAGTGTTTGAAGACTTCCCTGTTGTTTTTCTTTTGATTTCTAGCTTTATTCACTTGTAGTCAGATAACACAGAGTGAATGATATAGTATTTTTAGAATTCACTGAGGTTTGTGTTCTGGCCAAGACATGGTTTATTTTGATATCTAAATTTGAACTGAAGTGTATTGTTATTGTGGGTGGCATATTCTAAATGTTCATTATGTTGAATAAATTGATGAAGTTCTTCTAAATCCCTGTTGATTTTCTGTCTAGTTATTTGTTGTGAAAGGAGGTTAATTTCTCCCGTTACAATTCTTTCTAAAACATGCTTTTAACTAGCCATTTTGATTCATCTATGAGAAAATGTGTTATGAATAAAAAAATAGCGCTCTTTCAGAATTTTCCTTTGCTTATAAAACAGCTACAATATTTTAACCAATCTTATTCTCTTAGTAATTCACTTTTTATTTTTTCATACCTTTCCCTATGGATAGCACTCATTATCTACCTCTGAGACAGGAGGTTATACTAGAATTATTCTTGGCTCTTTGTTTTCTTAAGTAAATGTGGGAAACTCACTACAGAGACATTATGCATAGAAAACACTGTTTTTCAAGTCTTTTTGAGAAATAAATACTAGAACCCTGAAGGATTCTAGAAATAAAGTGCACTTATAAATAATAGATTAGTAGATTTGTATGACATATTGAAAATCAGTTTTCCTGCCCCTAAGGAAATAAAGATTCTTATACTGGGGATGGAGGAAAAGTCATAAAGCCATAGAGTTGTGTTGTGGAAGTTACTGACCTCTGTACCTGGTATAATAAAAAAGACTGGTTAAACAAAGTAATCAAGGACAGACAAGAAAAATAATATTTCTGCTAACATGAAGAATTAGCTTCTTCACTACTCCAACTGTTAATAATTTTAGTAATGTTCTTCAAAATTTCAACACAATATTAAGGTGTTAAGGAAATTGACTGGATTTATCTAGGATTGCATGAGATTAATTTATAAGCCACCAAAATAGAATCACAATTCATTCTATAAGTCAAACTTAATCATGAAAATAAAATCTGCATTTTTCCTATTTCTACGTTAGTGAACTATGAAATATGTAACAAACTAAATTGTATGCATCATCACACAATCAGACCTGAACATTCTGAATATTGCTTGTAATCATGTTACCTGACTCTGAAGGATATGATGAGATTCAAAGATTATGAAGAGAGAAATAAGAGGAGGAGAATTTCAATTGGGAGAAGAATCATGTATTCCAAAAAACTTATTTCAAAGTCAAGAGTGTTGATATGTTAATGATTTGGAAGAAGAATATAAAAGTATTTGAAAAGGTTAAAAAAAATCTCCAAATTCTTACTCATATTTAAATGGTACTTGTCAGACTATTCTATAAAAAAAGTTCACATGCTGGGGTCCAACCCTTGGATTTTAAGAATACACAATCACCCATCTTTTACATGGCTAATGAACCCCAAGTTATAACCCAAGTTTATACATGACAACTTTAACAGCAAAGCGAAAGTATTTTTTTTAGAAAGAAAATCAGTGAAGATCAGATAGAGATCTCTGTGTTTAAATACTGGTTCCATCACTCAGCTAGGTAAAAATGTCAATGGGAATAATCATTATGCCATCAGCATCACAGTGAAAGACAGAGCCCATAGTACATGCTCAACATACTTCAGTTTTTTTAATTAATTTAACTGAGTACCATATCTTTACTAATAGTGAATTGGTTAAATCATACAATCTATCTGAATAAATTCCTTAAAATTATGGGTGGTTGTCATGCTTACATTAAAATGTTTTAGTGTTTAAAAAAATGTGTGGTGGCCTTTTCAATTCTAAAAACTATACCATACAAATAAAATACAATTTTACAATCATCCCCATTATCTTACCTCATCCTAAATTTTACAATCTCAATTGATGGGAAGCTTAGCTTTTTCATTAAATGTAAAGTTTTTTTTTTAGGAAAAATCAGTTTCAAAGTAATGGATTTCATGCAAGAATTGGTACAGAATTGATATATATTACACATATAAATTAACCTTGAAAATTATAAGGTAGGAAAATCACATGTGATATCCGTCTGACTAAGCATTATTTGAAAATGTCAAGAAGTTCAACCTTCTATTTTGAATATATCTTTTCAAATTCTTTTTCAATCATATTTGCACATATTTTGCCAACTGTGAGGTTAAAAGGGATCTATAAATATTTACATCATTTAAATTTTCAGTTCAGTGGTGAAAAAAAATATTACTGTTTGCTTCCAACATCAGTGTTCTGGAACAGATTATAAATCAAACAAGTACATACTTATGGTATTGTCAATTCCCTCAATCCAGCATTAATTATATTCATCTGCTTTGTTTCTCAGATTGGGATCATGATAACACAGAAACCATAACTCTTCAAGACACATACATTAAAATGTGATAAACATTAATTAAATAGATGCATAAAACACTAGTTTTATTATTTGTACTCTACCTGTGTAATTTATATGTGTATACACCTAAATTAATTAACATAAATAATTGATCTACAGTAATGCATTTTTTGATTGATTATACTATCATCTACCATTAGCTTGTTACCATTGGAAGGTTGTGTTTAACTCAACATCACCACAGTGAATTTTACTAAATACAGCTCACACAATTCAGGAAACACTTAACTTCACATATGTGAACTTTTTTTGCAGTCACTTAAGTTAATGATTGAAACTCATAATCTCCTAGGTACAAAACACATAGACCTTTATCTTCAAAAGAAAAGAGAACAATTAGAATAAAACTTTCAAAGCAAGACTGTGCCCACTATCATTCTCACTCAGCATATTCCTGGCCCACCATCTGCTGCTGTTTGAAGTGACCATTTGGAAACCGTTTCTATACAGTCATCTCTTTTGCTCGCAAATGATTTCACGTTTAGATCAGGGTGTTTCAAACCTAGCAACACTTTCCTTCCAGAAGTAATAAAACTGCTGTGGGTACAAATAATGTTCTATACTATTCATTATTCTGTGAAAGAGGCCAAATCCTAAACAGCTATGCTTGCAGGTGGTGTTGATTTTGTTGTTGTTTTGGGGGTTTTTTGTTTTTTGTTTTGGAGAGACTATAATTTCTTTTGCCTAAAGGGAATAAAAGAAAGACAAATTATACACTAAATGATAGCTTCCACAGAATTACAGATACCTCTCAATTATCCATGCAAAGTTTTAATTACTGCCAGAGTAAGGTTAAGACCCTAAAACTGCAGGACACGTGAGCTCTAGGTGGTGGAGTCTTTGTACAGATAGCTGGGCACCATAATCCTGACCCATCCATTTCCTTATTTATAAAACAAAAAGGGGAGGTCTCATTGGCCCTATTTCATCTCTCTTTGAAGAAATGCTCTCTCCATTATTAGTCAGCCATAGAGGAAATGGGTTTGGTTTTATTCATTCATTCCGAAAATATTAATTGAACAGTTACTATGGGCTGGGACATGCTCTAAGTGCTGGAGCTACAACACTTAAAAGAAATTACTGCCTATCATGGAGCTTTCATTCTATTTTCCATCATTAAAGGAACCAGCATTTTCTATTCTTATCTTACCCATCAGCCTATGTTCTCTGGAAACAACCCATCTTTGTTTTAAATAAACTGTTCCAATGTGGAAAGCTCATAATTTGTTCATCTAGAATCTACACAGAAATTATAATATTTCTTGTGATGCTTATTTTTCTCTTATGTTTATGTAATGGAGATTTCCTCATAATAGTAAATGTGATCCAGGATTTTAGACTGATTAAATAGAGATATTGATAATGACACGACACATTTGTTCTTAGGCTTACTCTCATATTTTACATTGTTCTCATTATCAATGATATTTTCTTTGATTAAAACATTCCTTGGGTTATATTGTTTATATTTTCTTCAACTGTTTTCTTTTGATAAGTGAAATTTTTCATCTAATTTATAATTATTTTAGTGTTTATATTTATAGCTTTATGCAGTAAAATTAAGCTTTTTTATGTTGATTTATCAACTTGACACTGTGTCCACTGAGTTTTCACAATGAAGCATGCAAAAATTAGAACACAGAAACCCTCTGCACTACCATTAAATTTGTTTTGGTTATATTATATTATTGCTCTTTTTCCTTTTATTTTCTAATATTGTATATTTTGGTATAATGGGTGATTATATTTGTGAAAACATACTCATTATATATTGTAAAATTTTGAGATCAGTTTTAAGTTTACAAAAAATTGTGCAAAACCTTTAAAGTTTACAAAAACCTCATAGATGCCCATCCATGCATGCAGTTTCCTCTCTTCTTAACATCTTATATTTGTGCAGTACATGTGTTATAACTGATGATTTTATTAGTATTTATTCTTTATCTGCTACAATTAAATTTTAGCAAATGCATAATATCATATCAATCATTACAGTATCATACACAATAGTTTCATTGCCTTTAAAATCCCCTGTGCTCCAACAGTTATCTCTCCACTCCCACAGAAACCTGGCAATCACTGATCTTTTCAAAATTTCTAGTTTTGCCTCTTCCTGAATAATCGGCATCATAAAATATATAGTATGTTCAGATTGGTCTCTTTTGCTTAGCAATACTCAGTTAAGTTTCCTCAATGTCTTTTTCATAATTTGATATCTCCTTTCTTCTTATTACTGAGTAATATTTGATTTCATGAATATTACCACAGTTTTCTTACCAAACATACATTGAAAGGCATCTTGGTTGCTTCGTATTTTTGTCAATTATGAATAAAGTTGCTATAGATATCTATGGGCAGGTTTCTGTGGGGACATAAGTTTTCACCTCATTTGGATCAATATTAAGGAGCACGATTACTGAAATCTTATGGTAAGTGTAAATTTAGCATAGTAAGAAATTGCCAAACTATCTTCACAAGTGGCTATAACATTTTGCATTTCTACTAGCAATTAACGAGAGTTTCTCCTCCTCCATGTACTCAAACAGCATCAGTATTATCAGACTTTGCACTATCCTAATAGGTGTGAAGTGGTGTTATGATTTGGATCTGGAATGTATGCCAAAGGCTCATGTTGAGGGCTTGGTCCCCAATGCAGCAATGTTAGAGGTGGGGCTTTTGGAAAGTGGTTAGATCATCATGGCTCTAAATTCATTAGTGGATACATCCACTGATGGATATACAATTTGATGGCATTATGAGAAATGCTGGAAAAGTAAGAAGGTGGGTCCTACTTAGAATAAGTAGATCATTGGGGGAATTCTTAGAAATACATATCATCTCCCCAGCCCTTTCCTGTACTGAAACTGTGAGCCTAAATAAATTTTTCCTTCCTTCATTTATATTTCTCAGGTATCTTGTCACAGCAACAGAAAACTAACACATATCAAAGTAGTTTAAAACTCTCTAAGAGCATTCAATAATTTGATATTGAACATTTTTCATATACTTGTTTACCATCTGTTTATCTTCTTTGAGGAGATTTCTAGACCTTTCCTCTTTCTTTGAGGACAGGGTCTCGCTAAGTTACTTAGGGCCTAAGTTGTATACGAAAAAATCATTACCAAACCCAAATATACCTCCATTTTCTCCAGTGTTATTCTAAGTAGCTTTATACATTTGTATCTTAAATATAAATCTGTGTTTCATTTGAGTTAATTTTTGGTGATTGGTGTAGTCGTCATCTACATTAATTTATTTTGCTCATGGGCGCGCAAATGTTTAGCACCCTTGTCAGAGGACTAGTCTTTTTTCACAAAATCACCCTGCTTCTTTGCCAAAACTCAGTTGAATGTGTTTCTGAGTCTAGTGCTGGGTTTTCTATTGTTTTCTAATGGCTGTTTGCTCTTCTTTTACCAATACCATGCTCTCTTGACTACTGCAGCTGGGTAAGCAGTAAGACTTGAAGCTGGGTACTGTCAGTCTAACTTTGTTCTTCTTCAGTATTCTGTTGAGTATTCAAGGTCTTTTCCCTTGCCATATAAGCCTTATAATCAGTGCGCCAACATCTACAAAATAGCTTGATGAGTATTTGATTATGATTCTGTTGAACATACAACTCAGAATAGGAAAGAATTGACATCTTGACTATATTACGTCTTCTTTTCCATGAATGAGGAATACCTTTCTATTTATATGTTTTTTCATGACAGCTTTGCACTTTTCCTCATATAAGTTTTGTACACATTTTGTTATATTTATACCTAAATGTTTCATGTTCTTCTTGTTCTTAATGTAATGGTGTTCTGTTTTTAATTTAAAGTTCTACTTGTAAATTGCTGGTATACAGGAAAGCAAATGACTCTTGTAATTAACTTTGCATACAGAAACTTATTATAACCACCTAGTTCCAGAATTTTTTTGTTTTTGTTGGTTTTGGAAGGATGGGTACCAGAATTGAACTCAGGGGTACTCTACAACTAAGCCACATCCCCAGTCCTATTTTGTATTTTATTTAGAGACAGAGTTTCACCAAGTTGCTTAGTGCCTCACTGCTGCTGAGGCTGGCTTTGAACTTTCAATCCTCTTGCCTCAGCTTCCCAAGCTCCTGGGATTACAACATGGACCTCCACATCAAGCTTGTTTTATTTTTCCCCGGTTCTTTTGGATTTTCTACTACATAGTTATGTAAAGACAGTTTTTTTTCTTCCATAACTCTATGAATCTCTTTTATCTCCTTTTCTTCTCATTATATTAAGTAGGTTTTCAATACAATCATGCATAGGAATGGTAAGAATGACTATCTTTACATTACAACTAATGTCAGATGAAAATTACCTAGTTTCTTACCATTAAATCTGACGTTATCAGAGATTTTTTATAAATTTTCTTTGCCAAATTCGGGAAGTTCCCCTCTAAGTTAGCTCAGAGCTTTTTTCATGAATCATACAAAAATTTTGATCTGCAGTGTCCACCAAGGGCCCATATATTAAATACTTGGGCCCTATTCTGCGATGCTATTGGGAGATGGAGGAAACTAAGAGGTGGAGCTTTGTGGGAGGTCTTCAAGTCTTTGAAGGTATTTCTGCAAAGGGGATTGTGGGTATTTTGTCTTTTTCTTTTGCTTTCTGATGATAAGTTGACTGGCCTTTCAACACCATGTGCTTCAGCCATGATGTGCTGCCTTGCCCAGGTCCAAAGCTTCAGGGTCAACTGATCATGGCCTATAGCCCTATTATGGTATCTATTCATGAGTTTTGAAAGATTTTGTTTTTTAGAGAATTGATCTTTAAATTATCAAATTTGTGGGCACAGAGTTGTTAATGAAATTGTTTAAATATTCTTTTAATGTCCATGGTAATTTGTGTGTGCTCACTCGCTCGCTCTCTCTCTCTCTCTCTCTCTCTCTCCCTCCTTATTTCTACCTATCTCTCTCTCTCCCTCTCTCTCTTTTCAGTATCACTGAAAGTTTATCAATTTTATTGATCATTTCAAAATACCAGCTTTTGGTTTGGATGACTTTCTTTATTGAATTCCTGTTTCTATTTTCTTAATTTCTTCTCTAATTTTTATTATATTTGCTTACTTTAGATTTAATTTGTTTTTCTTTTCTAGTTCCAGGATGCATTTAGTTTCACCTCTAGTCATCTGTAATCACTAGCCCTATTGAAATCTTACTTATATATGATTGAGATCAAAACAATGATTACTTGTTTCTAGGTATAAAAGTAAGTGTGAAATGGACACAGACTGATCTAATCTGGATACACAATGATCTAAAAGCTAAAAGCAAGTAATCTGGATTTTTAGAGGCCAGAATTTATTGTAAGAAAAAAGAATATTCTTGAAACTTTCAAATCTGAAATTGAGATATCAATAGGAAATCCTCCAAGATTAGAGGTTACAGGTTCTGTAGAGGAATACAGGGATGAGATGTAAAATGATAGAAAGGTTGGTAACACAGTCAGAAGAAGGCAAAATCCTTTTTGGGGCTGAAGGAAAAAAAGTTGTGTGGAAAAGATTGAGAGAAAGAGTTCAGATTCAAAATCCTGACCACCCCATCAAATTAATACAAAGTCTTGGTGGAGGAAAGTAACAAAAGATAGGAGGCTAGGATCCAAGAAGTCCAAGACACATGTGTATATTTCATCATTTCCAAAGGCAGAGCCTTGGGAAACTGAAGCATTTCAAAAATACATATTCAGAAAGGCTCATGATCAACATAGTGCCAAAAGGTGTAGAAATCTTTGTCTAGGAGACTTCCTGGACTCCAGGACAAATTGGCTTGCACATAGCCTCACAGAAACCAGCCATCTGCATGGGGGATTTCTCAGTACTCCCCAAGGGATTGGAAATGCTGAGCTAACTAGTGGACCTAAAGAAGCTAGGGACCAGCAGAAGAGAAAGCAGCTCTCAGGAATATCCAGGAGCACATTTCTTTGTGGCAGAGGCCAGAAAAGAATATGTAAAAGGTCTGTTAGTCATCTTTTCACCATTGTGACCATAATAATTGACAACTAGAAAAGGAAAAGTTTATTTTGAGTTCAAAGTTTTCAAGGGATCAGGCTATATGGTTGGCCAACTCCATTGCAGTGGGTCTGAGATGAAGCAGAACTTCATGATAGAAAGGCAAAGCAGAGGGATGCTGCTCAGCTCTGGAGGACAGGAAGCAGAGTGAGCAGGAGGAGCCAGGGACAAGACATATAATCCTCAAGGCCATACCCCAATGACCCACTACCTCCAGCCACAACCTACCTGCCTATAGTTACAACTCAGTACAGTAGTCCTTTGAAATTATTAATCCATCAAGTGGATTAATCCACTGGTTTGGTTACAACTTTCATAATCTAATCATATCAGCTCTGAATATTCCTATATTAATACATGAGCTTTCTGGAGGAATTCTTCATATCCAAACCATAACAAAAGGCCAGCCACACCTCAGCAAGTATTACAAGAATAGAGGCCAATTACACAAAAGGTGGCGTTAGAAACAAGGGAAGGCCTCAAAGATCTAATCCTAATTTCTTGTTGCAAGAATAAGATATAAACCATGAACAAACTTGGTTTACTACTGGAAAGAAGAGTGAATCTTAAAATAAGATTTACTCAAAGCAACTCCACTCTGTCAGTCTCTCCCATTGACTTGTATTATGAAGGTATATGACTATCTTTGGAGATGAATAAGTACAAATGGCATCACTGTATCTACATAGAAGGTATAATAGCTACTGTATACTTACTTCTATTATCACACCTGTGCTTTTGAAATAAACATGATAACATTTTAGGAAGAGGAAATTTAAAAATTGTCACTCTTTTTCACAAATTACATTTCTTTAAGCTGAGTGAGTTCAATGATTGACAGAAACTCACATAGATACTAGGTAAAAGAACAGCACATGAAATATAAAATTTCAAAATACGGAATTGCAAGTCCTGGGGTTGTAGCTCAGTGGTAGAGCACTTGCCTAGCTGGGTTCAATTCTCAGGAACACATATAAAGAAATTAAATAAAGGTCCATCAACAACTAAAAAATAAAAATAAAAATGCGGAATTGCAGAATTAGTTAGAACTTAGACATAATTATTTTAGTGAATAGAAAAAGCAACAGACAATTTTTACTAACTTGCCAAATAACTGTGGTTCTCAGGGGAATTAACACCAACATTTAAGGTCCAATGTTTTTGCACTGTAACATAATGCCCAGAACTCTGACCTTGATACCCCAAACCATAGGCATTCATTAAGAAAGTAAGTACTTCCTTAACTCGGTGCTTTTAGATTAGTTATCCTCATCAGACAATTACTTTTCAAATTTCTCTCCATCAACATAATTAAATATTTCAAAAATTTCCCATATACTATCCAGGGAGGACCAAATTAATTAATTAATTCACTCTATTATTTATTGATTGATTTCACATACTCATCCAGTAAATAATTTTTGCCTGTCCACACTATGCCTGCACATTTTCAGAATTCAGGATACAGCTATAAACAAAACAAGTAAAATACCATCACAGAGGTTATATTCCAGTAGGGAAAAGAATACAATCTAAAAATAAAAAGTAAAGATATAATTGAGCAGTATGATGATAGCTCATGAAAGGATAAAGGACATAGGATGTCGTGGGCCAGCCATGGGCTGTGTGTGTGAGCTGGGAGCATTTTGAGCCACCTGGATTGACATTGCTGCTGTGTCTGGGCTGTGCACTGTTCACTTGTTCTGCCTTTTGATCCCACACAGCACCTGAAATGGGTGCGGCCTTCCAAGATGTCAGTCAATCTGCTGACCACAAGACATCACAAAGCTAGACTCAACCCTCTGAAACCTGACCTTTTCCTCATATGGGTGGATCTTTCTCGTGTCTTTCCCTCCATAAAAAGGGCTTCAGAACGTGCTCCTCTCTCTCTTTCTTACCTGCTTTTCTCCCCTTGTGGGAGCTGTGGCTGAGGAGCCATCACTGAACCCAAAGAAAAAGATACTTTCTGTGTCTGTGTCTTTATTTAGTCAGCCCAAATTCACCTGGAGTGACCCTGGCTGATGTAGTCATGTGGCCTAGCAACAGGAAGCACTACATAACAACGTAGTAAGGCAAAACTCTCTGATACGGTAACATATGAGCAGGAAAATTTAAAAAAATGAGGAAGACAATGAATGGCCACTTTTTTTTCCACCTGGATAATTGCAACAGCTTTTTAACTAGTGCCCCTGCTTTATAGGCTCATCAACAGATTTCTGTCACCTTCAGAAAATCCCCAAACTTTCACATTTTTACTGGGATATCCCAATTGTCATTGCTATGTATCTGATCTCATCCCTTATTACTCTGCCCCTGTTTCCTGACTTCTTTTCTAAAACATCAAGAACTATTGTACTTGGGCTTTTGCAAGTTCTGTTCCATCTTCCTGGAATGTTCTTCCCACAAATGTTCAAATCCTTCTCACATTTGATCACTTTCTCCTCTTCAAAACATTCTTGGAACTTCTGAGAAAGCATTTCATCTTGATTCTCTATCTTCCTAACTGACCACTTATTTTCAGATCCCGACCTGGTTTATCCACCTCTAATTTTGTAGTTCTCCAGAGTTTGGTCCTCAAAACTCTCTACCTGTACTCATTCTAGAGCCCAAATGACATTAACCCAACATGGGACATAAAGTAACAAAGGCCAGGTAATAACTCCAAAAATTTTATCTCTGGCCCAGACTTCACTACTTGATTTCAAATTTGTCTATACACCTCCATGTGGAAATATGGGGGATGTGAAGGCAGCCAGGGCAAGATGGCGAGTGAGGAGGCTGGGGCAGGGCCAGAACAAAGGAGTATGGAGAGGGTCTTCTAACGAGATCAACTTCCTAGTTGACAAAAGTGCTCATGGTCACAGGTGGGGGACTCAATCAGACAGACACTTCTGTATTCATGCTCTTTATCACGGGATCCAATAGAAAAACTAAAACAGATGCAGGGACACAGAGGGACCAATGAATGATAGTGAAGACAGCATAGACAGGGGAGAAGATAAGAAAAGGAGGAAATTCCAGATTTCATAAAAAGAAAAAATTAAAATTCCCCCATGGGACACTGGGTTCTGGGCCACGTCAGAGAAATTGGTCTCTGTAATTTTTCAATAAACTTGATACTTGCTTGCTATCTCTGTGTTCTGTTCCTCAGGACCCAACACCCCTAGACAGTAACAGAAATTCAGAGACATCTCAAATATTGCCCATCTGAAATCAAACTCCAAGGTACACATTCCCAATCTTTTCCTTTTGTCCTTAAGATATCAATAATAGCAACTTCATTGTTACAATTGAAAACAAAAATGGGCTTGAAATGGGCTATGTTTTATTTGCCAGTCCACCAGCTAACTGTGTCTGTCACACTTCCATATGCCTAGAATTTCATCATCTCTTCATTTGTATCATTACTGCCCTAACATCATTTCATCTTGGATCATTGCAATAGCCTTCTGTTCTTCCTATTTCAGCATTTGTGCCTGCACAATAGAGTGATCATTTTAAATGATAGAAAAGACATTACCTCTGCTCAGAATCTGTTGGCTTCCCTTATCACTCAGAGTAAGCCTGTGCCCATGCCATGGCCCGTGATTGCCCCATGCCCCATGCACCCCACTTTAATTTTAAGCTCTTCACTGGCTTCTTCTCACACTATAGCCACATTGACTTCCTACTGGTCCTATCCCAGAGTTTGTTTGGAATATTCTTTTTCCAGATATATACTTGGTTTATTTCCTTATCCCCTTCATTCTCAATTTCAGCCTATCAAACCTCCCTTGACTATTCTTTAAAAAAAAAAAAAAAAAAAAACACTTAATTCCCCACCACCTCAGCCCAGCCAGGTATCTCCCTGTTTATTGCCTTCTTTTTATCTCTGTACTCTTAGAACAATCTAACATACCTTTTTTTTTTTTAACATATGTGCAGTGTATCTGTTCTTTCTACTAGAAAGTAAACCATGCAAGGGAGGTGGGTGCTTTGCTTCTTTCTTGTTATATTTTAACACCTAGATTTGTGCCTGACACGTTGTTTGTGCTCACTAAGCAGAAAATCTAAATCAAAGACAAGATGCAATACCACTGTTGATAGCAAAATTTAGATAAAATTCATTTTCTTAAATACAAGAGTTCATTCCCAAACTTGAGGGATCTATGTAACAAGCCACATTTGGGTGGTGTAAATCTTTATTTTCACTCTTTTATGGACTTTAAAATAGTTATGGTATTTTTGAAATGCACAATTCATACTGAAAACCAATTGGGAAAAATATGTTATGAAAGTTTTCTAGGGTTTATTCTTGTAGTAAAATAAATTTTAGAGTACAGTCATAACTCCTATCTCCTGACAACTGCCATCTCTATAGAAATCTGTTTTAGAAAGAGGCCAGAGAATTCATTGCAGAGTATCATCGTGAAATTTGACTCAAAATGGTTTTTTATTAAACATATTTCTAAGACTATTTCATTTTGACTTTTATACTATATTCTTAAATCTTTTATCAGTTAGACAACTATGTGTTAAATCTACTATTTTAATGTGCAATTAGGCAAAAACTTAAAAAAACAAAATGACACATGGTGTGAGTTTAAAATTATGTCAAATGAAGGCTTGTTTGTCTTGGTTGACATAAAATTCAATGGAAACATAAAAAGATTTTCATCACTAGAATAAAAAATATGAGCTCTTCAATCTTGATTTCTGGAGCCCAAACCATACAGGCTTGGTTGTTGATAGTGAAAATTTAAAGCACTTCCAAATTTAAAATATCTCTGTGGCAGATTTTGTGACTATGAAATGAATCTATTTTGAAATATTTAGTTCCATAAAGACCAGATTTGTAAATTTGAAACAATTTTTTGATTGCCTTAAATAAATTGAAAATCATTTGTGCAAGAATTTAATATAATTCCTTGAGGAACTTAGCAAAACCAGTGAAGTTGGTAGGGCTGCTTTCTCACCAAGGCAGCAGTTGGAGTGGGTTCACCTCTGGTGTGGAATGTCAGCTGGAGAGGCTGCACCCATATGGAATGTGAGTTACATGGGAATTCTTGGTATTTTCTGCTCCATATAGCTGCCAACTTATCCTTGCTCTAAAAAATAAATTTTATTATTAAAAACAAAAAAAAATATTTTAAATAAATTTTCAAATAATGAATTTTTAAAACAATTTATTTTATAATTTCAGTGCACTGCATAGTTTCCAAACCATAAGACAAGGAAGCAATAACCCCCCTCCCCCCCAAAAAAAAAAGCATTGAAAAGAATAAAAATAGAGTGAAATACAGATAACAGAAAGAATAATACAGGAAATAATGGAGCTGAATATATTATTTTATTAATTGTAAATTACATTAACTTATATTAATATAAAATAGTAATTTTGACTAAATGTCATAAAGAGGGGCTTGAATTAATGGATGTACAGATCACATTCTGAAGTCAAATAATAATATTAATATCTCAATATTATTAGCTCTGATTTACTATAAATCAATTTTAAATATGCTTGCATTCAAATAAAAATCCCAAGAATAATATTTTGAAAAGTGAAAAATTAATTTTAACTTCACCTGATAAACAAATGTAAGATGAGGACAAAATTGCAGAAATAAAACTAAAAGGTATTTAAAACCATTGTCTTTCAGAAACTAAACAAATTTCAAATGGCACAAGAATTAACACATAAATGGAAGCAAATAGCGCAGAAACAGGTGTAAAAGGTTAATGTAACACAGAAAGACATTTCAGAACTGTGAAACAAGAACAATTATGCTGTGTGTGATGTTAGCATATTGGTTAATGATTTGAGACTAAAACACAACTAGAGTTGGATCACGATCCCACACTCAATACAGAAATGAATCCCAGCCTCAAACATACAAAAACGTAACGAGAGAGGAAAATTAGTTTGGTGCGTGTTTTCTGAACATGAAAGAGAACGTCTTTTAAAATCACTTCAAAGAAAAACCATAGTTTTTCTAAAAAAAGAGGTGATAAACTATTTAAAAGGTAGAATTTGTACACATTACAAACACCATATACAAAGCCAAAAAAAACGATTGAGGAAAATTTTACGATAATTATTTATTACAAAAGAATGAAATCCTCATATTGTACAAAATATATAAAAATTATTATTAGTAGTAGTCTCCATCGTCTTTGGCCAACCAGGACGTCTTTCCTTTATTGGTGCTCTGTGGTAAAACATGGCTTTCCCTCTCCAGCCCTAAATTCTGCATTCAAAAAGGGTGTGAGCCAAGACAGGACTACATGTCTTCTTCTGGAATGTCTCAAACTTGCTAATGCCAAATGAGGACAGAAATTCAGTCCCTCTTTGGAAAAGAATGGGTAATGCTTATTAGAGGGACTGTCATTTTTTATGTTCCCAGACACATGAAGAAAGCTGCTCTGAGAGATTGACAGTGACATGCCAAGAGCATCCCCGCCACTCTCTTCCTCTCTCCTTCTCTGTCTCTTACACACACATAATACATACACAGGGCATACATACATACCATCCTTGCTTTTAGAAACTAATCTGGTTCTTGGAAAGCCTGCATAGTAAAATACTGTACTGTTGTTTGAATAAGCCGAGAGTATATATATATATATAAACAAAGAAAACCACAAGTTTCAAAGTAGCACTGTGAAATTCTAAATTCAATTATATTAAGCCATGTGGCCATGTGAATTATTTAATGCTTTAAAAGATCAAGGCTTCTCATTTTACTGAAAATATTCGCCAGAATAAGTTAAGAAGATTCTCAATCAGGTCAAAAAGCTTTGGAGGAAATTTTCTGTCTCATGAAATTGTGCTTAAGAAACTTCACTTCCATCATGAAATATTTCTTTGAGATATCTTTGGTCCCTTTCTTGTTATATTGGACTGTCACAGCTAGTTTTATGGGAAACTTTGAGTTATTTTCCGTCTATTATTTTTAAAATCTTAATGGGCAAATTTAATGTTCATAGTCTCTGATTAGGGTGTATAAATCAAATACTTTATACTGACAAGATTTTTCTTCTGAAGCATATCTACTGTCATTTTTGATACTGATTGAAGATTTTCATTCCATAAAAATCTAAATGATATGCTTTATAAAGGATGAAAATTTAATTCTCGCTCTAAAGACAGATAAAAGTAATCCTTTTGACATATAGGTGTCTAAATGATTTACCAAAGCATTTTGATTTTAAATTGTCTTTTATCCACTGTATCTATATTTCTATATAAATTTATACAAATATATAGTTTAAATCACAGCAAACCTTGTGATGCTAATATTGATAGTCATTAATATTTTTATCACATTTCCCAAAAGGTAGCCTAATTACAGTTATTTCACTATTTTTGATGACTTTGAAACATAATTGTGTGAAAACTGTGAAAACAATAGTCTGTCAAGCAGTATGCATTCTTCCTTAATTAAAAATTTCCTTTATAACGCATCTATCTTCTGTTACTGGTGGGCAAGTAAAAGTCAAGCTTTCTAATAATGTTAGATATTATTTCTTTTTTAAGATATTATTTCTATAGAACTTATGCCAACTTCAGGTATAACAGAAACTATCATAGAAGAGGCCATGAAGCACACAGACACACACATACAAACTCTGAAGAGGCAGGTAAATATATTAGCCTTCTTTAAAAAACCTTTGTGGTCCTTTAGAAAATATGACTGTAGTTTGATTGAGATATCAATAGGAGAGACCCCATATCAATGTAGTCTTTATTTATTGAGGATTCAATTTTGAAAATACTAACAGGAGGGTCCATAACATGGAAATTTCTATCTAAAGATATAGGAATGAGGTATTTTAACAAAATGTCCTGTAGTAACTTATAAAGTGTATCTAAATATCTACAACTTTTTTCCCATATCTGAAGTCCATATGGAGTAATTGTGCATATTGGTTTGACTCTTTCCATGAACAAAAATTAAATAAATAAATAATAACCCTATCCCAATAAAATTAACAATTAGCTCTGGTTCATCAGTACTATACATTTCTTTTAATCGGTGTTCACTTTAAGATTGGATTATTATACTTCTGATTTCATATCAGCATTGAACGCTATGAGGTGATCAATTTTTCTAGAACCTGCTAGAAGAATTGATTTTGTTTTCAGAGTTATCAAGCTCCCTGTGGCATATGAATATTTCATTGACATTTGTATGTAAGACAGAAACAATTTCAGGTATTTTTCTAACCCCCTTATTTCAGAGTTTTGCTTCAAGTTGGTCTTTTTGAGCTGTTTTATAATCCAGTTTTAATCTACAAATTTGGATTCATGCTTATTTTTACAGATTTACTATTCTATTTCACATAATGCTCAGTCTTGACCCATTACACTAGCTACTTTATCCACCCCTGTCGTCTAATTAATAAAAGCTAGAGGAAAGGATTGTTAGCCACCATGAGTCCAGATTACAAGTTTTATAACATTATGTGAAATTTTAAAATTGTTCAGAGAGTACATAATGAAGTTCATAATAAATATACATGGTTAAAGTTCATTTTTGTTTTAACTAGTATATTCTAAAAATTGGAAGAAAATTTAAATGTGTTAAAAGCAATGAGCTTTCATTCATCACAAATACATAATTAATATGTCAAAATGTGGTCTATGTTTGTATCTTTTTTGTAAAATTTAGGGACATTTAGGTAAAAGGAAATATTTAAAATCATGGAGAAGGTATATAATTCTGGAGGATGGTTTCTTATAAGAGGGATGAGTCATATGGTGTAGTTATGCTTGTCTTAGCTGTGTGGGAGCACTGTTAACTAGGGTGGGCCTCCTCAGGCTCATTGGACAGTGTTCAACACTGAGACAAAATTCACCCCCTCTGGTCAGAAGGGAAGCTGCACATGGCTTTCAGAGTCCACTGTGTAGACAGTTCCTTAAAGTTAGAGACAGTGGATTATTTGACATTTTAAAGTTAGTGCCTAGTATGATGTCTATAATACAAACAATGTTTTATATAGATATCCATATACAATGTACATTTATTTTCCTGCCAGGGGCAGAAGTCCTAAGCTTAGTTAATATGGTGAGCCAGTGCCCAGATTGGTAGTAGAATCAGTGCTGTCATCTAGACACTATTTCAATGCTCTGAACTTTTACCTTGTGGTCAAAGCATGTCTGTGGATTTGCATTTTAACAAGATGTGCTGGTGTTTCATGTGCACATTAAAGTTGGAGATGCACTGTCATACATCATATGTGGTGGGCTCTCTAGGAGTCACTGTAAAGAGAGGTTATATTTATAGCATTTAAGTATGTGGATTCTTAAATCAGATAAAGTGGGTTTGAACTTGCTTTTACATACTAAGTAGGGATTTGGTGGTAAGTTACTTAACTTTGCCAGGCCTCAGTTTCATCACCTTGGATCTTGATATAGTGGGTAATTTTAGTATTCTCCATATATCATTGTTTTAAGTATTAAATAAAACAGCACATGTGAAGCTTCTGACTTATATTAAGTATACAATAAATCTTAGTTATTATTAATTTATTTAACCTTAAATCTTTTTATACAGAGATTTCTTTTCTGTGAGTGCATTGTATTCCAAAATTAATTCGGATTTAAAATCAAGTATCTCTATCACCACTGGCTGTCAATCAATTCAATATGTAAGAATTATATATATTATTTTTGGTGGGGAAATAAAAGGAAGGGTAAACCATTTTTCTAGGTCAACATAAAGTTGTCTCCAATGTAAAGGCTGCAATTTCTTGGCAGGAGGAGAGAAAGTTGACTGCTAAAATAAAAATCTACCATACAGCTTTCTGAAGCAACATCAAGAATAAATTCTTATCCTAAACTTTTCAACAATCTTTAAAAATTAATCAGATGGAAACTACTGATAATCAAGTTAAGGAAGAAGAGAACACTGATGGCACAGGATAAAATCCTGTCATTGCTATGAACAATTTTATGATTTAGTGTTCCCTCATCATCTTCTGAAACTAGGGATGGATTAAATTTCTGTGACTGGTCTCAGAGAATAGAATGAACAAAGAACCTAAAAAAAATCATGCATTACATAAATAAGGGTGAGAAGGGATTTTTAAAAAGGATCCTGTTTTGTTGGCTTTCGCTATGCCCTAATGGTAAAGGAGGAAGTCTTACCCTTGATCCCTTATGGTATCTGAACACAGAACATGCAACACTGAACAGACGAAATGGACAAAGTCACTCATACTTACAGTCCAGGGGAGGACAACACACCACATTATGCAGGAATACGTGAGAGTCTCACTTGGGAACAGAATGAACATGTGCACGATGTGGGAGACAACTTTATTTTTTTAAATTTAATAATAAATATATTTATTCTTGGAAGTTTTTAGTTTGAAGTCATCTAATCTATTGACTTTTTTAAATTTATTTGCTGTAATTTGTTATACATGATAGCAGAATACATTTTCAATTCTAGTACATAAATGGAGCACAATTTTTAATTTCCCTGGTTCTACACAAAGTAGAGTCACAACATTTATGTCTTCATACACGTACCTAGGGTAATGATGTCCATCTCATTCAACTCTCTTTCCTCCCCCCAAACTCCCTCCTTCCCCTTTGCCCTATCCTAAGTTATTCCATTCCTCCCATGCTCCCCCACCCCTACTCCCATTATGGATCAGCAACCACTTATCAGAAAAACCATTCAGCCTTTATTTTTTGGGGATTAGCTTACTTCACTTAGCATGATATACTCCAACTCCATCCATTTACCTGCAAATGCCATGATTTTATTCTTTTTTGAGGCTAAGTTATATTCCATTGTGTATATATACCACGGTTTCTTTATTCATTTATTTGCTGAAGGGCATCTATGTTGATTCCACAATTTAGTTATTGTCAATTGTGCTGCTATAAACATTGATGTGGCTGTGTCTCTGTAGTATGCTGTTTTTAAGTCCTTTGGGTATAAACCAAAGTGTTGGATAGCTGGCTCAAATGGTGGCTCCATTCCAAGTTTACCAAGGAATCCCCATACTGCTTTCCAGTTTGGTTGCACCATTTGCAGTCCCACCAGCAATGTATGAGTGTGCAATTTTCCCCACATCCTCGCCAACACTTACTGTTGTTTCTATTCTTATTAGCTTCCATTCTGACTGGAGTGAGGTGAAATCTTAGAGTAGTTTTGATTTGCATTTCTCTAATTGCTAAAGATGTTGAACATTTTTTCATATGTTTGTTGATTGATTATAAAACATCTTCTGAGAAGTGTCTGTTCAGTTATTTAGCCCACTTATTGATTGGGCTATTTTTTTATGTTATTTTTTTGAGTTCTTTATATATCCTGAAGATTAATGCTCTATCTAATGTGTGGGTGATAAAAATTTGCTCCCGTTCTGTAGGCTCCCTATTCACTTCTGATTGTTTCTTTTCCTGATAAGGAGCTTTTCAGTTTAAACCCATCCCATTTTTAAGTTTTATTTCTCATGCTTTAGAAGTCTTGTTAAGGAAGGAGGGGCCTAATCTGGCATGATGAAGACTTGGACCTACTTTTTCTTCCATTAGGAGCTTTATAGTAACCAGAGGGTTACCCTGATTCTCCCCAAGAGGATGAGCTTGATTAATTTGAATATTTTTCAGTCTGGCAGGGAGATACAAGCTGTTAGGTTGAACACCAAACAACCTGACAGCATATGAAGTTTTACAACTCAAAATACAATTGATCCCCTTGATTCTTTGACCTCAAGTATCAACCCTATTGTCCCATTTGTTTAAAGCCCATATAAACCTACTGTCCTATTTGTTTAAAGAAAACTGAAAAGGATATCTGAGGACTCTGGACCCATAAGCATGCTTTTAAATGTATGGAAAACATGATGTATTATTCATACATTGGCTGTCATTATTCTGATGAGTTATTTGACTAGTCTGGGGTTTTGATTCTTATGCAATAGGAAACTTCAATATGGAGGATGCCTCTTATTCCTGGGCAGTCCAGGAGTTAGGTGGTGGTCAATAATGTGAACTTTAGAGATGTCCCTCTTCATTGCCAATCAGGGCAATTAAAGAACTCTTGGGATTGATGTAGAGAATGCATGTATCTAGAGCATATGAATCTAGATGTATGGAAGCCAGTGGTGATACTGAAACATAGCAGAGAAACCACTTGCCACCTTTAAGTTAAAATAGGAGTTCTTTGAGGAGGTCTTTATGCCTCTTGACTAAACTCACTGCCAGAAGGCTGTAAGTTCTACGGGGTGCCTTCTTGCAAAGTACCATAGTGTATGTTCTGAGAAGCAAAAGTAGTATCTTAGTGACTCTCAGTAATGTGTGGCTCTGAAGTGGAGAAGAAGTGTGCCTATGAAATCTTGTTTTATGTTCTTAGACTAGAGAGGCATTTATTATTTTGATTTGACTTCTGGGTCCCTCAGAGTCAAGAGATGCAGAGTTCTTTATCCCAAAGTGGGGAGCAATTCTTTAAGAATTAGGCTAAGAGTATATAAAAATGTACAGGTGGGACAATTTGCTTCCCAGGGCTAAGATGACTACCTGTATTTTGGCCAACTGTTCTGATGCTTGGGTCTCATCCATTATCAGGGATATGTTAGTTAAAGGCAGAACCTTCCATAGAGTTCCATCCCATAATGATAGCAGGTCCATCTGTAGAGTTTATGAATTCCCACTACTGATCACTCAGCTAATTTCAAAAAACACCTCATGTAGGCAAGGGGTGTGTGTGTGGGGGGGGTGACCTGTGTCATATGGAAGAGTACTGAAGAAAAGGAGGCCATCCATTCCTGCAAATGAGATGTGTCACAGGATCCAGGTTTGCTCCTTCTGAAGCAAAGAAGCCTCTGTAGCATGCTGAGTTTGTGAAGTGTTGCTTCCTAAGGTATATGGACAGCGGGGTACAGAGGGTCATGGGCTCAGGATCTGTTAGAGCCTCTATTTCCAGAATATCCTAGGAACTGGCCAGCAATTGCCACTCGGATGACACAGGGCTAAGAAGCTGTTTCTTACATCAGAAGCCTGTGGACAATTTATGGAAACCACAGATGGTCCAGAGACTTTGGGAGGCACAAGAAGGTAAGAAGAGTAAATACCGGCTTCCTCCATTATCATTCTAGTTCTAAAAAAGAATGAAGAGGAAGAAAACCTTCATTTGGTCTCTATGACTCGTATATCTATAAAAATAGGGAAAGACACATGTCCTTGGAGTACATTTCCTAACAAGTAAAATAAATAAGAGTTTTGTGGAAAGCCAGGGCTGACATCAGTCTTTGGAAATTAGGCTCCTATTTATATTAGTCTGACATAAAATAATAGATAAAGAAAATCATTCTTTTTATGTAGATTACTAAAAACTAGGATCATCTTTGGGATTTTTATATGTCAAGATGTATGTGAAGGAAGCAGGAAAAGAAGAGGAAGAATAAAAATAACAGAGAAACCTTAAATGTATGCATATAAAGTATTTTACATCAACCTGCTATTAATGACCAGTTTTTCCACACTATGATCAAAGAATATGACAACTATAGTTTGTGCTTAAAAAATTAGGTTCCAATATTGTACTATGTGCTATGTTTTCCTAAAGAAGAACTAATAAAGTTTAAAAGACCATAAAATACCTTCATGGGCTGTTAAAGCTGTTTTGGCAGATTTGAAGATAACTGACTTTGTTTTTGTAGGTGAAAGCCAATACAATGTATAGGTTGAAATCTTTCACAGTTTGTCTCAGTGAGAGGAGCATTATGGGAATATGGTTGCAACAAAGTTTGGTTTCAATGTGTTAGTAGCATCCTGAAGTACTTCCCCCACATAAATCTCCAACACATTTATAGGTAAGCTGTAGAGGAGGGGCAGAGCTACAGTGGCCCATAAATGTATAAAAGAATATGCTCAACAGCACTATCATCAGCAAATTCAAACCAAAATTACAATGATATATCATCTTCTTCCAAGTGTTATAGCTATTATCAGAAATTTTAAAAACATAACAAATGCTGGAGAACATGTGGAGAACTATTTTTAGGAATATAAATTAGCACAGACATTATTGAAAACAGGATGGTGATTCCTCAGCTAAACTAAAATTAGAGCTACTGTATGATCCAGTTATCCCACAGGTAGGTACACACCCAAAAGAAACAAAAATCAAAGAGATACTTGCATTCCTAGGTTTATTGCATCACTATTCACAAAAGCCAAGAGAAATAATCAGCAAAGATGTCCATCAATAGATGAATAAGCAAAGAAAATGTGGTATATAAACATGATGGGATTTTATTCATCCATTAAAAAATGAAATCCTGTCATTTGTGGCAATATGGATGGCTGTTAAGCAAAATAAGCCAAACACAGAAAAACAAATACCACATGTCTCATATGTGTGAACATTGAAAAAGTTCATTTCCCAGAAGTAGAAAGTGGTTACTAGACATGAGAACGGGTAGAGAAGGAGGGACAAAATGAGGCTTGAACATGGGTACCAAAATACAATGAGCTCAGAAGAGTAATTTCTAGTGGTGATCGTAGTTTATAACAATTAATTATCTATATTTGTGTGTGTGTGTGTGTGTGTGTTTGAAGAACTAGAAGAGAGGCGATAAAGCTTCAAGCACTAAGAAATGATAAAATATGTAATTAGATAAAAATGCTAATTATCCTGTTTGGATCACTACCCTTTGTATACATGTATACAATTATCACACTGTACCCCATAAATATATACAATTTAATAACTAATTTTGAATGAAAAATAAGTAGATTTACCAAGATTTACCAGAAGAGCCAGCAATTCTACTCGGAGGTATATAAAGAAAGTAGGTACTCAAGTACTTGTTCATAAATGTTCATATGAGCACTATCCATGACAACCAAAAGGTAGAAACATTCCAATGTCCTTCAGCAGATGAAGAGATATACATAGTGTATATGGAATGTCATTCAAATATAAAATAGAATAAAGTGGTGATCCATATGTTAACTTAGTTGAACTTTGAACACATTGTAAAAGAAGAAGCCAGACACAAAGTTTAAATAAAATGTGATTGCTGGGGGTGGGGGTGGGGGTGGGGGTGGCGGGTATCCATAATAGCCAAATTAATAGAAAGAGAAAGCAGATGAGTGATTTGCTAGAGTATGGAAAAAGGTTTAAGGGAAAAATCATGTAATGTTCTCCTAAATGATTTTTTTAAGTTTTGAAATTACAGATTGGTGGTACTTGCATAATATTCTGAATGCATTGATGATACAAATTGCATGTGATACAAATTTCACATCAATACAAATAATTTTTGAAAAATTCCATTGTCCAGAGCCACTGCTTTGCCTCAAATTCCTTTTGGATATTTTTGTTTATTTGTATTTCTCATAGTTAAGCAGACTGTAAACTGATAAGCCTAGTTTATGGTCCTGTTGCAAATTTACCTATCTTCTAAGTTTCCATATTTCAGTGAGAAAACTAGAAATTTCAAATTGGTTGTCTAAAGCTAGCTAACCAGTGAATCAAGAAACCTAAAAGCCTAAGAGAAATTCAGGCACTTACTAAACACAACTAGTAACAATGCTGTAAGAAAAGGCAGGATTCATCACTGTTTAATAGTTCCCTGTAACAAAATACTGCATCTTCAGTGAAATGCTGAGCTTTCAGAGTAGATGTCTTAGAATGTTTGTAAATAATATTCGACCCCTTCTATATGAGATCCTTTACAGAATTGAAAGGTGTTTTATTAAAAGCTCTATTAATCTTTATGTCCCATAGAAGCATCAAATTGCATAAAAAGTGAGTGCTAACATGTTCTTAAGTTAGATCTAAGGTTTGCCATGTGAATTCAGTTTGGATAAATAAACTAAACTGGATATTTTCATTATCACATTGTAGTTATCTATTGATTCAACAAACACCTTTAGATGCCTAATTTTTGCCAATTTAAGAAGAAAGAAAATTATAGTTTTGTCGCTTGTTTCCTCATACCACTGACATTGTTATTATTCTATAAATTAATGATAAAAAGAGTAATGTAGTTTACAGTAACATGAAGAAAGGTGTCCCCGTTGTCCCCATCCCCAAATTCATATGTTGAACTCTTAACCCCTAGGGCCATGGCATTCAGAGGTGGGACCTTTAGGAAGTGATCAGTCATGGTCATGATGCCACCTCATGAACGGAATCAGTGCCCTCATAAAAGAGGATTGAGAAAGATCCTTGTCCCTTCGGTCATGCGAGGATAGGTCAAGAAGGCACCATCTGTAACCTGAAAAACCAGACCTCAGCAAACATAAAATCTGCCAGTGTCTTTATCTTGGACTTCCAAGCCTTCAAAATTATGAGAAATAAACTTATATTATCTATAAGCCACAAAGTTTATAGTATTTGTTGTAAGAGTCATTTTTCTATGATACTACTATGTAGTATTAGAAAAGCTCTTTTAGTAAACGTTATAAGGTTTGAGGCTGGGATGATTACAAAATGAGACATATTAATAATGGAGTTTTCACTAATGTCAAAGAATTAATGACACCAAATAAAAATTTAATTTTTAACTGTTTATGTTATGTTCCTACTGAATTTTCTGTCTCCAAATTTACTAGTTCTATTTATTTCAACATGTGTGCATTCAGTAGAAAACAGATAACACCGTCACAATAGTTCTTGTGATCTAAAATAATATGATGAGATCATATTTGCTGAGCCTTTTGACCTTAAAAATCTACCAACCCCAAAAACTATACCAAAGGTTTTCAATATAAATATGAAAAAGGCTTATCTTGGTGTTTATTTACATGGTACCTGATTATTTATGATCTCTCCATAAACCAGGCTGAAGAAACCAGAACAATGTGGGCATATTTTGTTAGGTGCAAGCACAAATGCGTTTTTCTTACCCATCAAGATCAGCATTGTGCGATTAAAATGTAATTTAAGATTTTCTCATAGCTACATTAAAAAATAAGTGATAGGTGAAATTAATTCTAATGATATATTTCATTCAGTGCAACATATCTATAATATTATCTTTCAATTGATAATATATATGTCACAGTAATTTTAATGAGCTATTTTAATGTTCTTTCTTCCTACTACCTTTGAAATCCATTCTGTATTTTTCACTTAGAATACACCTTCATTTGGACTAGTCACATTTCAAGTGCTCACATGTGGCTATTGCTACCATATTGGATAGTGTAGCTTTAAATGGTATTACTATAAAAGAGAGGAAAAAGAAACCAAAGGGCAAAACATAGAAAAAGGGAGAGCAATTAACTTGCAATGTCAAATATATTGCTGATGTTCACATCACTGAAAGTATGCTTCAATTTCCTGTATAGACTTGATCTGATTAAATTAGAACACCTTTTCTTAAAGAGCTCAGGAGATAATGAGTAGGACAAACACAGAACTAACAGGCAACATACTACACTAAATATATTTGGGGGCTCGAGGTTTACCTCAGTGGTAGAGCTGGAGCTTAGCACGTGCTCGAGCCCCTGGTTTTGATCCTCAGTACCACACAAAGAAATAAAAACACTAATTAAATATTTAGATAACAAGGCACACTAACAGTCTCTAAGAGATCACCTTCTGAGATTACTTCAGTTAATTTATAACGAACTGAAACTTCAGTAATAAGAATTAATTCAGTTTCAAAGCTCAAATATAATACCTACAAATTTTAGTCATAATTACATAACTCAAATGTCAAAACACATTAGCATGAGAAAATAAAAACAAAATTTTGCCTATTTACATTCATGTTTAACAGAAATTGGATAGAAGAAAATTTGCACTAGTAGTTTTCTGTTGGGACCCTTAACCATATAGAATTAAATTCCCATATTTAATCACCTTGTTTCAGCAAGGCGTAATATATATTTTAGTTTGGCAGTTACAAGAATGAGAATCTTAAATTGAGACTTTACTGATTTATCTTTGCAGTTTTCACCAAAGAGCAATAGATCTGTATTCTCCAAATAGTTACAATTTGAAGCAGTGCCAAATTTGTTTTTAAATTTACCAAGAAACATATCTGGGAACATAATCCAGTGCCAGAGAGTTTTCTCTTTTTTTAATTTTTTATTGATTTTTTAAAAAAAATAAATGACAGTGGAATACATCACAATTCTTATTACACATATAGAGCACAATTTTTCATATCTCTGGTTGTATATAAAGTATGTTCACATCAATTTGTGTCTTCATACCTGTACTTTGGATAATAATGATCATCACATTCCACCATCCTTGCTAACCACCTGCTCCCTCCCTTCCCTCCCACCCCTCTGTCCTACCTAGAGTTCATCTTCCTCCCATGCTCCCTCTCCCTACCCCACTATGAGTCAGCCTCTTATGTTTCAGATAAAACATTCGGCATTTATTTTTTGGGGGGGATTGGCTAACTTCACTTAACATTATCTTCTCTAAAGCCATCCATTTACCTGCAAAGGCCATGATTTTATTCTCTTTTATTTCTGAGTAAAATTCCATTGTGTATATATGCCACATTTTTTAAATCCATTCCTCCCCGAAGAGCATCTAGGTTGGCTCCACAGTTTAACTATTGTGAATGGTGCTGCTAAAAACATTGATGTGGCTGTGTCCCTGTAGTATGCTGCTTTTAAGATCAAAAGATCCAATATTGAGGTAGGCATCATTACGTCATTACCCTAAGTATTGACTGAATACTTGGGAAAGACTGTATAAATCCAGAGTCCTGAGTGACTTGGGATAGAAAGAGCAACTGTAATGCTGGATTTGGGGGACCCCGAAAGACCACCAGGAGCTGAATCCGACGCAAACACACAAGAGTCTTTATTGCAAGCTCGAGGCTGGACTCACAATCGTTTCCAATGTAGCGGTCCTGAGGGATGAGTCCAGGTCCTTTGTTCAGTGAGATTTTATAGGTTTTGGGGGGATACTCTATGCGTCACAATATCACACAGCAAATCAGTCCACACTGCAGGAAAGTCAAACAACAACTCTTAGCATTGATCAGCACATTCACTAGCAGGAACAGGTTGGGTAGGGGTGATTGGTTAGTACAAGAGGGGGATTCATTTGAACTGATTGGTTTAATCCATGAGGGGTGTACGTGCTAAACTCTATGGTTTCCTAACATGTTATCAATCACTGAGACTACTAGGAGGATCACCTGGCATTCCAGGTATTTTCCCTGTCTCACACTGATTGGTGATTGGTGTAGGTCTTCATGGTCAGGCATTAGGCCTTAAACATTCTTTGGTCTTTCGAGGAACTAGGATCACTGAGTCAGGGATACCTAGTACCTCAGAGCAGAGCTCTCCTGTTATTTACAGACAAACAACTCAGCAGGGTGGCTAAGTTCCTAGGAACACTCTGTGGGTTTTTTCAAGGACAAGGGTCACCCCCCACTTTGGACAGGCTTTGCTCTGGGGTAGAGGCTGGTTTCTCAAAAATGGAGTCACATGAGTTGCTCACAACAAAAACTGGAAAATGCCATTTTGACTTGAAAGAATAACATGCAGTTCTGAATACAGAGCACATATTCAACTTGATAGGAAGAATTACCATATATCCCTTATACAATTACTTAAATAATCACATTTAGAAGTATCAGAATAAAATCACGGCAATAATGATCAAAAAATCTTTTTTTTTTCCAAAAAACTCCTCCAAAATATCAAAATTAAAATATGATTTTAAACACAACAAAACAAACACAAAGCAGCTCTTTGGCTTCCATAGATTACAGGAAATCCCCTAAAGTCCCAGAGTGCAGAGTGACTGTGTTTGACTAAGCACTAGTATGAAGAATGTGGAGATCAAGTGGTGAGTGGTCGGAGGAGGTAAGAAAAGCACAGTACTGAGCTGCCTTACAAACCCAGGAGAAAAAATACCTGCAAGTGTTCACCCCGCCCCCCCCAAAAGGGAAGACCCCTTCCTGATTCTAAAAGCGACCAGACAAATTCGAGAAAATATTCCCCAACTTGACAATGAGGGCCAAAATCTTTTTGTGGATTTGTGAGGTACATGTTGTGGGGGTTAGTGGAAGATTTGAGGAATATCACGTGAATACCACCTTGAGGAGAAAAAAAAAAGTCTCACTTGAAGGAAATACGACCTGGAATTAAAATGCAACTAAGCAGGGCAGAGCCCTGCAGGAGAGGAAACAAGAATGTGTGAAGAACTATTCAAAGGAGAGAGTAAGAGAAAACAAATCCAAAAACATGGAAAATTCCACTGTCATTTATTTTTTTTTAAAAAATCAATTAAATAAATTAAATAAATAAATAATGTTAAGAAAAATTAAAAAGTGCTTTAGGCCTCCAGACCACAGAAAAGCAAACTGACATTGCTTATAAGGGACAGAAATCAAATTGGCATCAGAATTTTTACAACACAATCCATCCTATACATCAGTGGATTCAACTAACTGCAGATGAAAATATTTTTTTAAAAAATTTTGTTATTAGTCCCTAAACAATACAGTATAACATTGATTTACACGTATTTATATTGTATTGGGTATTACAAGTAATCTAGAGATGGTTCAAAATACATAAAAGGCTATAAATAGATTATACACAAATACCATGTCTTTTTTTTAAAATAATATTTTGTTAGTTGTTGATGGACCTTTATTTTATTTATTTATTTATATGCAGTGTTGACATCCAACCCAGTGCCTCACACATGCTAGGCAAAAGTTCTACCACTGAGCTACAGCCCCAGCCCAAAAATTGTGTCATTTTTTATAAGGGACTTAAGCTTCTACAGATATTGGTGTCTTTTATAGTTTGGATTTATATTATCTCCTAAATATGTATGTGTTAATAGGTAGGTACCCACTTTTATACTATAGAAGCTTACAGAGCCCTTAAGAGATGGGACATAGAGGAAGGTTTTATGTCCCTGGGAACATACTCTCAAAAGGAGCTTATAGGATCCTGGTCTCTTTTCTACCATGCATTCCCCACCCTTATGAGTGTTTTGCCACAGGCCCCAAATCAATAGGACCAACCAACCATGAACTGAATCTTCTGAAACTGTGAACCAAAATTAAACTTCTCTCTTTATAAATTGATTATCTAAGTTTACAGAAACAGAAAGCTGACTCATCCAATATACATAGGAGATCTTAAAACCAATCCATCATAGATACTGACCATTCTATTCTGTGCTAAGAAATGATGAAACAACATTTTCAACCTTCACAAGCAATGTTGAAAAGAAAAAGAAAAAAGAAGCCCAGAATTTTTGTATCTAGCCAAACTGTCCTTGAATTTTTCCACTAAGAAACTATGAAGAACATGTAGCAACTCAGGGAATGTTGTATTTAACAGCCAATTCTGAAAGTTTATTTTTAAAAAGAAGCCTCTAGATAATTCTCATAATCCACCTAATTTGAGAACCTCAATTCAAGCTTTCAGACCTAGGAAAACTAAAAAAGTAAATACTGGGCCAGTTTTACTTGATTTGTGTTCTATAATCTTTCTGTAGCAGAGTAACCTGAGGTGTTTACTTTCTTTTTTTTTCCTTTATACATAATTTTCTGACCCATTCCAGAACTGCTAAAGCATACTTCCATAGATGTTACTTGAAAATCTGTCACATTAAGCTCTTAAGTGAATCACAGGCACTCGGGTATCTAAGATCCACTGTTATAATGGAACTAAAGGCCCAACCCAACCATGAGATCACATCAATAATCTCACCCTAAGGAGTACAGGAACTTCAACCAAAGCCAATGGGGGGGGGGGATGGTGCTATTAGAGTGGAGCATGCGTAGTGAGGAGGGATCTTCCTTTTAGATGACAACCCTTCAGTCCTTCTTGTAATTCCATATTATTTGGGAAATCTTTGATCATCTGTTGATAAAAGTCAAACTTCAAGGCTTAAATCCAATGAAAGTTATTTTAATTTTTTTTTCAATTGCAGGTGTTTCCAACCAGAAGTGACAATTCAACAGGCTTATATACCCCTTCAGGAGTCAATGTCCACATACATCTGCTTTTATTTGTTTATATGTAAAGACTTAATCTAAGACTGGTATGTCTTCCAAGAGTTTCAAAATGACTCTATTTCTATTTCCACTTCTTTTTTCATGAATTATTGAGCTTCATTTTTATGGAGTCATATAAAGCAATGGATGTTTAATATGAAAAAAACCCATTACAAAACAGTGTGCTGGTCTAATGAAATACAATTGGAAAAAAAAAAAACACAGTGCAGTGCTTGACAAGTTAAGCCCATTTACTGATAACACTGACAACTTAGATTATAATGTACTGTAACATGGAAAATATTATTTAAGCCAAGTAATGTATTAACACTGCTGGGTAACTTGTAAAAGCAATAAATTATAGTTTTTTTTCTGAAAAAGGAGGGGAAAATAAAATTATTGGCCCATCCCATTATATATATAAATAAAAGTATATTTTCTAATTTACAAATGTTTAATATAGAAGTAGGAAAACATATAGAACTTGCATTTCAACAGTTATAGTAAGAGATACTCTCAACTTGGGATATTTGTCACATACTCTTGTCTTGTGGTTCCTCATTGAGCATCCTACTGACATCAGTATCTCTTCTCTAGTCCAGGAACTTAACTCCCTCTCTAGAAATTTTATTGTTTTCTATATGTGAGATAATTCAAGGTCATTCCTTGCTCTAGTGTTCCCAGTCAAGAGAAAACCGTTGTAAGAAACTGATTCATAGTTACTGAGTCTGACTCTTGAACCTCTGAGGTGTCAAGATTTAAAAGAGAACCTTCCAGTTAGAGATCAGAGAATGCTCTTCATAAAGGACAAGCTTTTTCAGCACTGATTTATTGGGCTAAGCTTAAGTCTCTCTTTGATGAGAGCTGTCCCCATGTGAGAAGATTGTCTATGAAGGTGATTAAACTTCTGAGAGACACTGGAGGTTAAAAATACGATTTCCCAAGTAAAGTCTTGGTTCCATTTCCACATATATACACCATGTAGTTCTACTCTGAATATAACTACAAATTTAGCATCTGTAACCATCTTCACTGCTGTATGTCCTGATCTGAGTTAACCATCATCCTCACTTGGCTTGTTGAAGTCTTTTAATTAATTTTCTTGCAGGTACTCAAAATGCCCTAAAATCTACTTTCAACACAGCATTTAAATGACTCTTTTGAAAGCTAAGAACATTTACATCATTTCTGTGATCAAAAACACCCACTTTACTGAGAATTAAGAGCCAAGGATATAGCGGTCTCTCTTTCTCTGCACCACACTGTTGCCCTACCTCATCCTCTGCCTTATTACTTTTCTCCCCGTTGTCCCTCCACTCTCAAAACATGGGCCTCTTTTTACACTGCACCTTAAATACACAAGAGTGCACTCCCATCTTAGGACCTTTCTACTAGCAGCTTCTTCTGTCTAGAATACTCTTCCCATGCTTATATGCATGGCTAATTTCCTCACCAACTTTAGGTCTTTGCTTAAACATCACCAAACAAGGCCTACCCTGCACATTCTATCAATATTGCACCTGTCCATCTCTACCACTGATCCTCTTGTAGGTTTTCCATAGTTCATGATACCTTCTAACATGTTATATAGTAGTTACATAGTAATTATTAATTTTTGTTTTTGTATGTTGTCTTTATTTCATTGGCAAGACTATAAGTTACATGAGACCTGGGATTTTTTTGTTTAAACAGACTCGGAGAATCCTATTATTATTTTTCATATATTTTGTAAACTTTATATCTTTTCAGAACTGTTGATATCCAGGTACTCTTGCAAACACTAACCATTATTTCATATAATCCTAAAGTTTTCAGTTTATGTTCACCTCTATATAACAATTAAAATCTAATTTAATAGGAAGATATTAATACAGTCACTTTTAGTTTTCTTTCATGATGCTTTAGTTTGAGTAAGTGTCCTGCAAAAGCTCCAGAGTTAAATAAAGGCTTGGTCCCCATCCTGTGGTACTATTGGGAGTGTACAATCTTAAGAGATTGGGCCTTATTAGAAATTTCAGTTTTATGGGGGCATGCATCTGAAGTGGATATTGGGACCTCAGCCCCTCCTCTTCCTTTTTTTCACTTCCTTATCTTGGGGTGAAAAGCTTGCTCCTGACCATGATGAATTACTTTGTTGCAAACAAAAATGTAATAGGACCAAGAAACCATGAATTGAAATCTTTGAAACCATGAGCCAAAATTAACAATTCCTCCTTATAAGTTAATTATTTCAAATATATGTTTTTATGTATTTATTTATTCTTGGTACTAGGAATTGAATCCAGGAGAGCTTAACCACTGAGCCCCATCCCCAGCTCTTTTTATTTTTTATTTTGATACCGGATCTCATTACGTTGCTTAGGACCTCGCTAGTTGCTGAGGCTGGCCTTGAACTTGCAATCCTCCTGCTTGAGTTTCCCGAGCTGCTGGGATCACAGGCATGTACCAACCTATTTCAACCTATTTCATCCCTATTTTGTAACAGGGATGAAAAGCAAACCAACACAAATGGTTTCCTTTTCCTCAGTGAAATTATTGTCAATTTCAACATCAATATTATGCTTTTGAATAGCTTCTCATCTTTTTTAGCTGTCTGACAGAGAGACTCACTTTCTTAAGATGACTTTCTAGTCTAAGTCATATAACTAAAATATATCCTTCCTCACTTAAGCAAAGTGGAAGGACTCCACAATTATTTCATTTTTATACCTTAAAAAGAAGTTCTCTTTTTTAACTAAAGGTGCACATGGAAGCACAGAATCCTCATTGCTCTTCATAACCAAGGAAGGACATTGTCACAAAGGCAGGGCAAATATCCCTCATGTGTTCTGTTTTGTCAGAATAAGAGTGCAGGAGATGTATGAATACCTGAAGTTAACAATAAGCACAATATTTCCCTGTCTTTTGAATCATGTTTAAAAAAAAGCTTTAAGCTTCTCCTCCATCTCACTACGCAACCTTACAACAATGCACTGTGTTTTCTCCTTTCATGATCCCTCAATCACAGCTGGTCCTTCAGGGTTCTACTTGTATTTGTACCTGCCACCCCATGCTCCCATTATGTCAGATTCTTTTGAGAAATGATTATATCCTTCTGCTGACATATCATCACCGTGACTTTCATCTCAATATGTATCTGTGTTACCTAATATATCATGTTCATTTCCTTTTGTTAAAATTGAATGCTTTCTCACACGAGGAGAGGCTAAATTCTCTGTAGTGTCCTCCTGAAAATTATTGGGCACTGCCTTACCAATTGTGCTCCTTTCTGTAAAGCAGATAAGAAATTTCACATTAGAATGTATCTCTATCTCTTGCCATGAATCTATCCTCTGTTTTAAAATATCACAATTTATATCCAGATAGCCAAATTATTCATATCTTGTATGCAGAGATGTTTAATTCTAATGTCTTCCTTAACATTTCACAATGATAAACTTGAAATTATATTGCAATATCATCATTTCCAGCTTCTTTCAATGCTCATTTCAAAACATCAAAAAGAGGTAGAAAAAAAAAGACAAGAAAAATGTCAACACCACATAAATGTATTCAAAAAAGTAAAAAGAAGAAGAAGAAGCGGAAAGATGTAAATACAGTATTTTTGGTAATTTTCAAACTACTCTACTATCAGAAATGGAGTGTCTGTGCTAATGGAAATATTTACACTATTAAAAGCCTTTTAGAGATTTTCATGTTACTGAGACTAAAGCATGGTGCAACTATCAAACGTAGGAAGAAATTAATTCTGGGAGGAGAGGTATAATACCAATATTTAAACAATTTTGTTTCAGAGAATAATGAAGCAAAGATCATCTTTCATAAAAATCAGTTTATTATTGACATGCTTTGGCTTCTTACATGAGAAAGAGTGAGTGATAAAACGGCAGGTTTATAGTTATCTCCACCAATGTTCACCTCAATTCCCAAAGACCTTCAATTTTCAAATCTAGCTTCTCAAGCACATTGCTTATTTCATACTATTCAGAATTCAGCAAGCTATATTAAACATTTTGTTCTGCTTTATTGAGTTGAATACACTAGTTTAATTAGTTTGATAATAAATTGTATAGACTCATAATTCTGGAAAGAATCAAATACATTTGTCTACTCCACCAAAATGTGTCTTTGCTAAATATATATTGTATCTTGACAGTTACATGTGGTGTGAATAAGGGGAAAGAGACTCATGGGTGACCTTGAGAGGCTACTCAAAATAGCTTGCACAATTTAATTTTAGAGCAAGTTAGAGACCAGCATGCTTCAAGGGTCCCTCAGTCTTTTCCTGTTGACGGCTGTACCTTTCTGCCTGCTATATACTGTGAGCTTTGAAAGTACACAGAGACTGGAATCCTTTTGCTACCAAACACTGGAAACCGACAGACATGATTAGACTTGGTGGTTTTATGTGTTTTATCAGTCAGTGACATCATGACAGATGAGAGTGTTCTGCCAAGGAAAGTCAAAATTTCCTAACACTAAGGTATCCACAGACAAATCCCATGTACTAAATGTCACTTAATCTGTACAATGATTTGAACATAATCCAGACCCAAAGCAAGAGAAGCAAATTCACAACAGCCAAGCTTATTATAACAAGACATTTTATTTGGAACAAAACACTATGGGGATTTACAAACTATTATAAGTTAAATAAGATAGTTTGATGTCTACGGCAAGGGATATATTCTTTTGTTTTTCCACTTCTATCTCATTTGATGAGGCATCAAATATCCTGCTGGGAAAAACAAGCAAAGCAAGTAAATAGTACCTTGATTTTAATGTTTGTCTTTTATCTGTGAAATACAAAAGTAATATAGCAATAAGTAAATGAGTCAAATGATGTATACAGAGAATAGAGCATTCTACCAAAACTGCTTCTTTTAGATTAAAAAAAAAAAAAAAAAAAAAAACCTCTGGGATAAGTGTGTCCCAGGAGAGATTAAAGAAAGTTGACAGAGTTCCTCTGAGACAAATTGGCTTCATACTTCACAAGGGCTTTTTATCAAGCACAGTCATTTATAAAGTCACTGATAAAGTATAATCAAAAATTGTAAGCTAGATATGCACTTTAAAATTTTTCTAATTCTTTAGTTCTTTAAAGGATCATATTCAGTAACAAGTTCCTTAAAGGCCATACTCTATGGACAATCGCCTGAGAGAACAATGACCCAATCTCATAAATTGGATTTAATAAAGCAATGAAGTCATGATTTGGTTCTTCATTTATGAGACATGGAGGAGCAGCTGCATGGCATGTGCCACTTTCTAAATGGATTCCGCCTCCAGCAGTTGTCTAGACCAGATGGAAAAGTGACAAGCTCCACTTAATGTGTCACAGCATCAGCATGGCCATAAAAGAGTCCCCAGCAATTCTCTTTTGAACAGAAGCCACCTGTTTACTATAAACACTCCTCTTATTTCTCAAACTGCAATTTTAATTTGCAACTTGCACCTGAAAGGTAGCACACCTTTGAGTTCAATGCTGCCAGGTTGCAAATCAATCATCAGTGTTTGAAGAGTCCAAATCTCTGCGGTAGGATTTGGACAGTTTTATAACTTTAATGTGTCCAAAGCTTACTTGTAAATGATCCAATCCATCTTCTCTTAGAAGGGGGTTTAGTTATAATTATACTTTCAGATGGCATCTTATTTGGCTCTTCCTTTATTCGAGAACTGTCCATTAGAAACAGACTCAGTAACTCTGGTTATTAGAAACAGACTCATTATGCTTTCTACTTTATCTCAGTAGCAAAGATCTAGGCTGGAAAAACTAAAGATTTGGCTCTAGCCTGTAGCTATAACTTCTTCACAGAAAGAAGGAGTGTTTCATCTGGCATCTGAAGCCCCTTGCTGTTCATTATGGGAGATCACTGGTGTCTCTGGATGTCTATGATGGTTTAGCAATAATCATATGTCTCCTAGGAGGGAAAGAAAAAAATATACTTTAAAATATTGGAGCTAATGCATAAATCTAAAATCAAAGATAACAGACATCCCTAGAGCATCAATTCATATTACTCTGCTATAAATCTATTACAATGGACATAATCTCTCTCTCTCTCTCTCTGAACCAAAACTTTCAGCACAGAAATGAAGCAAAAGCAGAAAAAAATCTTATTTGGATGATGAATTCTATAGGAAATTTATGATATAGCTCAGTTTTTCTATTACACATTTTATTAGGAGCCTGGGATTAAACTTGGATCCCTTCAGGATCTAATGTACAGATAATTTTTCTTGCTCTTTTTCATTTTGGCTACAAAATTACCCTCTGAGTTAACAATGCTAAAAGCCAGAACATGTAAAGGATTCTTCTTATAGCAGTATTTTTCAAAGGAGCTATGAGGGGGCCTTCAACAAAATTGGAGCATAACATAGGTTAATAGTACATTTCTATAGTTGCCTAGGGAAAATATTTAGGAATCATGTTACACCACTTCATCATGTTGATGAAGTGCTGGGTATTAAAGGGTTCATTAGTCATAAATATGTAGATATGTTGTTTCTCTTTTAAATTTTATATAAATGTATTATATATTATATTTTATATCTATGTTTTATCACTTTTTTTTTATAGGTCCAAGTTGTCCAGTTTAGCTTAATGAAGAAAAAAGGCAGTGAAATCATTGGCACTATTAAAAGGATAACTGATTGCTTAAAATATGGGCAAGGCAGTGCTGGATAGTCATTATATTGCTGAATTCCACATTATCAAGTAATCTACATCACCAGGTCATACATATTATTCCATTCATATACACAGACATTTCTTGCTGTACAAATCAACTGCAGACAATGTGTTTTAGAAGATTTGAATGGATCAAGTTTAATGTGAATTATTACAATGATCAAGCACACAGCATAAAAACAGCAAACCACAATTTTACAATTTTTTTTTTTTTGGCTCACTCCCTCCCCAGATTTCCCAATACAGGTATTCTGAGGTCCAGGATAAAAGAAAAATTTGCAGTCACTTCTAATGAAAGCATGCAAGTCACATAGTAGTTTGCATTTTGATCTCCCCATCCAGCAGCTTCCTATGTTTGAATGTATTTTTATCTCCTAAACTAAGAAACTCCTATGAGGAGCCACAGTCATCATTTTGCACAAATAGGCTGGCAGTAACCTAACTTGCCATCATTTTACAGCAAGCCCTATTATGATATTTCATAGTTTATAAGAGACAAAGGATCTTAACAGACATATATTCAGAATAAGTGGTGAAAATAAAATATTCTTGACTTATGCATTCTATCAAATAACACTGAAATCTCTCTGAATAGTTTATCAGATGAATTCAAAGAACAGAATTAAAAGAACATTTCTTTTATGGGAAATAAACAATCACACACTTAGAGAAAAATAAAAGAACACTGTTTCTTCTTAGAAAATATTACTTTAACATTTGGTAAGGTACTCAGAAAGTTTTTCATAAAATATATAAAATGAGTTCATCGTTTCTTAGAACATTTCCAACAAATATTTCTTCAAAAGGAACTTGCTCTCACAATTAAAGAAGCATTTGTTTGTTAATGCATCTATTTTCTCAACTTCTGAAAATGAGATTGGGACAATTTGTGCTTCTCAAACAATAAAAGCTGACGATCTTATTTTTATAACATTTTATTGTTTGATTGTTGCAAGGTGGTTTAGAAGTCATTAGCACATTCTCCTGTATCTGTCACTATCAACATCCCAATTTTACAGCTGAGAAAACAGAGAATAAAAGATTAATACAATACAACTGATTAAATCTGGTCTAGTGCAGGATTATTTTAGAAGTAATTCACTTTCACTTCAAAATTTTATCAACATGGATAAGAAATAGCAAATACGGTCATAGCTTTATTTTTTTACCTCATTATTACAAGTTTATAGATAAAATAAACTTTTTAAAAAATCATATTAAAGTATGTTTTAAATTTGGTCATTTACATAAAGTCTTTACTATGTTGTATATTTTTGTATAATTAGAAATAAACATTGTATTCCCATTTAACTATTCATGCCTTTCTGTTGTTTTGAAGATATTAAATGAATTCAAAATAGTTCATCACATTTGCATTTATACAGTGCCAATTTAAGAGTCTTTAGTGTTTCATAATTCAACAAAGTTTTCTTTTATATTACTGTTTAGATCAACTAATATATGCAGAGTCAAAACAATTAAAATTGTGAAATATTCATTTTCATTACTATAATCATTTAATTAATAAGTCTTATAAACATTATTCACCAAGAATATTTATAAATTAACATGTTGCTTATTATTTCATGCAACATTCTTCAACTAATAAAGGTTTGCTGTCAACTGCATATTATATAGAAAGAGGAGGAGTAGGAAATGCAGATTGTTGATTCAGATAGTTTAGCTACTAATCATAAAACTATACTATTTTTAACATTTTTACTCTATGGTAAAATTATATGTTAATGTAAGCATTAATTATGGTTAAGATTTTACCCAATAGAGAATGGCATAGAGTAGGCTAAAATAATGGCCACATTCCATTGACATTTCACATTAAACTCAGCAAACTCATTAAGTAGATATTATTTTGCAGATTCAGAAACTGAGGCACTAATTGGTTATAACACCTGCCTAAGAGTATCATGAGTGAACAGCAGATTTGTGACACAAACTAAAGTTATGTGAACTTATTTGCTTAAAGTTGCATTCATGAACTTTATTTTACACAAAAGACATCCACTTCTGACAAAGATGGAGTAAAAGGTTTCAGATTATTCTCCTGCCTGAATCAATTAAAAACGCAAAGTACATGAATCAACATGTTTCAAGATACTAAACTGTTAGAGTCTGTAAACAAGTTGGGACGGCGCCTGGCATTTTGCCAAGGGGAGTGGTTTGTGAGGTGGAGCCAAGGAGCCATTAAGTGTGGAGATTCCTTATTGGTTGACTGCTGTATCTAGTTTATGTTAATTAAGATAAGCTGTGTGGAATGTATATATACCGCTCCTGTCCTACAATAAACGGCTCCCACTCCTGCTGTATCAATCTACACAAGTTGTTCGTTACCCCTCCCCCCCAACCCCCGTTATTTTGCTGCAGCCGGACTGCGGCACTAAACATCAGGCAATAAAGGACAATGATCCTTAAGAGATGAGAAATGTATGTATGAGATGGGCCCTGAACTTGTCTTAGCTTGCTGCCAGAAAGTGTTTCCAGGGCGATTGAAAGGAAGGGAATACTGCTTAAGGTCAGCAGTCTCCTACATCTGAGGAGACAGAACTGGGGGAATAGAAATGCCAAGACAACTGGAGTTTGCAGGACACATGACAGGAAAGATCTACACAGAATTCCAGACAACTTTAGAAACTATCTCTTTTACATTCTGCCACTTACAGGCTAATGTATGCGTGTGAAAAAAAGTTCACAAGACCAGGAATATATCCCCCAGAGATAAGAACCAACATGCACAAAGGAATGGAAATCTTGCCCATTCCAACCAACCAGTTTGGGAACTTTGTATTTCACAGTTCATTGGGTAGACTTCTCAGAAGGATTCTTACTTTGGTAATGGGACAAGAATCGCCTTAGATTAGATGCTGTTTATGTTTGGATAGGAGGTGTCATCCCCAAAGCTCACATATTAGTCAATGTAGGACTGTTCAGAGGTGGAATGATTAGATCATAAGAGCTATAACCTCATCAGTGGATTAATAATTTGGACTACTGTGTGATAACTGTAGGCAGGCAGGCATGATTGAAGGAAGTAGGTCACTGGGGACATGCCAGTGGAAATTTTATCCTGCCCTGGCTCCTTGTTTGCTCACTCCCCCTGCTCCCCTGCTGGTATGAGCAGAGCAGCTTTCCTCTTCCATGACCTTCTTCCATAATCTTCTGCTCACCTCAGGCCCAGAGTAATGGAGTCAAATGACCATGAACTGAATCTCTAAAACCACAATCCCAAATAAACTTTTCCCCTTCTAAGTTGTTCTTACAAGGTATTTTTATCACAGAAACAAAAAGTTGATTAGCATAGTCTCAGCTAAAACAGCTTTAAGAAGAGTTCTAAAAGGATTATATTCTTTCCATGTACATGAACTGTTTCAGAGCAAAGTTTAAGAATATCTTTAAAACATCTGGTAGCCAAGAAAAGTAATGGCATCCAAACAAGTTCTGGTACTAAAAAAAAAAAAAAATTGAGACATTAGAAGAAACAAAAATATGCCAGCCATTATCATGAGGAAATCAATCATTTAAAACTGAATCATAACGGGCACCGATAACAACATTAATAGAAATAGATTTTCAAACTCCAATCTACAAAATTAATCTCATTCTTAATGGGTCTAAGTAACAAACAAGGCAAGGATATTTACTATTACCACTTCTACTGTATACACTGTACTGAAGTTTCTAGCCAAGGTAATTAGTCAATAAAATAAATAAATAAAAGTCACCAGATTGGAAAAGAAGAAATAAAAATATTTACTCATAGATTACATGATCTTTATGCTTAAAATCCTAAGGAATCTGCCAAAAGGTTATTAGAACATATAAATGAATACAGCAAGGTTGCAGGATATAATACTGATACAAAAAAAATCAATTCTTTATCTATACCCTTGCAACGAACAAACAAAAATAAAAAGAGGCAGACAATTCCATTCATAATAGCATCAAAATGTCTTTTAAAACTTAGGAATAACTTTAACAAAAGAAATGCAAAACTTAAACCCTGCAAACTCAAAACTTTGCTCGAAGAAATCAAAGAGCTACGTAAGCAGCAAAGTTCCCATGTTTGTGGATTGAAAGACAACATTAATATAAAAATGCTCCCCCACACTGATATACACAGGATTCTCTAACATATTCCAACCTGATTTTTTTGTATTAATTGACATGGTGATTCTAAAATTCACATAGAATTGCAAGGGACTCAAAATAACCTAAACAATCCTGAAGAAAAGAATAATTAAAATAGGAAGATTCAAATATCCCTATTTCACAACTTACTACAAATAAATGTTAATCAAGAGAGTTTTGTAAATGTATAGCAACAGACATATAACACAGCAAAAAAAGAAGTAAATAAATTAAACTTCATACAAATGAAAAACCTTGTGCTTCAAAGAAAACCAGCAAGAAAGTGAACAGATAGTACAAGAAATGAAAGAAAACTTAAGTAATATAAATATAGCAGAATCATATCTATAATGTATAATAATCTTTATAACTCAATAATAAAAGGACAAGTAACCAAATTTAAAATGGGCAAAGAAGCCCAGTGTAGTGGCACATACCTATAGTACCAGCTACTTGGGAGGCCAAGGTAGAAGAATTACCTGAACCCAGGAGTTGGAGACCATCCTGGGCAGTATAGTGATACCCTTTCTCTAAATAAGAAAATTTAAAAAAAAAGACTGGGCATTAGGGGTGTAGCCACTGGTAGAGCATGTACAAGGAACTGAGTTTGACTCCTCAGCACTACACACACACACACACACATATACACATACACACACACACACACACACACACACACACACACACACGCTAAAGGATCTAACTAGACAGTTCTCCTTACAAAATATGCAATGGCCAAGCAGCACACAAAAACATTGCTCGACATCATTAGTTATCAGGGAAATGCACATCCCTTTCTAGGACTCTTCATAGGAAACTTTACACTCTTGTTATATCTCATGGGATACTTTGGGAGTACTCCTAGGGCTAGACCACTAGAGGGTCAGTTTGAAACAGACAAATGTAAGGGATATGGAGAAGGTATTGGTGAGTGGCTCAATATATTAGTTCATTCCAAAATTTCTACAGGTATCCACTGCCAAAATTTTTGGTACCAAAGAATAAATGGTACCTAAATATAATTTTTATTGGGCCTAGTATACAGTCACAAACTGAGCAAGCAGAGTCACTTTTCAGATGTCTGAGCAACTAAATGAAGGACAGAATCTCCAGAGAGGGTGCCCGTACTGAAAAGCTCAGCCTATCCAACGGCTATGCTTCTCTTTCCTTGGTCTAGGAAGGACAGAGAAAAAAAAAATTCTACATATATTTTCCAGATTTTTTATAGTAAAGATTGGTAGAAAATCTTAGTAAAATCCTGCCTTTCTGCTGTTATACCAGCTCTTTCCCAGGCTCTGTAATTGATTCCTTGGGGCATGCTAGAATCTGGAAGCAATGAAGTGTGGTTGTACAGCACATTAGGAGAAATTGCTTCTTCTTGCAAAGTTGCTTTCTCCTGCCAGGTTGTCGCAGGATTTTGAGTAAAGTAGAGAACAGTTTCATCAGACAGGGAAGGAAGGGATCCTTCAGTGTGCAGAGGAGGTTTGGTTGGGCTTAGGACTTCCAGCTATCCCTGTTCATTTGGACCAACCCAAATGCACATTCTAATCATCAAATGTGTACTCTTTCCTAAATAATATCTGGATTTGATATATCCATCATTCTACAAGAAATAGGAAATATTACGGAATGCTTTTAGAAACTTTCTGCCTTTTTCTTTTTGTAATGAGAATCTCGATTCTAAACCTTGCTGATTTATTTCCAATACAGTAAAACATGGCTAACACACCCTACATTCCTGGTATTTCTCATGCCCTTCACATGAACTGTGATTCCAGTAACTGCAATTTGCCACTTCACGTTACAGACAATCCCATTCTATGGAAAATAACAAAGTTCAAGTTCCCAGTTCCTTCAAGGTCTGTTACTGCAATGTGTAGGGATCATGAATATAAAACCAAAATACAGTGCTGGGATTGTGGCTCCATGGCAGAGTGCTTGCCTCGCATGTGTGAGGCACTGGGTTCAATCCTCAGCACCACATGAAAATAAATAAATAAAAGTATTGTGTCCATCAACGACTAAAAAACTATTTTTTAAAAAATGAAGTTATTAAAAAATACAAATTAGTTCACATGATTCCTGGGAGGGCTTGGGTATCAGCTGGGAGACACAGGTAGGAACAATTCCCAAACTGCCCTGCTGTCCTGGTTGCAGGTTCTAATCTACCCCTTTTGTCACCAATATCACTGCTGCTGGGACATCTTCCTCAGATGCCTCGAAAAGTTCTTTGTCTCCCTCTCCATCCTTTTTTTTTATGCTAAGCAGAAAGTTTCAAGGTTTTTCTTTCTTCTGAATCCAGGTTTCATGTTGATGCTTGTATTCATCAGAAAGTAGATCACATTTTAGCCTTCAGGTTGCTAGGCAGGCTGAAATATTGAGTTCTAGCATATATTGGGGTGACCATGAGAAGTTGCAAAGTAAAAATGCTCCACATATGAAAAGCAGCTCAAAGGTATGACACATGATATATTCCTCTCATCTGTATGTCTAAATAATCTTATACTTCAGTTGCTTGATTTATCTGTTTGGACAGTATCTTTAGAATAAGAAAACACGGTAGGAAGGCTCTGGCCAGCTTCCACTATGGAGGTGGAGGCCGTAAGTTTGCATTTTTTATACCAGATAGTCTTCTCCTTTTTCTTCCGATTTCTCCTACCTGTCCCGTTGATCTCCCATTCACTGTGCCCTGCTTTTCTTATTATCCCTAGGCGAGTGGTTCCCTTGCTTTAAATTGTATCTCTGGGTCTGATGTCTGACCAATCCCAGGTGTCCCTGCAGGTGAGTGGGAAGACCCAAGGTGGAGAGAGGGTAGGCACTGACTAGCCAAGGTGATCCCAGTGTCTTACCTGACTACCTAGCTTCACCTTCGGGTCTTCATTTTTTTCACTCCAGTTTTGATGACTTGCTAAATAAGGTCTGTCTTTTACTCATATAAAACATAGTTCTCTCATGTATTTCATTTGTTTGAAGAGCACATTTGTTTCCTCCATCCTATCTCCAGGCTTTCTATCTTCCCGAACAGTTTTACAATATTTCTACTGAAGCCACCCTTTCTCACATCTTGAGTTATGTATTACTATTGTCATTTTACATAGAAGAAAACTCGGGTTTAGTTAATTTAAGCAATTTGCTAAAGGCTGATAAGAAAATAAAGGCAACCCATCATTATGTACAACTGTAATGCACCAATAAAAAAAAAATATGGGAAAAAGAAAGGGAAATAAAGGTAGGATTTTAACTCAATGTTGTTTAATCCAGAGCCCAAGATCTTAACTCTTGTGGGAGATCCCTCCCCTATATTACATAATAATATGTTGCTCTTAACAAATCATTATTTTCTCTACCATTTTCATCGCACATTCTAAAAAATTCTATTTTAGAAATTTTCTATATTTTGGAATCATGAGCATTCTTACAATGTGAGATTACCAGAATTAGTATTCTATCCAGTTAATTGTGGTAGGCACCAAGTTCATATCCCAACAGCAGACCTTTGATTTCTCAGAGAATGATACTGCCCAAATATTGGTTTCACTGTTCTCAAACCATCAGACCAATTTTCCAGGTCTGTTCTCAATTATGGAGAATCAAAATGTGATCCTCAAATATGCCAGTTTGGATATTAGTAATTTTGAGTTAAAGATGCTTGAAAAACAGCAAATAAAAGAAGAGCACTCTGACCTTCCTTTATGTTTGTGAAAACAAGAAATAATACTCCCGTGTATAAGATTCCTTGCCTATGCCAAGAGGAGGAAGGACATTCCTGTCACCAAAAATAAAAAGTCAAGGTCAAGAGAAGTCTGCATAAATAGACTATATGAAACTAGCCCTTATCTTCCTAGTCACTTTTCCAATTAACTTACCTACCCAAACCCCTTTTCTTGTTATGTTTTCATAATTTTCAATTATCTATCCAGCCAAGTGTGTAAGTGTTCAGCTCTTACTTCATGTATGAGTCCCCATTTTTTTTTTTTTTTTTGGTGAAGGCTCTCAGGCACATCTTACAATTACCAAATAAATTCTGTAGGCTTTTCCATTATTAATCTGTTTTATGTCAGTCCCACTGGAGACCCAGTGAGTAGAGAAGAAATTTTGCCCCCACCAACTACACTATGATTTTTGAATTAGAAACTTGAATGTAATGAAGGCAAAGTAACAGACTGTCCTAACTCCAGTATCAGAAGAAAAATGCCACCTTCCTTTCTTACAGGAAGAAAGCATTCTATAGGAGTCCAGTGTTAGTAGGTAGGGTCACTAGAAGGAGAAGACATCCTCTAAATTTCACTATCAGGAAGACTTAATTACTGCATTATAAGGTAGTAAAGCCGAGAGGAAAATGGTATTCTGTTTCTAAACCAGGATAAACTTCAAAAATAAATTGGCTTGGAATGTACTGAGTACTGGGACCTTAAGTATACAACTCAAGGCACAATATCTTGTCAAGCAGGGTGTGAAGATATAAAACTCTTTAGTTAATGTTTTTATTATTAGAGATTCTAATATTCTTAATAGCTTGAATGTAATCTCTCAAAGTCCTGGAGATAAGAAGGAACTTGAAAAGGGCCCTTCTTGAAAATCAATTGTCATGAAAAAGCAAATTCCCTGTTCAGCTATATTTAATATGCAAATGAATACATTTCTTAAATTTGCTTGCAAATTTCTACTAAACCTTTTACCCTATTTATCTCCCTTTCAAACATGCATACAAGCCAATAAAAAATATTTATGTCCAAATTAATAGAGTATATTAAACATTCAAATAACATTTATTACCTGTAATCCCAGTAACTCCAAAGATTGAGGCAGGAGAATTGCAAATTCAAGGCCAACTTAGTGAGACCCTCTTCAACTTAGCAAGATCCTGTATCAAAATAAAAATAAAAAGGATTGGGGATGTAGCTCAGTGGTAAAGTGCCCAGGATTAAGTTTCAATCCTCAGTACAAAAGAAAAGCAGTATTTTTGCAAGTTATTCTTAGCAATATAAATTACATTCAATAGCATAGGAGAATTTTTTTAAACTTTCAATAACTTTATTGCTTCACAAAAACTGAAATGACTCAAGTATAAAAATATCACAATTAACTAATGAACTAATTAAAATATCACAATTAACACAATGAACTTATGTATCTCATTTCAAGAAAACAGTAGAAACCAAAAGCAAAAATTAACAAAAAGTAAAATAATTCTGTAAGATAACAGTGAAAAGGAAAATATTTAAGTGTTTAGAATCTGTTAGTTAATGTGTTAGTGAAAAGGAAAATACTTAAGGGTTTAGAACTGTTAGTCACCTTTTCATCACTGTGACCAAAATATCTGACGAGAACAACTTAGAGGAATAAAGATTTATTTGGGCTGACAGTTTCGGAGGTTTGAGTTATGGTTAGCTGGCTCCATTCCTCTAGACCTGAGGTAGAACATCATGCCTGAAGGGCGTGAAAGAGAAAAGCTGATCAGCTCATGACAGACAGGAAGGGTTGGGAAAAAGATAAACCCTTCCAAGGCACACACTCAGTAACCTATTTCCTCCAACCAGGTCCCACCTCCCAGTACTCCATTCAGCCATCAATGAATTAATCCACTGAAGTCATTACAGCTTTCATGATGTAATCACTCTCCAAGAGCCCCATGAGACTTTGGAGAACATTCCAGATCTAAGCCACAATAGTCAGCCTTCCTTTGCTGTGACAAAATACCTGAGATAAACAACTAATAAGAAGCAAAGATTTCTTTTGGTTCAGTTTTGGAGGCTTCAATGCATAGTCAGTAGGCTTATTGCTTTGGGGCCTGTGACAGCAATTCATTCCTATGGCAAGAAAGCATCATAAAAGAAGCTTCTCAGTTCATGGCAGCCAGGAAGGGAAGGAGAGAGACAGGAAGGGGATAGGATCACAGTATGCCCTTCAAGGGTACACCCCACCCCCAATGATCTAACTTCCTTCTGATAGGTTTTACCATTTCCTAAATGTTTCACCCCCTCCCAATTGTGCCATGGGTTGGGAATCAAACCTTTGGGGGACATTCAAGATCCAAACAATACAGAACCAGAGAGATAAACATGCTTAACATTTAACAATTCTAGAATATTCTGAAATTTTGTAAAACATCATTAAAACTCTCAAGATTAAAGTTTATGAACTTAATTACATCAAATGAGAGGATACAATAAAAGAACAAGAAGAGAGCTCATCCAAATTCATACATTATAGCCCCTCTGTTTAAATGTCCCAACCTAACTCAAAAAGAGCCTTCAAAAATATCTTACACATGAGAAGAAGCTTATTTCTTCACTTCAAAGAAAAACAGATTGTTAGATATAAAAGCGCACTAATAGTTTTGATCTAAGGTCTTTCTCAAAATTTTCAGCTATCAAAATTTCTCATAGCTTCATGCATGCTAAATTCATAGCATGGTATACATTATGTTTTTCTCCCAAATAGCCTTCAATGCATACACTTAAGATATGCAACATGATGTTATGAGACACATGCAAACAGCAAAATGAGTACAATAGTGAAGCAAATTAACATTTCCATCATATCAGCTACCCATTTGTGTGTGTATCTGTGAGTGTGTGTGTATGTTGAATAGTTAAAATGTACTTACTTAACCTGAATCCCAAATATATTACAATTTTATTACCTATAGTCCCCCAATTGTACACTAGATATCTAGGATTTTTCATACTTCATATCTTATATTTTATATCCTCTGACTTGTACCTCCCTAACTCACTCCACCTCTACCTCTGGAATTCACTCTTTCTTTCTCCATTTCTGTACATGTGATTTTTTTAAAAAAGATTCCATATATAAGTTAGATCCCACAACATTTTTCTTTCTATATCTGGCTCATTTCTCTCAGCATAATGTCTTCCAGTTTCTTCCAAGCTGTATAAAATGACAAAATCTCCTATTTTAGGGTTAAATAATATTCCACTGTACATGTACTCACCATAGTTTATTCACTTGTCTGTTGATGGACACTTGGAGTGTTTTATAACTTGGCTGTTGTGAATAATGCAATAATGAATGTGGGAAAGCAGATAAATTTACAAGGTGATGATTTCAGTGTCTTTGGGTATATTCCCCAAAAGGGATTACTGAGTAATATGGCAGTCTATTTTTATGTTATTTGGAAACCTCTATTCTTTTTTTCCATAATAGTTGTATCAATCTCCATTTTTATTAATAGTATACAATAGTACCCTTCTCCTCATATCTCACCAATATATTATTATTCTACTTTTTAATAACAGTCATTTATAATAGATAAGGTCATATGTATTTTTCTGCTGATTAAAAATAATAAGCAACTTTTCATATGAATTATGGCAATCTTTATGTCTTCTTTGGATAAAAATCTATTTGGGTCTTTTGCCTATTTTTTAATCAAGTTATTCATTTTTTGACTATTGAGTTGTATCTGTTCTTATAAATTTTGGGTACTGATCACTTATCAAACATGTGGTTTGTTGTAAACTTTATTCCAGCCTGAAGGTTAGCTTTATATTTTGCTATTTTCTCTGCTGAATGGAAGGATTTTTTTGTTTCATTTTATTTTGTTTTACTTTGATGTAGTATCATTTATTTATTTATTTATTGCTCTAGTAATCTGAATTTTTTATGCAATATCAAATTTCATTTCCAAGATCTATATCAAAGAACTTTTCTTTATTTTCATACAGGGGTTCTCTGGTTTAAGATTTTGCTTTAGATCTCCATACATTTTGAGTTGATTTTTGTTTATGTTATAAGATAAATGCCCAATGTCACTCTCTCAGATGTAGAATCCAGTTTTCCCAGTGCCATTTATTAGAAACTGACTTTCTCCTGTTGTGTCCTCTTGATGTTCTGATTAAAAATGAGTTACCATATATGTTTAGGTTTATTCTGGGCGCTCTATTCTGTTCCATTACTCTATAATTCTCTTTTTATGCTAGTACTATACTGTATTGATTATTATAGGTTTTAATCAGAAAATATGGTGCCTTCAATCTGATTTTATTCCTTAGAGTTATCTTAGTTAGTCAAAGTCTTTTATTGTTTCATATGAATTTTAGGATTCTTTTCCTATTTCTGTAAAGAATACATTGGGATTTGACAAGAATTTCATTAAATACATATATTTATTTGGGAAGCATAGACGTTTTGACAATATTAATTCTTTTACACTATTAACATGGAATATATTTTATTTGCATCTCCTTTGATTCGTCTATCAATGTTTTTTTAGCTTTTAGTATACAACTCTTTAAATTTATTTCTAAGCATTTTATTTACTTTTTGAAGAAATAATTAAAAGACTTGCAAAAAAGAAAAACCCAGGGCCAGATGACCTCACAGTTGAGTTCTACCAAGGAAGAATAACATTTCTTCAACTTTTCCAAATAATAGAGTTAGAACTACCTTCAAATACAGTTAATGAGACCAAACTTGCTTTGATACCTAATCCAAAGTGACCTTAAGAAAAAACTAGAGGCTTATATCTATAATGAGCATTGATGCTACATCATGCAGATCAATCACTGTGATGCATCATATAAACAGAATGAAAGACAAAAACCACATGGTCATGTCAGTTGACATAGAAAAAACATTTGACAAAGTCCAATGTCCCTTTCTCTGATAAAAGTTCGCAGCACAGCTGGTACAGAAATTTCCTTACCACAATAAGTCCATGTATAAAAATCCCATAGATAACATTAATAAAGCTTTTCCACTAAGATCAGAATAGGGCAAGGGTATCCATTTTCACCACTTCTGTTCACCATCTATCAAAAGTGCTATTAAGAACAAACAGAGATATGATAAATTGTGGTATAAATATGTATTAAAGAATTGTGATGCAAAAAAAAGAGAACTCATGTATAATGGCATAATTTGGCGTGAACATACTCAATATACAGAATTATGAAAAATTGTGCTGTGAATGGATAATTATGAATGTAATGCAATCCACTATTGTCATGTATGTAAGAAATAAAAAAAGAAAAATCACATAAGAAAAAAAATAAAAGGTCAAAAGATTGAAATACTGGCAGCATTAAAAAATATTGAATGCAATAAAATTGTAGAATACAAAAACTACATGAAAAAAAGAGTAACATTTTTATGCCCAAATAGTGACCTAATTGTAAAAAAGTCAACAATCTAATTTATGATAGCATAAAAAAATAAATAAATTCATAATACTTGGAATACCTAGAATAATACCCCATAGGGCATGTAAATACTGACGATGAGACAACAAGGATTACTGTAGTCTTCTCCCCACTTGATGCCAAATCTACAGGAGTATTTGTGCCTATAGAGGAATTTCCAAATTTAGCAAATAAAAATACAGAACACTAAATTGTATATTTATTCCAGCTTAACAATAAATTTTACTATAAGTATGTAATATTGTGGACTTACCACTAATAAATAAGCTTTTAGTACAATTATATCCCATATGTTTTATACTTATTCTAAACTTAACCATTGCTTAAATCAAATTTAATACTTGTATTTTGTCTGACAGCTGTAACAGATCAATCATTTTCACAAACATTTATAATTTTGGTTCAGAAATGGATGCATGACATTATTAAATTAGTACTTTGAGATATATCTCTGATCCTAATTGTATCATCATATTGCTAATATTTGACTGTTTAGAATACTGATGTCTACACTATTTAGCAGGAATTACATAAAGCCCTGTAGTGATTTCTGAATTTATCACTCCAAAATTCTGTGATACTCATCAATTTAAGTAATGAATATGAGCATAGACTTATTCATTTTGAAAATAAGACTAGATAAAATCTACAATCTTTTATGTAGGATTTAGTAGGCAATTATGTAAAATGTTTCACACAATGACTGTCCAATGGCAAAGCTTCCAATTTTCTTTTTTTCTCCAACCTCTCTCAAACATAGGACAGTCTCTGAAAACAGCACCTGCACTGCCTTTGAAATTTCAGTTACAATTCGCAAAGGCGAATCTTGCAAAGGTGAAACTAACAGACTGATTAAATAAATTAAAAGCTAAGAGAGAACAAAAGAGAGAGGTTGAAAATAACTCCAAGTTGTGGATAATGAAAAGGAAAACGATTAAAGTCATTGCAAAAGGAGAGAATATGAAAGAAAGCAGGTGTGTACAAGCAGTGAGTGTTAGACATAACGAGATTGAAAGAATGGTGAATTTTTGTGAAAGTCTCCAATGCTGGTCTCTTAATGCTTTCATGCCATTATCATCATTCATCAATAAATTAACTAACTAATGTAAGGCATTGAAAATAGTACCTAGGACACAGTAAGCCTCAATTAATGTTAACCATTACTTAATTTCTGTTAGCTGTTATTATGTTTACTATCTTTTCATTGACCAATTTAAAATTATAAAATCATACTTATTTCTTACCCCAAACTTGTAATTACAAAGAAAGGAGAGTCAGTTTCTCAAGTTTATTCTGGTTAAGATAGAAAACCCCAAAATTCCCTCCTATACCCTTTTGATTCTTACCAAAAGAATATTGCTTTTTGATCTCTTATTCTGAATAACAATGTGTGTATTTAAAGAAACGTAAACTTACTATTCAAATGTATTACATAAATATGTATGTATATTATTTATAATTAAGGAATTTATGCTTTTTATTTGGACTTCAGAAAAGTAGAAAGAAGATAAAAATCACACTGTCGGGTGTGTTCATCATGCCTGTAATCACAGTGACTCAGGAGAATGAAGCAGGCGGATCACAAGTTCCAGCCCAGCTTCAGCAATTTAACAAGTCCCTAAGCAACAAAATGAGACCCTGTCACAAAATAAAAAATACGAAGCAAAGGAGGGCTGGGGATGTAGCTCTGTGGTAAAGCACTTTTGGGTCTAATCTCCAGTACTAGGGGAAAAATTACATTACTAAATCACAATATTATCATTTAACATTTTCAGTATTTTTGAAATGAGAGCTTTATTAAGATTGCTTCTACAGTTTTATGGCTACATTTTTTTTTGCAGGGTGGGGAGGGTACCAGGGATTGAACTCAGGGGCACTTGACCACTGAGCCACATCCCCAGCCCCTTTTTTTTTTATTATTTTATTTAGAGACAGAGTCTCACTGAGTTGCTCAGGGCCTCGCTTTTGCTGAGGCTGGCTTTTAACTGTCAATCCTCCTGCCTCAGCCTTTGGAGCCGCTAGGATTACTGTCCTGTGCCAAGCATCCGGCTTCACCACATTTTTATACCTTAGGTTTTATGCATTCTCCTCCCTGGTCACTGAGGGACATCTGTGGTTGGTTACTTATATGTATTTATAAAATGTGAGTTTGTACAATCACAGGATGTTAAATATAAGACCCAATTGAACTGGACATTTACAGAAGCTTCTAGAAACCAACAGCCTTTATGTGTTAGCATTAGAACACAAAAATATATTCAGGAAGACTGGACCCTTCCCCTTGGAGCCCACATAATTAACACAGATTATGGCCAACACCTTCCAGAAAAAATAGTCATCTACATATCCATCTAAGTTTTGGACTTCTCAAGATCGTCCACTTGGCCTTGAATTAACCCTGTTGCCATTAGGGCACTGCCTCTGCCCTAACAGCCACTGGAAATCACTGATTATTTTGCAAACTCACTAGCTGAAATCAAGACATAAACCAATCCTTTGAACTCTTATCTGAGATTTTCATTCTCTTGACTCAACTTCTCATCTGCTTCCCAAATTCTTCCATTGGAATTAACACCCCATGGACAGAAAAATTGCCTAAACTCTCAACTGTTTTATGAAAAGTATATTTTATTCTCTCAACTCCAAAGGAATCTTTGCCCCAAGGATATCCCTTCCCCTTTTGCAAAAGCTGTTCAGTACTGTACTGTCGACCTACTGCAGAGTTGGTAGGTAGCATCTGTGTCCTTCTCATACTAAGGAACAGCTTCCTGTTTACTGTTCCTCCACTGATGGACCAAACCCTCTGTTCAGAAAGATTGTGTGTGCAACACATGCCTGTGCTTCCTGTCATCTTCTAGTCATATTCCATTTTCCATTTCTTTAAAACAAAATGTGGCATTTAAATTGTACCTTTCCTCAGTATTCATTTAAAAAAAAATCCAGAATCTCCCCAATCTCATGACTTTAAAATATACCTATTTGACTCATGTACTTCCCTCGACAGAGAGAGGACAATAACATATTTGAAAAATGATAAATCCTTACAACCCACCTTCTGAGGGGTCCATCTCACTTTCCTGGCTCTCTCATTTAGTTACTCTCGATATTCTTGACCACATCAGGATTCCAGTCACTAAATACTCCATATTTTCCCAATTGTATCAGATATCATTGAACTTCTGTCCCATCTATGTTAGATTTCAATGGGAAAAAGTCCCCTTCATTCATTTGACATCCTCCTTATACGCTTTGCTATATGTTCATTTCCCTGAGCACACATGGAAAACCAAACCGTTAATGAATCCAACTGCTTGCTTCTCTAAATCAAGACCAATGGTAATGCTACAATAAAATGTAACCCATATGCACAGATTGGTGCGAACATAAATCTATGATCTGCAGTCTCATCTGGAGTTTGAACATGTCTTATAATTATTCTAACAATTCTTCTTCAGAACTTTCTCTCATTTTCTGCAAAAGGTATCATGAGTCTCTGTTCTCCTCAATTCTCTTTCCTTTTGGCCTTATTACCTCCATGTTACTTTCCATGTTTCCTCCCTCCTCACTTTCAGCTTCTTTTCACCTACTTTAAAAAAAAAAATAAGAGTCATCAGTACCAAAATGTATAGAAAATTCCCTAATTAAAAAAAATCCCCTATTTCCTCTCTCCAAAATTCTTGCTTTATCAAAGACTTTGCTCTCTTCTTATGCTCAAAAGCATCCATTTCGCCTTCTATAGATTCATTCTAAATTTTTCAACCCCTTTCTTTTTAACCTATCCCTCAGTACTAGTTTCACTTCATTAATGTAAAAATTTACTTATCTCTTATTTTTTAAAAAAAAGACATGTCCTTTTCTGTTGATTTTGCCACCAACCAATAATACATTTTTTTTAATATGCAAACCTGATTCAGTCACAATCTCCTCATTGGCTTCCCTAGTCTTTTAGGAAATGGATGAAACTTTTAGATGGCCGTGTAAAGCTTTTTATGGTTTGGTCCCTCATTAGGTCTCTGAATCTATTACAACACCCTTAACAAACATACTCCAGTCCAAACATGGTAATTTAGTTTTAATTTGTTAAACAGACTCTGTTCTTTTTTGTCTCTTCAATCTTATAAACAGTCCATTTCCTGAAAGCAGGAGCCTGCCTCTATCACCCAAGAAAGAATGTCATGTAACTTCCTTTCCTGCTGAATCACAGCTTATAACAGCTAAATTTCATCTCAAATAATTCCCCCTCTTCTGAGATTTCTTTAACCACCCAGTTTGTATAAATTGTTTCAGTTGAACTCACTCTTACCACCCCATAGCACATAGAGGGTATTGGTTTACTGTATGACTGTTAAAGTATACAGGGAATTCACTGAGGACAAGAACTGTGTCTTATTTTTCTATATATTTTTAGTATCAAAATAGCAGCTTTGTTACAAAGGACTTGTTCAGTAAATGTATATTTGATAAATCAATGAGCAAAAATCATTTCACGGAAACTTCCTCTCCATTAAAGCTGAGGCAGTTACTATACATCATGGATTACTTATTGATCCTTCTTCCATTCAGTGTCATTTCAGATTCACAGAGGAGATGCCTAGAGAGGAGACTTGCAAGAGATAAACTGGGGGAAATGCACTGAAGAATAAAGGAAGAGGAATAAAAAGAGAGGAGGAAAAACTTCAGACTGTACCATCTAGGTCTTATACTTATGGAAGGAGAGAGAGAGAGATTGGGTGGGAAAAATAACTGATTTTAACACAGTTACAAAATACTTTTGTCTAGGTTGATAGGAAGTCCTTGAGTCAAAGTCATCTGTTGGAGAATATTCTAGTCTTGCAGAAATAGACCTCCCTGAATATCCTTGCCTAATCATCAGCTGTAAGCAGCTCTGGGGAAGTGGGGCCTTAGCATAATGCAATGATGGACCCAGAGAGACAGTGGCTGAAGTGAGTCAATTATGATCCCAGTGCATATTTAGAGCCACCACACATTTTTTTTCATTCCATCAATCAACTTTATTACCAATTTTTAATCTTTATCCAAAAATAAAGTATCTATGGCTTTCCAAGTATAATCACATATATTTTCCTTTTAACATAGTACCTCTCAAACAGAGAGGAGGATCAATTTTATTTATAATCCATTACAAACTGATAATAGTACAAAATAGGATGACTTATTAGGAAAATTATTTTTTAAAAAAATTGCGTACAAAAGGGCTGGGGATATAACTCATTTGGTAGAGTGCTTGCCTTGCATGTACACACCCTGGGTTTAAACTCCAGTACCCCCCCCAAAAAATTATATATATTATATAAATTTTAAAATGACCCTGTTGAACTGTTTTGAAAGTTGTTACACTGATAATTTTTATATTCATTTCATGGAGAAATGTGATGTTTGTCCAAGAGGCACAAATCATGGACTTCATTTTGAGTACCCACACCATCTTAGGTATCGCCAGTGCAGTGTGAAGTCATATATGTTGGATAGTGTATTAGTCATCTTGTTGTTGCTATAACCAAAATGCCCAACAAGAACAACTTAGAGAAGGAAAAGTTTATTTTGGGCTTGGATTCAAAGGTTTTGTGCATGATGGAGCAACTGCATTGCTCTGGGCCCAAGGTGAAACAGAACATCATAAACAAAGGGAGTGATGGAGAGGCATTGTTCTGTTCATGGAGGGCAGGAAGCAGAAAGATAGAGGATAGGGGCTGCAAGGAACCTTTCCAGAGCATTCCTCCAGTGATCTACCTCCTCCAGCCACAACCCATCTTTCTGCAGTTATCACCCAGCTAGTCCACTTAAATGAGGATGAACTTATTAGGTTACAACTCTAACAACCCAGTCATTTAACCTCTGCATTCCTACATTAACAGGAACTTTTGGAAGACACCTTATATCCAAACTATAACAGGACATTTAATTATAAAGCTTATTCTTTGATAATTTATTCATTTGAGCTAATGAAAATATGCATCACTTTTATGTGTTATGTAATTTACAGCATCATAACAGGTACTACACAATACATATGCTAAATAAATGGTGAATGACAGGTCTATGACTTATACTATCAGGCACACTTGTTAAATTATTCTTTGTTCCATGCTTTAATGTAGAAATACAAAATCTTAGAATTAACTATAAGATAGTACTAAGCTAAATATGGCAGTCATGTGCATGATATTTTCTTTAAAATTCTTAAGTGGTTGCCCTAAATTGTATTTCCAAAAAACAGACTCTGACACCCAAAACTGCACACAGAAGGTTTCTTGGAGCACGTAGTTGGACAATATACTTATGAGGATGCAAAGAAGGTAGGATTATTCTGAAAGAAAAGGTGACCCACCATGTTACAACTCAAACCTCAGTCCATCCTACCAGAATCCAAGATTGAAATGGCTCTTAATAGCTGTCTTGTAACTTGGCAATGATGCTGGTCTCATACCAGCCAATTATTGTCACAGTCTATGAAACTGTAATTGTTGGAGTGTGTTTAGTCTGAGGAATGGCCCGAAACTCTTATGTTTAAAAGAGCACTGCAATGGATGTGCTGACAATAGGCTGTTAGGAGAGGAGGCAAGTGTGGAAGCAGAGACAGTTAGGAGATATAATAACCTAGGATTAAGATAATTTTCCTGTGTACATATATGAATACACCACAGTGAATCTCAACATTGGGTACATTCACAAGACTGGGAGCCTAATTAGAATAAAATATACTCCATGTTTGTATAAACATATCAAAACAGATCAAAAGATTCTAGTATCATGTATAACTAAAACAACAAAAGCAAAAAGATGCCATGGATTGGCCTGGTCGTGACTGAGTGGGGAAGAAGTGGTCAGGATCTGCAATGTATTATCAAGTTATAACCACAAGCGTTTGTTGATGGGTTGGGTGTAGAGGGTCAGATAAAGAGAGAAGACTAATAAACTTTGAGCATAAACAACTAGAAGAAGAGATTGGATTTTGCTAAAATGGAAAAGATAGCATTTTGGGCATCTGTGGTAGGAGCATCAGGATTTAAATTTTGAAGTGTTAAATTTGAGAGAACTGTAAATAGGGACAGCATAAAGTTTAAGTAGGCCAGTGAATATAAAAATTTAGAGTTCAAGAGAAAAACTCAAATTACAGGAACAAGGATTTGAGGAACAATGATGATGTCTAAATCATGAGATTTAATATGGTCACTTAAGGAGCACAGAGAAGAGATCTAAGCCTTAGAATCTCTGATACTCCAAGTATTGGGAAACTGAGAAGGAACCAGTAAAAGGTCCAAAGAAATGAATTTAGTGAAGTAGAAGAGCCAAGAGCCACTGGTTTCATAGAAGCTAAGTGACAACATATTTCATAAAGAAGAAAGTGATCATCTGGCCAAATGCTACTAAAATGTCAAAGCAATCAAGGCTGGAATTTTATCATTGCATTTGGGAATATGGAATTTATGGATACTCTTGAGTGAGAAGTTCTGTTGAAGGAACTGGAAGCAAACACCACAGAGGCATTAAATAGGAATAAACAACTTTTTCAAAAACATTTTGCTATATAGATATCAGACAGGACAGGCATGGTGGCACATGCTTGTAATCCCAGTCATTCGGGAGGCTGCTGAAGGAGGATCACAAGTTCAGGGCCAGCCAGGCAATTTAGCAAGACCCTGTCCCAAAATAAAAAAAAAAAAAAAATTAAAAAAAAAAGGGCTGGGGATGTAACTCAGTGGTAGAGTACCTTGAGTTCAATTCTCAGAATTAGGGGAAAAAATTGACAGATATCAGACAAATAAGTCCCAAACCAGGAGAATCAAGTGAAGTAGTTTGTTCGTTTGTTGGAGGGTAAGTTTGTTTAAATTATAGAACTTAAAATACGTTTAAATTTGATGTAGAGAGGGGGAAAGTTGATAATATAAGAGAAGTAAAAGGTAATTGCTAAGTGAGTTTACTAGTAAACAGGAAAATGTCATTAAAATTGTATTGAAGAACTGTTTTACACCAACCCATCTGGCAAAGTATACAGATTTGGGGGGATACCAAATGTCAGTAAGAATGTAGGAAATAACAAATGCACATAACACTACTGGTAGGGTTATATATGGTAACATACATGTACTTAAAGAAAAATATTTGAAAGTGTCTTTTTCCCCAAAAACCTAGTGATTTCACTTTCTAATATACCTTCTACAGTGATGCACTTTAAATTTTATCTTGTACACTGATCACTGGGGATCTTGTTAAAATGCAATTCTGATTGAGGAGATCTGGGATGAGGGCTGAGGTTTTGCATTTCTAACAAGCTCCTATGTGATGCTGTCCCTGCTTCTCTGTGTAAATACATAGAGTAACAAGTCTCTGTGAAAACCTTTGCACATATACCAGAAGACAGATGAGTGATGCTCACAACAGCATGGAAACACAGAAAAGCTGCTGATGGACAATTCCTTAATATAATAGATCAATCACTTTAATATATTCAAAAGAGAAAACACCAGGCTCTCTCTATCCTTAACAACGTTGTGTTAAAATGAAAAACAAAGACTGATGCCTATGGTTTGTTGCTGTTTATGTGCATTTTATTTCTGAAAAAAAGAAATTCATATAACATAGTGGAAGACGACACATGAACATTCATAAAATAGTTGCCTCTGTTGAGGAAAAGGAATGGGATGGAATGGATGAGACTGGGTTGTTCTAATGTAAAAGAAAACAGGTAAAATATTAATATGCACTGAGACAGTATGGTGAATATTCATTGTGCTATTTATTTTTTAATTTTATGGGTTTTAAAATTTTAATTTTTAAACTTATATAAATGTTTGAAATAGAAATCCTCAGAAGAGGAGTCATTTATGGAACATTTATGGGACTGGTTCTGTAAAACCAGAGTAGTTTTTAAAATAGCCCTCCATGTGCATACACACACATACACACACACACACACATACACACATATACACACAAACATATTATATAAGTTTTTGTGAATGAGTAACCTGGTAGAAGGATATAAATCAAACTCAAGTTTCATAAATGGAGTGGGGATAGTAGAAAATCCCTTACCTTTTCATTATGTGTCCTTTGTTTGTTTGTTTCAATTCAACAATAAGCTTGCAATAGCTTTAACATAAACAGAGAAAATATAAAGTAAAATAAATTTAACATGAAATTGACATGGCTCCCCAGTTGCCAAACCAAAATCAGCCTACTAGTTCCTGCTGAGACGTCAACAGAGAAGTGGAGTGTCAGAGTGGCAGCCCAGGTAGGTTTTCAAGTACAGGTGGCAAACATGGCCTGTGGCTATGTGGAGCCCCATGCGGACATGGCAGTTCTAAGGCACTGTGAGCCAAGGCGCGCCAACCTGTCACTCTTCAGCAGCCAGGCCTAAGCATGTACAGACACCTGCTGTTACATAGTGCTGTAACCCAGAACTTGCAATCTTAGACCACATTACAACCTTGACCTCCTGCTTCCTGACCTAACAAGAAAATGGAAGTAGGACAGACCTGAATGGAAGCTGGGATTCAAGAGTTGACCAAGAGCTTTAGTATGTTTGCAAAACCTAATTAGCATAAATTTGGACCAATAATGTTAGCATGTTTCCAAAATGTAATTTGCATAAGTTTGGACCAAACTTAGCAGTGACCCAAGTGCTATATAAAACCCTAAACTAGCATTCTCAGTGGGAGAAAAACCTGCTATCTGGGCCTCTCTTGCACTGCAAGAGTTCTGTTCCTGTTACTATTCTTCCATAAAACCTACTCTCACACTCACTCATCCTGGTCTGTGGGTTTCATTTTTTTTAATTCATAAGACAAGAATCCAGAAAGAAGAAGAAATTGATGGTGAGCTGCTGGGGTCAGTTGCAACACTGGAGGGCTCATCATTAAGAGCTGCAACACATCTCAGCTGCAGAGGCCTGCTGTTATCTTACACAGACCTCACCCACCAGCAGAACCAGAGAAACCCCAGTCTCACCTGCCAGCAGAAGCAGAAAATCAAGTTGCAAATCAAAACTTCAGTTTCAAACTAAGTTCAAAAATATTAGAGAAAATTTACGTAAGAATTAAGATGTAGAAGCTTAAGAGACAAATAACTGAGGAATTTTTCAAAAAAATAAAAACAAAAATAGGTAATCAGTATGAAGTACTACACAGTGTACAACTTATAAAGAATCATGTCATCTCTAATCAAAAGACTCTTAATCATCATCAGATATGATACTTAATTTCTACTTTAAAACATAATAATGAACATGTCAGTTCCCCTCTTCCTACTTCCTGTTGATCCACCTTCTTTACTTGAATAACTTCTGGGTCCCACTCTGCATCACATACTATCTTACTTCTTTGTACCCCCTGTCATGATTAAATCACAAAAGGTATGTCTTTTTCATAATTTAACATGCTCAAATCAACTTAACATATCATTGAAATTCTCTTGTAAAATCTCCGCTCTTGAAGGAATTGCATCATAATCAGCATAAAAAATAGAATCAATGCTGGTCTCCATTCTTCAGAAAAGACTAAATGCTACCTAATGGCCAGCATTCTACAACAATCTGGGCTTCAAGTTCATTCATGCAGATCCAAAGTAGCCTCTCATGTGGAAAATAACAGAAATGTAAAACATTCATTCACTTCCAAATATTTTCTTCTCCTTTTGTGTTCCAGGCCCTGTGGTAAGTTTTAAAAAAATAAAAAATGTAACTAAATAGTCAGCTTCACATTTTACCTTTCTATCAGGCACAGGCTATGTTCTGATGTGTTCTATGGTTTAGACAAGTTCCTCAGATATGTTGAGCACCTCTGTGTGTGAGAGATAGTGAGCATCAGACCTTGATGAAATACAATATGGTACTAATGAAATTGATGGTCCCATTTAACTTCTTCAACGACTTCCTTAGTTCTTTCTTTTATAGTCTCTTCCACTCAAGCATCTGCTTCACAAACCTTGTCATTGTTCAATTTAAATTTTTCCAAATGGAGTTAAACACCACTATGGATTGAAAATGGCTATATGGGCCAGGTGAAGCAGGCTTTTTGTTTGAGCTTCTGCTTTTATTATCTCCATATAGCTAGGGTCCCTATATAGCTATCACCATATAGCTAGATGGGACTATCTAAAAGTGGATAATAACACAGAAAACTGAAGAGAGGGGAAATAAAAGAGCGTTGTATTCAGCAAGTCTGCTAAAAATGAAAGATGCATCAAATGAGTACACATTTTCAATTGTGTTCATCTTTCTTCAGTTATAAAAGAACTTTCTCCTAATTGTGGTGATGACCTTATTACTTATATGACTGAATCTGCAGGAATTCTCTTCTTTTCTTTAATTGTAAGACATTAGGAACACTGCGTTGGCAATTTGGAGTAATCTTTGCCCAAAGTGGAGGTTGGCAGGGCTCCCTACTGATGACTCAGAATCACTAACATCTATTCAACAAAGACTGTTTTGCTTTATGAACCTATCAGCAAAATGACCACAATTTAGTTTATCAGAATCACAAAATATAAGAAAGCAATTAAAAGCAAAAATAAAAGAGGCCTCTCTTCATATTTTAACTTCTTCATGTTCTACTCCCCATGTAAGTCCAAAATGAGAAAAAAAAAAAAGAACTTTAATATTAAACCACGTAGGCTATGTTTAGCCCTCCCAACTGGAATGCCTGGAAAGGGGAAGGCCCTCATTCTATGACCATCTTTGCTGAATATCAGTGTGTTAGTCCCTGTGATTCTTTTGCCCACAGACCCAATCAGTTAGTGTTTCAGTCAGTTATTTTGTTGCTGTGACTAAAAGATCTGACCAGAACAATTATAAAAGAGGAAAAGTTTATTTGAGGACTCACGGTTTCAGAGATTTTAGTCCAAAGAAGGCCAGCTCCATTCCTCCAGGCTTGAGATGAGGTTGACCACGATGGTGGAAGAGTATGGCGGGGGAAGCAGCTCACATCATAATCAGAAAGCAGAGAGAGAAAAACTTGACTTGCTAGGTACCAAATATGTACCCCAAAGCCTCACCCCAATTCCCACCTCCTCCAGTCATACTCTACACTTCAGTTACCAGTTAATCCCTATAAGGGGACTCATTCACTGATTGGGTTAAAACCCTCACAATTCAATCATTTCTGCTCTGAATCTTCATGTGTTGTCTCATACATGAGCTTTTGGGGGACTCTACCACTAAATCATACCAGTTAGTCTCTCATAAAAGCTGTTTGGTTAATAAGACCTCTGCTTCTGCTAAAATCTTCAGTCAGCGTCATTCAGCCTACAAAGCCCAGTAACTAGGAAATTTTACAAAAAGACCACACTTATATACCATTCTATTAAATATTTCCAAGATGTTTAAAGACTTGCAACCAAGAGGTTGTGTAAGTAACTCATAGTCTAGAAAGAGACAGACATAACAAGGGAGGGTTTGCAAAGCACTGTGACTAGTATAACCAGAAGCTTATACAGGGTGGAAGAGGTTGAGGAGAATGTGAGGAATCAGAGAACTTCTCAAAAGAATTGCCACCAAACCTAAGTTCTGAAGGATGAATAAACATTTAGGAGGTCAGGAAGTCACTGTTCTTTCAAAAGAAAAGCTAGTTCAGATGCTTTTTGCCTCACCATGGAGCTAAATCCCAATAAACTCATCTTGAATTGAAAATACTACAACTTGGGCTGGGGATGTGGCTCAAGCGGTAGCGCGCTCGCCTGGCATGCGTGCGGCCCGGGTTCGATCCTCAGCACCACATACAAACAGAGATGTTGTGTCCGCCGAAAACTAAAAAATAAATATTAAAAAAAAAATTCTCTCTCTCTCTCTCTCTCTCTCTCTCTCTCTCTCTCTTAAAAAATTACTACAACTCAAAATGCATTTATTACACCTAACCTGCCAAATGTCATAACAAGTATGGTTTAGCCTAGTTAGGCTAGGTTGTCTAGCCTCGCCTAACTTCAACGTGCTCAGAACACTTACATTAGCCTACACTTGGGCAAAATCACGAAACACAAACCTATTTTTTTGGGTGCAGCCACATGATAGCATGACCGACTGTGCTGACTGCCACTGCCACTGCCCAGCATCTCAAGAGAACATAGTGACCTCATATGACTAGCTCAGGAAAAGGACGAAAGTCAAAATTTGAAGTACAGCTTGTATTGAATGCCTATCATTCTTGTACCATCATAATGTCAAAAATGGTTAGTTGAAAAGTCATTAACCAAAACATTATAAGTTGGGGACGATCTATACTTGAGTAAACACTATAACCACTGAATCAAGGATGCACTGATTTGAACATATGTCATTCTTTATTATACTAAAGAAAAATACCAATGAAGCTATTACACATGAGTGATTGTATTTTAATTTCATAAAATATAAAAACATTTTAAGAATTTTGACTTAGAACTAATTTAAAGATTGATAACATAATGCAAATGGATTGAAAAAGCATAAATTATATCAGGGAGTGCAAAGATTTGGATCATTAAAGTAATATAATGATTTAAATTTCCTGCATGGTTATTAGACACTGGTGGTTATAAATGGTTTGTTTTTTTTCTAAAGGTGACATTTAGGCAGACAGTAAAGAGACCAGAGACCTGAAGATGAGTTGAACACCCCGAGCACCAGCAATGTCTAATGAAAAAAATGTCTGATGTACCAAGGGAGAAGTAGGTTTGTCATTGTGAGGGACAGAAGGAGTTCAGAGTCACTCCGAGAAGACAGTGAAAGAAAGGAGAGTGTTGGCCGATGAGATCAGAATGCAACGAAGATTTCATCTTATGTGATGATTTCTTTTTCATAAACTTAGGTTTATTCCAAGAGGAGCTACTGGAAGGTTTTAAAAAATAGACAGTATGAATCATTGTATCTTTTAAAAAGATAATCCCAGCACAAATGGATTTAGTTGAATGAGAGTAGAAAATGCAAGACCACTCACAAGACTATGATAGTAGTCATGTGGCTTGAGATTAGGGTGCTGGTAGGTCTCAATGTTCTTTTGACATTAGAGTTGACAGGACTTGCTGAGGGAGTGGGAGGTGGATGAAAGAAAGTAAAAATTAAAGGTCCGATCTCAGATTTTTATCTGCACAACTAAGTTGAAGGCAATGGTATTTTCTGAGATGAGAGAGATGTAAGGAGGGAAATACCTAAAAGAAAACACATTTTTAAATGTCCATAAAAAACATGAGATGGCTGTGAGGTATCCAAATTGGAACACAAGTTAAGAGGTCAGAGTTCAAAGTATGGGGCTTCAGATTGACATGAGGATAGAAGAGAACTTGGGGCATTTTATCAATATTTAACACAAACATAGATGATATGATGATATATATCAAATGTACATATTTGAAGGTATTGATTAAATATAATTACCTAAAAAGTGAGTAAAGAGAGAAAAAAAGAATCTCAGTTTTGAAACATGGAAATCTCGAACCTTAAAGACCAAAAATACCCATGAAAGGATGCTGAGCAGCCGAGAAGACAGAGCCAGATCAAAGAAAGACCAGTAGTCACAAAAAGCAAATTAAAAAAAAAAAAAAGAAAAGAAAAAGAAAAAACAGCCATCATCTGTGTTGAATGAGTCTGAGAAAATAAGTAAAAAAAAAAAAATGTTTACAGAAGTATGGTTTAAACCTAAAATTAAGATCCAAAATTATGTGCTGTCTTGACTTCTGAAAAAACCAGAATGGCCTCAAATGGCCTAACTGCCAAGTAAAAAAAATGTTTTCTCCATTCCCATGGATAAGGTCTCCCAGTCAAACAGTCCCCTTTTCCAAGGGACCAAGCACAATTTTGGCTTATCCCCGAGTATCAGGTTTCTGTTTTCTGCCAGCCCACAAAATTATTTAAACAAACCAATCACAGCCAATCTGGTGGGAACCAGATGTCACCAAACACTCTGCAACCTGCTGTCCATCACCCCTCCTGTGGCCATACACAGAACATAGCTTCTTCCTCTGTAAAACTAGGAATATATGTGTGAATAAACTGCTGCCAATCTCATCCATCTAGTGTTGGGTGTTATATGTTCAAAAATTTCCATAACCCTAGGACAGTGAGATGTACACAAGGTGACTAAAACAAAAGTGACCACTGGCTTGGGCAACAGGCATGACTCTTGAAGTCATGAATGAAATACAGTAATAAGGAAACCTAAGGAGAAGAAGTAGAGATGAGAACCATAAAGATATCCAGAAATTCCAGTATATATGGGAGCAGGGAGATTTTGTAGTAGCTGGAAAGAAAAGGGATCTCAAGGGTGGTTTTCTAAAATGGGAGATGCTATAGCACATATATTAAATGGAAATTAAGCACACATTGATGGTCCAAGGGGGAAGGCCAGTGATTGCAGAAGTAAAAGTCCTTGGAAAAAGAGAAGTAAACAGCTCCCATGTGCAAGAATTTTCATAGATAGGAGCACAGAGATTTCATCTATAGTAACAGGAAAATGGAAGAAAGTATAAATGAGCACAAATATGTTGCATTAGTAGATACTACAATAAAGATGACAGTCTTGAATTGCATGGATGTCTGATTTTCTTTTTGTTCATCTTCTCTAGAAGGGACAAGTTGGATTTAACTAAGATTGAGGATTTATCCAGAAAGGAAGTCAAAATGTATGATGAAAATAAACTTTTAGTTCTAATTAATTAGGAGGTAAAGATGGATAATTTTTAAAAATGGGAAGAGGTATGGAATTGTATCTTTTTTATCAAAATCATTACATTGTCTTTCCACTTTCATTATAAAGCATCATGATTTTCTTAACTTTAAAAAAAAGTAAGTAGTTTTAAATATTTTTCTGAATATTCTGGGTTTTAACAAAATTACTGAGCTTAATGCTATACCTAAAGATAAAATGTATTCATTCTTTAACAATTTTATATTATTAAATAAAGGAAAAGGGCCATATCTCTGTGATAATAATGTGAAATGTTTAGTACCAAATAAGTTTTTAAAAAGCTGTAACGATGGAAAATTGAACATCAGAGTAAAATTGCTACCTCTGGTTCATGTTCAAGTTGTTTTAATGTTATACCAACAGAAGAACCAACATTCCTGGGAAGTGACATTTCTGGGAATTTACATTTTGGTAAATTCTAGAAAACCAGACTAACTACATTTAATTGCTATGTTCTCCTTAATCTAAAACATGAGCAGGATGTTTCAATGCATATCAAATTAGAACTCGGAATATGATATAATATATGTAATACATTTAAAATAGGATTTGGCATAAATGAACAATGATTGTTAATTATTATTTTAATATCAGTAATGCTTGTTGAATATAAGAATGTTGAAAAAGTTGCTACATAGTATCTATCCATCATCTGAAGGTATTTTTATCATATTTGTGAGGACAAAGCAATAACCATTTCCCTCTTAAATTTGTTTCCTGTTGGCTTTTGAGCCTGTGATTAGAGAATTACTGCAAACCCCATGATGACAAGCCTGGTCATCCTACCAAAATAACTGTTAGGAAATTCAGTTATCCATACTTCCTGACAGGCTTGGGATGACCCAGATACATGTCTGTCTTTTTTTGTGAGTATTAGAAATTTTAAAACAGTTGAAACACTATTCATATGTTCTATATTGTCCTTAAAAGTGTAAAATGGGAAACTTCTGTGTGTGTGTGTGTGTGTGTGTGTGTGTGTGTGTGTGTGTGTGTTTCTGGGATTGATCCCAGGAGTTCATTTCATTCATGCCCAAAAAGGGCTCTACCTCTGAACTATATCCTCAGTCCTTGAATAATACTTCCATTAGGCAGTTTGGCCAAACTTTAAATTTTTGGATACTTTACTGGAACTAACAATTCTCCTTCTTGGAACCATGTATATAAAAAATATATTTATCTGTAAAGATATCATTAGGACAAGAGCAAAAAAAGTTAAAGAATTTAAATGTACACTGATAAAGCAATCATTTAAATTATGTCAATAATATAAATATAAATTTAATTTATGAATTAAAAATAATGTTGCATAATACTATCTAGTGTGGCACAGAGACTTTCCATCTATTAGGAAATATAACTACTACAGGCTAAGCATACCTAATCTAAAGTCCAAAATGTTCCAAAATCTGCAGCTTTTGAGCACCACTATGATATAGAGAATTCCACAGCAGAAATCATATGACCACTCACAACATGTAGGCACCCTAAAAGTACTGTATAAAATTATCTGTAGGCTATGTATATGGTATATATGATACATAAATAAAATTTGTGTTTAGATCTGGGTCCCATCCCCAAGATATTTCATTTTTTATATATATGTGTATATATATATATACATATATATATATATATGTATATATATATATAAATATTTCAAAATATGAAAAAAATATTCAAAATCCAAAACAATCCTAGTACCAGCATTTCACACAAGGGACTCGACCTCTATTGCCAAAAACTAAGTGACCCTATATTTTTGTAAAATATAAAAATAAGAAACAGTTATTTATACAAAAATACTTGAAAGACATACAGTTGAATAATGTCAGTATTATATCTAAATTGTGGTGCTAGAGATAATTTCTATTTTTTTTTCTTTTCTAAATATATTTTATAATTTTTTAATAAATGGTATTCTTGGATTTGCTTAGAAAAAAAAATGTAACAGATAAAGTGACACATCAGCAGAACTACTTCTGACAACATTAAAAGATAATTTACTGATGCCTTGCATACTAATAAATGTTCAAAACCAAGAGAAAAAAAAGAAAAACTAAATATATTTTAAAAATAAAAATATACAATTTATGGTTGTTCACATACAGTCAAATATTTAAGACAAATTTCAGGTTGGGAATGAAAAGGACATTTATATCAATTATAAAGACAACAGATGGGTTTATAGCTCTGCTACAATCATCATCATCATCATCATCATCATCATCATCATCATCAATTAACATTCATTCAGTCTTTTCTCTAGGGATCTCAAAAATTGGGCACATCTGGAAGTAAAATTTACTTTTTGAGGGTTCAAGAGGAAAACTTAGGAAATTCCAACTTCAAAACTTTACATAGTATTGTCTCCTGAAAGAGTTAATGCAGTTTCCAGAACAGTCAGCATATTAAGTAGTGTCAAAAGAAAACAGCTGGATTATAAAACATAATCCCTGAACAACTGCACTGGGAATAGCATTGCTCAAATGATCTATTACCATTGGAAAAATGCCACAGGCTCACCCTACGGCTGATGAGCCCATATCCCAGGACAGCACTGCCCTCAAAATAGAACACCTGACAAGGTCCAAAGCAAAATTTAAGACATGTCAGTTGACATCCAACATAAATAATATGCTAGAAATTAAAACAAAAGAAAAATTAAACCAAATATAAGAGAAGCTTTAAACTTTAGAAACTCTTCAAAAAAATATTTATTCTAAAAGACAGTTTCAGTCTGAAAATGTACATAAGTATATAAATAAGCTTTGTGGCCTTTGAAATATGTCTTCTCCAAATGGTCATTTTTTAAAAACAGTAATAACATTGAAACTTAAATTACCTGGAAATTTAATTAAATTGCCCCAGTTAAAGAAATAATGTGACTCATTCTCAAAGAATAGTGTCCATACTCTGAAAAAAAAAGTGTTGAATTTTCTATGGTAACTATGCAATGGAATATATTTGTTAAGAATACAAGATCTAGAGTCAAACTGCTTGAGGTCAAATAACAGCTCTGTCAATCATTAGCCTCATGGCCCTCGTTTAGTTATTTAACATCTCTGTATTTCAAGTTCTTTGTAAAATGGGTATAATTAGCCAGTCACAGTGGCACATGTCTGTAATCTCAATGACTCAGGAGGCTCTGCAGCAGGAAGATAACAAGTTCAATGACAGTCTTAGCAACTTAGGGAGACCCTGTCTCAATTTTCTTAAAAAAATAAAATAAATACAAAGGGTTGGGGAGGTAGATCAGCGGTAAAGTATCCTAAGTTTATTCCTCAGTACCACAATAAATAAATAGATAGATACTGATAATAGATCAATCGATAGATAAAATGAGTATAATTATTAATTATAATGAATATTCATAGATATACTAGGGGATTATTGGACTCATAAAAGTACTTTAAAAAGTGCCTGGAACATAACTACCCAACTGTTTATTATTTGTATTCTAAAATATGTAGTCATATGAACATAATAAAGTTGTTTTTAATTATTGTCCTCAATGATCTGCTGTATGGAGGATTTAATAACTCAGTTTCATTTATTGTGAGGCTTTGGGTATGCTCTCTCCTAGTCTTCTTTCATTTTGCACTTAATTCCAGTAAAACCAAAGTCATACTTTTCAAATTTTCATGTCTCTTGCCACTGAGAGATGGGACCTTGTTGAATGATAGACTCAAGATTCAAAATAATCTCCATACTTCAAGTACATAGATTTTAAATACCATTTACAATTAACCATGAATAAATAGGATATTTGGGATCATAAAAATCAAATGTACAAACAGAAGATAATGGAGATCTAGATCTTAAAAGTTTAGATTTACCTGGGAATTCCAATCATACTCTTCTAAAAGCAAGTCTGTTTTCATCAGTATGAAATTATGATTCTAACAAAAGCAGGAAATCAAAACAACTAAGATACAGAGAAGTAGGCGCAGCTCAAATTCATCCTAAATTTTCAATAAAGGAGGAGTATTATTTAGCTTTTCACCAGTGTGACCAAAATAACTGATAAGAACAATTTAGAAGAGGAAAAATGTATTGGGGAGTTCACAATTTCAGAGGTCTCAGTCCATGAGCATGGACTCCATCACTCTGGGCCTAAGGTGAGATAGAACATCATGGTGTAAGACACAGTGGAGGAAAACTGTTCTGCTCATAGCACCTGGGAAGCAAGACAGAGAGGATGGGGCTAGGAACAGATACAGTCCCCAAAATTATAGGCCCAGTGACCTACGTCCTCCATCCATGTTCCACGTATTTAAAATTAGCACCCAGTTATTCCATTCAAATTATTAATTTATCACACAGATTAATGCCCTGGTGAGGTTACAGCCCTCGTGATAATGTGATAATTATTTTACCTCGGAACATTGCTGCATTGCTTAATCCATGAGATTTTGGGGGAACTCCACATCCAAACCA